>NW_022436958.1:1790993-1832540 GCF_009761245.1 Sapajus apella
AAAAAAAAAAAAAAAAAAAGATTAAAGATAAAAATAATCTCTCTGAAGAGCCTATCTAAGTCTTTTGAAATCTAGAGTTTATTGATCATAACCATTATTGGTCATAAGAATGAAAAAATTACTGGGATTGGGAGGAGACTGTTATAAAAACAATTTCTCAGGCACCTGCTCTGGAATCTGTAGTTTGGTACACTTAGAGTGGATCAAGGAATGTGTATGTGTTAAAACAAAAATGGTGTATTTTTGCTGGTTCTTCTGATCAGGCAGATTTGTGAATACTACCAGGGTTAAGATTCTTGCCCAGTGAAGCCATCATTTCTTCTGAAGTCAACTATGGAAAAACTTTTCTCTGCAGTTGACTTAGCCTACCCTTTCTAATTCAAACAATGAAAACAATCAGTACTTGTTTGCATAATACCATACTCAGAGCAAATCTGTGAGGAACCTTCCATTTTACAGAAGAGGAGACTAAGGTTTAGAGGATGTAATAGCTTCTCCAGTGTCACCCACTGGTATATTAAGTGGTTAAGACTCAAACAGTTTCATTTTCAAATTGAACTTTTCTGAGTCTCCATTTCATAGAGGTATAACTGTGACAATGATTTTATAAACATATCATGATTATTAAATAAGCTAAAATGAATATAAACTTCTTATCTCATTGTTAGACACATAGTAAGTACTTGATAAATGTTAAGTATGAACATATTTTCTTGGTCTGTAACATATAATATCTGCTTCCACATCAGTTTACTTTTATCATATTGCCTTTTCAAAATAAGTTATACAGATTGCTCCTCTTTTTGTATTTATCTCCTGGAGTATTTGGAGTCAAATATTTTCATTGTAATGATTCAGCTTCGATGCATAGTAAAAGCTATTGTCACTGTTTCCTGTATGGAGGCAGTCTGTTTTTATTTTATTTCTAAATACCTTATTTGGCATAGCATTTTTTCCCTAATGAGAAAAAGTAATATAACTTTTAAATAACTTCTTACGAATGTGTAATTCTTTGACCCTTTTTGTATATTTATAAGAAGGAGTGCATACAGAAAGGTGCACAAATCATTAGATACACAACTCTGAATTTTCACAAAGTAAACATTGTCACTCACTCACCACCAGGTCAAGAAGTAACATATCAACAATATATCACATGACCCCTCTGTTTCATAAATCCTTCACTGCCACCTTCCTCTCACCCAATATAACTACTATTCATATTTCTAACATTATAGATTAGTTTTATAACTGAGGAAAACAACTTTGTGTAAGTGGAATTTTGCATTATATACTCTTTCATGTCTACCTTTCTCTACTTACTATTATTTTCCATGTTGTTATATGTAGCAATATTTTGTTGATTTTTTAGTGACTTATTTCATTGTATATACTTCATTATTTTATTGCATATACCACATTTGTCATTTCCTGTTGATGGGCATTTGAGTTATTTCCAGTTTGGGGTTATTACAAATAACACTATGACCATTCTTGTATAAGTCTTTTTTTTTTTTTTTTTTTTGAGACCGAGTTTCACTCTTTTTGCCCAGGCTAGAGTGCAATGACGTGATACCGGCTCACCACAACCTCTGCCTCCCGGGTTCAAGTGATTCTCCGGCCTCAGCCTCACAAGTAGCTGGGATTACAGGCATGTGTCACCATACCTGACTAGTTTTATTTTTTTTAGTAGAGATGGGATTTCTTCATGATGGTCAGGCTGGTCTCGAACTCCCGACCTCAGGTGATCGCCTGCCTCGGCATCCCAAACTGCTGGGATTATAGGCATAAGCCACCCCGCCCAGCGTTCTTGTATAAGCCTTTTAATACACATATGTATGCATTTGTGTTCAGTACATGCCTAAGGTTAGACTTCCTAGATCATAGGATAGGTATACATTCAACTTCAGTAAGCAATTGTCATTTCATCTTAACTTGTAAACTATCACAGGTCTTCCTAAATATAATTTTAGATAATGACTTAACATATGACCTGACAACATGCCATGAAAAGAGGTGTAAAAGCCATATGGATGCAATAAATTTTAATCTCAACACTTCTCATCACAGCATATCAGTAACTGCTGCCTACTCCTGAGTCATATATCTTGTCCCAAATGGAAAAAGTACATGAGCACTACCTTCCCATTGGGCTCTGCTCACCATACTCCAAAATAGCCATCATAACCATCATGTTTCCTCTGTCTCTTATCTCCTTCCCTCCTCTTTAATCTATTCTTCATACAGAAACCTTCATGAATAATTTTCTACATTATAAGTCTGATATGCCTTAAAAATGTTCAAAGCTGGTCAGGGGTGGTGGCTCACGCCTGTAATCCCAGCACTTTGAGAGGCCAAGGTGGGCTGATCATGAGGTCAGGAGTTCGAAATCAGCCTGACCAACTTGGTGAAACCCCATCTCTACTAAAAATACAAACATTAGCCTGGTGTGGTGGCACACACGTGTGATCCCAGCTACTCAGGAGGCTGAGGCAAAAGAATCACTTGAACCGAAGAGACAAGGTTGCAGTGAGCTAAGATTGCAACACTGCACTCCAGCCTGAGCAACAGAGAGAGACTCCAACTCAAAAAAAAAAAAAAAAAATCAAAGCTTCTTGTTGCCTTTGAGATGACATAAAAACTACATGGTATAGTTTTTTAAATGTTTTATTACCCTTCCCCAATAATACTTTTCTGAGCCAGAGACATACTGAAATACACATGCTCAGGTAAGCTGCTGAAGAGTAAGAAGGAAGGGGCCACTTCTGTCTTTCTGTCTCCTCATCAGCCTTCATCCAGGCTGTCTCATAAAGAGTGTGAAAGCTTTATGTACCCAGGTTGATCATATGAATCAACTGATTGATATCAAATATGGCGTTTCTTAATAGAACTTGTCTTTCAACCTACTTTTCAAGTCACCAGAGATTCTTTAATGAAATTACATAAAGTAGTCTACCTTTGTCTGCAGTTTTGCTTTCCATGGTTTCAATTACCAGCAGTTAATATTAAATGAAAAATTCCAGAAATAACCTGTAAGTTTTAAATTGTGCAGCATCCTGAATAGGGGGATGAAATCTCATGCCACCTCTCTGTGTCCTGCTTGAGACATGAAACATCCTTTTGTCCAGTATCTCCATGCTGTATACTCTATTTACCAGTTAGTCACTTAGTAGTCTTCTTGGTTATCAGATTGAGAAAGGAAAAAAAAAACTCTTTATCTGAGCAGTGTGAGCTTCTTTAAGTTATAAACGCTCACAGAGGCATTTAAAATGTAACAGCATTCACTCACTACCTCTTGAGCTAAATAATTATCTTTTGAAGCCACTTGCTCTGCGGGCTCTGGACTAAGACCAAGTAGCCATCAAATGCTGGGCATGCTAGTTCACCAGCACACAGCCAATCACAAACCAATGCTATTTCTATAAGTCAGTAAGAATTCCTGACAAACAACTTTTATAATCGTTCCCTCTTGTGATTTCTCTTTTAAAAACAAACAAAATAAACCTTAAGCCTCTCCTTTGTTCTTCAGAGCACTCTGCAAGGCAACCTGGAAGTGTGCTTTGGGCGGCAGTCCTCAACCTTGGCCCAAACAAACTCTCTGTATTAATTTAGCCCCAGCTTCTTCCTTTTAAGTTGACAAGATTGTCTGTTGTTGTATTGCAGTGCCTGTGTTCAAGTAACCCTTATTTTACTTAAAAATGGCTCAAATGTGCAAGAATAGTGATGCTCACAATTCATGTATGCCACAGAGAAGCCATAAAGTGCTTCCTTTAAGTGCATAGGTAGAAATTCTCAACTTAATAAGGAAAGAAAAAAGTTGTATGCTGAGGTTGCTAAGATCTATGGTAAGAGTAAATCTTCTGTCAAATTGTGAAGAAGGAAAACAAGTCCATGCATAGTCATACAGGGTTTGGTACTATCCGCAGTTTCAGGCATCCACTGGGGCTCTTGGAATGTATCCCCATGGGGAAGGGGCACAGTACAGTGTTTGAGCTTGTCCTAATGCCCTTTTCTCGGAACTGCTCATTAAATTCCTTCTGTGTTGGATTTAAAATCATGTTCAATTGTCATGTAAATAAAGACAGCTCACAAATCAAAAAACAGCAAGGACCATGTAGCATAAGCCAGGGGGCAACTGTAACACACAGACAGAAATTGTGATTGTTTTTCTGTTTTCAGTGCAAGAAGATACAACTGTATTGAACTAATAGTTGGTCCAAAATTTTATATTTGCTCATTTAAAGGGACATTTCACACTTCCATCCATGTATTTTTATGCCATATTTTAAAGTCTTATTCCAATTCAACTGCTTTTTTATTCTTTTCTTCTGGGAGTCTGGAACAAATTCAACTTTTTATTCTGTCCTACTTGACAACCTATTTAATATAACACCCTGCCCCTACACCCTATCACTACCCCCATTTACCCTTCTGTGGCTTTTCTTTTTTTTTGCTGTCATCCAAAAGACCACCAGAATGGCTAAGTAATAGCTAGGAGAGCTTTACTGGCAATATTGGTTTTCAGGCCTGGAAGTAAGTCTCCACTGTGGACAAAAGATGTTCTCTCTTTGAACAGAAGAAGGGCACATTGGATTTTATGCCTCACAGAGCCAGTATCGTCCATATTTGACAGGTTTGGGGAAAAAGCTAAACCTGTTTATGAGGTGAGCTGAGTGCATGAACAATGGATAGATATATACGTAATGAATATCTCATCTTCACTTTTAGCATTAAAATGAGGTGGAATTTGACACTTTATGTCCAAAAGTAATCTGCAAGGCACAAAGACAACTTGTGCACAGCCCCTATAAGCTGACTAAAACTGGCTTAAAGTCTGCAGTAGCTTATCAGAAAAGAATGTTTGTAAGGCTGATCCTCTGTCCAATCAGAGTTGTAGGTCTGGTATGTAAATCAGAGCTGATGGTTCCTATGGTTGGGAGGCTTAGCCCATAGGAATATAGATATTCGTCGTGCCAGGCAGACCCTGAATCCCTAACTTGTAGATAACTGTTTTTTTAACCTCTCGGTCCATCATAATTGATAAGAGTGGCATGTATTTTGATTTCTCATATCACACTACAATATGATTTCTTCACTTACTTCTTGGTTTTAATGTTTGACTCTCCCTCCCTGACACCCCCAAAACATACTGCTCAGTTCCCACGAGTGCCTTAAAAACTGCTCACAGTATTATCTTCGGTTGAGTTCTCCAGAGAGAGAGCAGGATTCAAGAGTGAGAATTTTATTTTTAAGAGCAGGCAACACCATTAGGAAAGTGAGTAAGAAGTGTTACAAAGAAGAGAAGCAGCCAAGAGAAATACATGATTAAGCCAGGTACCGTAGTGGCCACTGAAATTTAAGATTGTGGGTAACTCTGGGAGCTGTGCAGAACACATGCCTCATATTTATCTCACCTGAAGGGACAGAGAGCTGGAATATTCATGAGGAAATTTCTGAGAGTCCCTGGTGGAGGGAATGTTAGGTCTTGGCACTTTGTATTAAGCATAAGCAGTCTTCTGTTCTGGGAGAAACCCTTAGGCATAGAAATACAGATGCCAGCATTTGGAATTTGGCCAGAGCACAGCGAAAAGTTGCTACTAGTATTATCCCCATATTGAAGAGCTGCTCAATTGGCTTACTGGCTTTTTAACTGAGGATAGTATGTGGTCTATGCTATCCATGTCAAAGCCAGAAGTACATTTTATTTCCAATAAGAAGATACTTTATAAGAGCCCACTGGCCGATTAGATGTGTAGCTTGAGTTCCTTGTGTTTGGAGTAAAATAGGTATATAATCATTTTGCTGTGTAGTCTAACATGGTCTCTCCTGAAACTGATTCCTCATCTTTTGTGAATGTTGGATCAAGGTTATTTCCAAGAGTGAATCTGGGTGTAGAGCCCAAAGCATGCCCCAATTTATGAGAGAGAAATAAGGACATACAAAGACTTCAGAACAACCCTACATGGATCTTTTTTTTCTCCTTTATGTGCTCTGCTGTATATTAATCCTTTTTCTACCACTGCTACCAAGTGTAGTTTTGCTTGTCTGAAACTAGGAGTAAGCAGGCAGAGTAGGGTGGGAATGGGATGTAAGCTCCTTTGATGGCATTCCCCATGCATGAAAAAAATAGTACCTGGCCGAACATAACTAAGACATTCCAGGACAATTGGATACTAGAATAATAGACAGTTCAAGTTGGGAAGAAACCTAAAAATATCTAATCTACTAATTGTCAAACATGGTTGCACATTAGATTTACCTGAGACGATGTATGACCCCTGCTTCTCTTCCTAGACCAATTAAATCAGAGTATCTAGTGATCTGATCCAACTGTCTACATTTTTATAAATCTCCAGGTGATTCTAATGTGCAGATGGGACTGAGAATTGCTGTGTAAGGCAACCCCTTCATCCTGTAAATGAGGTAACTGGGGCTCAGAAAGGTGATATGACACCTAATTACTGACTAGAACAGCAGTCCTGACACTTGGTCCAGCATTGTTTCTTCTTACTTCGAATTTGTCTTCCACCTAAATGAATGCAAGTGCAATAAGACACATCAGTCACATGGGTGTGCACTATATGTTCATTGTTCTTAAGGCAAACAAGACAGTGGCACTCTGGCTTCATCCTGTAATACTGCCTTCTGACCGTAACTCTCTGAACCACTAATGTCAAGTGGCATTTACCATGAGCAAGTAATCTCTTTTGGAAGATGGTTTAATTGATCTGTAGGTTCCAACAACTTTCTTTGCCTTAGACAGGGAAGGACCATACCTAATGGCTGTGTATATGCCCCTAAATATGTGGAAAAATAAAATATAAGGTATTTCATGACCCCATGGTTTGGAATGGCATGATGTCGTGGTAAATATATTTTTCTTTGTATTTCTTGATAAATATTGCATGTGTATCCTCATGCTATGTAGTTAGAAACATTGTAAGTGTTATGCAGTTGGGTAAAATGATATAAGTTTATAGTATGGATGAGAATTTTGTAGCAAACAGTAATTTATTAATAAGCCCCAGTGGCTTTCAAAAAGAGAAATGGTAACAATAAAATGAAATTCAAGGTAATTGTAAATATTTTGGAAGGCAACTTTAACTAAGTGTACTTGTGCTATTATTTATTCATTCTTTCATGTACTCAGCCCACACTTACTGAACTCTACTGCTCAAGGAGTTTGCACTGAGAACTAGTTTTCCAGGAGTTTTGAGTGGGATGTTGTAAAGTGTGAAGTATTGATAATAATGCTCTGAATCAAGCTTGTCCAACCAGTGGTTCTCATGTGGCCCAGGATAGCTTTGAATGTGGCCCAACACAAAGTTATAAACTTTCTTAAAACATTATGAGATGGGTTTTTTTGATTATTATTATTTTTTTTTAGCTCATCAGCTATCATTAATGTTACTGTGTTTTATGTGTGACCCAAGACATTTCTTCTTCCAGCGTGGTTCAGGGAAGCCAAAAGATTGGACACGCCTACTCTAGATGCTTATGGCATCCATGCTGCGCTACCTTTTTCAAATACATATGAAACCAGTTTGGACTCAATCAGTAAAATTGCCCTTTCTCCTCTTTATTAGGATGATTTGTAAGTAAAAGAAACCTCAAGCCAAATGAGCTTCAACAGTAAGGAAATGCATTACCTCATATGGCAAGAAGTCCAGAGGTTCTGGAGGCTCCAGGGAGGGTTGGCTCTGTGGCTTAGCAATGTCATAAACACAGAACTTCTTTTCGTGTCTCTCTGCTTTGTGATCTTCAGTGTTGGCTTTGTCCTCTGGTTGTTAGCAAGCTGGCCCATCAGTTTTCAGAGTAGCCTCCTGAAGCAGCAATGACCAAAAGAATAAGAAACTGTTGCTGTTCTGGGAATCTTAGGTACAAAAAAATTCTCCCAGTGCCACCCCAGCTCCCCCAGAAGCCTTTCCCTCATGTTGCACTGACTGACGCTTCATGTCGTGTCCACTTGTGAACTACTTATTGGAAGAAGTCCTGGGAAGAGCTTGATTTGTTCAAATAAGTGGTTTCCAACCTTTTATTTCTTAAACTTCTTGGCACATATAGAAATCTATAATATTTGGCAAACTGGGATACATGTTCAGAACTGCTTAAGGCAGCAGTGAACAATCTGAGACCCTAGGCCCTGTGGTGACAGCAATGTCTCAGTCACACCTGGAATACATTTGCTATACACTGGTGTGAGAGGACAGGACTCCTTAGACTTTAATATGTACATAAATCATCTGACAGATGTTGCTTCAGGGCACACTGTGATTGAGTAGGTCTGGGGAAACGAGATAGCCTGCAATTCTAACAGCTTCCAGATGAGGGCAAAGCTGCAGGTCTGCAGATTATACTTTGAGATGCTAACGTGTATTAACTAATTGGGAGGTTTTTGTTTTGTTTTGTTTTCCCATAGGCTGATCACCTAGGGTGGAATGCTTGCTGAGACATAAATAAAAATGTCCAAGACCTGGTGGGGTGGCTTATACCTGTAATCCCAGCATTTTGGGAGGTCGAGGCAGGTGGTTCAGGAGGTCAGTTGATCAAGACCATCCTGGCCAACATGGTGAAACCCCATCTCTACTAAAAATACAAAAAAAATTAGCTGGGCAAGGTGGTGCACACCTGTGGTCTCAGCTACTCGGGAGGCTAAGACAGGAAAATCGCTTGAACCTGGGAGGTGGAAGTTGCAGTGAGCCAAGATCGCACTACTGCACTCCAACCTGGCAACAGAGCAAGATTCTGTCTAAAAAAAAAAAAAAAAAAGAATGTCCACTATATATAATTAATGTTACTGTCTTTTTGATACCGAATTTGATAAAAATATAACTAGTTTTAAATAAAATACTGAGATGGAAAAATTAAGTAATGTTTTAAGTCACACATCAAAAAGTCTTACATTGGGAAAGATGGCCTGATACTTTCTCTGTGAGGATACGAGTTACATTGACCAGGGCTCTTCTTTGACACTTAAGTTTTTGGCAAAGACATGATTCTATTTTGCAAGCTATTTTCTTCAAACAGCCTTCCAGTGCCTCACTCAAATGATAAATAAGCAAACCCCAAATCAGATAAGCAATACATGCATGCAACACATGTTCCTCCTTCTGTTTTTTCTGACCTCTGTAACCATGTAAGCCTTTTTGGGCTATTTGTGAATGATTTAAAGGCTTAGTAAAATTATGCACACATTAATGAGGGCTCATAACAATACTAATGAAGAAAACTAAACCTAATATTTTCTATAGATTTCTCCAGAATATTTCGATCCAAGTTAAACCTTCTGTAGACTATTCGAAGCTGGAACACTATTTGGTGATGCATGTAACAACAGCAGCTGGCAGGGAGAAGTAGAGCTGCATATTATTTGCATGAAAGTGAAATAAGAGCCTGTATTTATGAAAAGAAATCCCAGTGAAAATTGTCATTTAAGGAGATTTATATATTTAGATTTAGATATACAGTTGCTATAAAAAGTTTAAAAAGCCCCAGAGGGATGATACATTCAGAATAGGTGAGGGTAAAATCTTAGAAAGTGCCAGGCAGTGAGACATCAAACACTTAAAGCTTGGTTTAATATGTACATACCCATCTAGTTATTTGCTAATGTTCTACTGTTTTGCATGTGTCTCTCCTGGTTTGTCGTCTAAACTTGGAAGATGCCAGAAGGCATACGTCTTATCGTCTATTGTCATCATGAGTCTCCCAGGAGCTGAGCACTCACAACCGTATGAGTGAAAGTCCGTGTGCCTCCAAACAAAAAAGAAATGAAAAAATAAAAGCTTTTGAGGCAAATAGATTTCTGTATGTGGTTGGGGGTAGAAATTTTGACATAGTGAAAGTATTATATTATTGGCTCTGAGTAAACTGAGTTACTGGAGAATAGTTAGAAGTATATTTAGATGCTTTTTTTTCAGATTCCATTTTCTGCCTTATATGAACTTCTCCATGGTTTCTTTGTGGTGTTTGCATTACCTTCTACATCAGTCAGAGCTAGAAACCAGACAGATAGCATCAAGCCCTGTGAAAAAGAGTAAAAGGGAAAAGTTTGATTCAGTTCTTTTAATGTATTGGTGTGGTCAAAAGAGATGGGGGTTTTGTTGACTACTGAATTGCTAATTCTGTGTATTTGTCCACTTTTTAAAAATGTTGGTTTTTATGTAGTTAACTAAGCCATGTCTACATGAACTTTTAAGGAATGGCAAATTCAATAATGTCCATGGAAAAGAATTTATGATAATGGAACATTTAGTTGTTTGAATGTAGATCTATCTGGACCTATCCAGATTCTGTTTCCCTGCCCTTGGGATTACAGGCATCGACAGTTAAGTATCCTATGTCTAAGAGAACAAGCCAGGAAGATAATTGAGTAGAATATTCAATAATTCTGGGGAGAAAAATGAGTCAAGTTAGCTACGTAATGCTAAATAGAGATAGCGAAGTACTAAGAGAAAGGAACTGAATAGAAATAGCTTGGTAATGTAAAAATGAAATAGGAACATTTGGAATTCAATATGTGATCCTCTGCATGAATTATTATCTGTCATTTATAATGCACGTTATTCAGAACTACTGAAAAATCTTTCATGACTTATTTCTTAATTAAAAATAATGAGCATTTTTAGTTTTTATATAATTTATATCATTTACATGTCACAACATTCCCATAATTCTGTTGGCCATAATCATCAAAAAAGTATTGCTGTACTTAAATATAATCGTTCTGCATCCCTCCTCTCCAGCAGAAGTTATAAAAGAAACTATCACAGCTGTGGAGAATTGATATGCAAAAGTATAAAACTTCACAGCAAAAAGATTAATTTTCTGTATTTAATGCCCTTGATTCTTGAAAACTTTAAACTTTTTTCACAGTAAGGCCAGTGGTTTCATTGTCTGGTGGGCAGTGGACAGATGATAATGTTCTGCTCTATTTTGCTTTATGATGAACCAAAGAGGACCGGTTGTTTCTCTAATGAGTTTGTAAGAGATGCTTAGATGCTGAAACATTAGCTGCATCCTTTGGACTGCTGTGATGGGGAAGCGAGAAGTAGTTTTAACAGCTTGCTAAAATTATCACCATTAGAGTGAATGAAGCACTAAAATTTACCTACCAGATGTTTCAAATGGTTAGATTTGGGGGAAAACATACAATTAATTTACATTTTAGTACTAAGTGCAAATTTTAATTTACTCTGATTAACTACTTTATAGCCCATCTAGAAGACCATTTGAAGGAGTTATAGAAAAGCTATAAAAGAAGTTGTAATTGAGAGATGACACTTTATTGGCATAGAAGCAGAAAAGTTTTATGTCCAATGTCCATATTGCTTAGAAGGTTCAAGTTTCACTTGCCCAGAACGTATTATTGAATTTCAGACTTGGAATCAATATGGGGAGCAGGTTAGCTCACTTAATTACAACGATTTACACCAAGGTTTAATCTCTCCACAGACCAGGTAACTGTTTAATCCATAACCGTATACTTTAACCTTACTGTACTTGCTGAGCAAAAGCATAAACAGATTTCTTATTACAAATTATTATAAAAGAGACTGGACAAGTGAAAATGGGTGGTTTAGATCCTAAGCTTTCCCATGGATTGAAAACAAACAAAAAACACTGGGAAGTATGAATGCTATTGAAATAGCATGTTCAGCAATCTTAATATAATACCTGGCATGTAACGATAGGTAGCCATTTTTCTTAATCACGACGCTGGCAAGGATGCTGAAAGAAGAGCATTGGAAACTCCGTGGTGTTACAAATTTTGTTCAAGCCCAAACCATTATAAGCTAGTGGGCCTCTGGCCAGCTCTCAGCTACAGAATACATTATTTGGACTTGTCAGTGTTTGCTACAAGTTGTTAATTTTTAAAATTAGTTGTCAAGATTTTAAAATTAGAACTTTCTGCATTAAAATTTAGATTCCAAATATTGCTTTAAAAATCAGAATGTCTGGCATACTTCAGCTGAATCTGAGAATGTAGTCTTTAGACAGAATATATCTGTATAATGGTCATTTTCTTTCTGTCTCTCCCGGCCCTTTCTATTTCTTTTCTTTTCTTTTTTTTCTTTCTTTCTTTTTTTTTTTTTTTTTTTTCTTTTTGAGACAGAGTCTCGCTCTGTCACTCAGTCTGGAATGCAATGGCATGATCTCGGCTCACTGCAACCTCTGCCTCCTGGGTTCAAGCAATTCTCCTGTCTCAGCCTCCCAAGTAGCTGGGATTACAGGTACCCGCCACCACACCAGGTAATTTTTTGTATTTTTAATAGAGGCAGAGTTTCGCCATGTTGTACAGGCTGGTCTTGAACTCCTGACCTCAGGTGATCCACCTGCCTCAGCCTCCCAAAGTGCTGTGATTACAGATGAAAGCCACTGTTCTGGGCCAGCCCTTCCTAAACCAAACATCAAAAGCCAAGCTCATCCTTTAATATTTTTGATTTGGAGAGGGAATTCAAATACACATCGACATTCCATATGTTTCAATAACTAAGTTATAAACCAAGTCAACAAACTGTTACATAAAATATATTTTATCCTTCTACCTTGACAAATATGCCTTCCTAACTACCCTGAAGGCAAAGTTCAAATTTGTGATTCTCAAAGTTCTAGGGTGGCATGTGGTGCCATAGGAAGAGCCCATCTTCACACTGTGGTTTGCATTCCTGCTTGTTCGTCCCTACTCTGTCCCAGAAACCCCAGTCTACTTGTACAAGTTCTGTCCACTGCCATCAAAGACCCCATGCCTACTCCTCAGACCTAGGGGTCATCACATGGCATGGGGGTGCAGTCCCCACCCTCAGGAGGATAAATCTAAAAAGAAACTCACACAAGTCATCAAAGCAATTCAAATCCATTTGATGGAGAACTTTGGGGTCCAGAACTTGTGAAATGGGATTTAGGAGCAGGCTCCCGATGGCATGTCCCCTGGACTCTGCAGGTTCTTCATTGTGGGGAGAGGCGTAGCTGGAGGAGGGCCAGAAAGTGTTCTTCTGTGCTTAGGGTAAAAGTCAAAAGGCAGTACTGTGGGTGATCATTTGTAATAAACTTGCTGTATGGTTTTCTTAAGGTTGCTTCAAGATGAAAATATTCTTGTAATTCAAATGTCTATCAGAAATGATAACATAAAAAATAATGTGGTAGGTTTCAAGAAAGTGGAAAGGGCTTAGTTCTTAGATGGAGATTATTTTACCCATTTATGTCACAGGCCTAGGATCTGCAGGTGTTGGAGTTTAAGGCATTTGGTTAGTCATCTTCCTCCTGTTCATATTGCAGTGCTGTGTTTATGTTACAAAGTAACTGCTCATGAATATTAATTGCTTGTCTTAATGCCAGAGTATGAGATTTGCGGAAACTCATTAAATTATTCCAGTTGAAATAGAAAAGAAATTAGGAAAGTTCCATCTAAAACGCCTTTTAAGAAAGTGCCCTTAAAATAGTGATTCTCACTTTCTGGTTTCAGGATCCTATACATTGCTAAAAATTATTGAGGACCTAAACGAGCTTTTATTTATATGTCTTTTATTTATCTATGTTTACTGTAGTCAAACTTTAAAATGAGAAATAGAAAAAATATGTATTCATGTATTTAAAATGATTAAAACTAAATTATAACTTTGAAAAATATATGTTTCAAAACAAAAAAAATGGCATTGATTGTTTTACACTTTTGCAAATGTATTTGATATCTGACTTCACAGAAAAGAACTGAATTCTCATGTCTGTTTTTGCATCAGTCTTTTACATTATGTTATTTTAGTAAAGTGTATGAAGAACTTTCAGCCTTACACAGATATGTAGGTGGAAAAAGGAAAAGTATTATACTAGATATTTTTATGTAGCTTTAGATAGTCTTTGGTACTATACCAAAACTTGACAAATGATTGGCTTTGAAAGGCTATTTGCAGTGTGGAATCTAAAATCATAACAATGCACTTTTTATATTCTGTTACTTTAACATACATTGAGATCTCAGGCACTTTAAATTAATCTTTATCCATGCATTATTTTGTGACATCATATATTGGTCATTGGAAAATATTTGCCCATTGAGTTATGCTGGTATGTTCATACATAGTATCAAAAATCATACTCATTAATATCACTATGGATATTATTTTAAAAGTTTTGGCCAGGTGCAGTGGCTCACACCTATAATCCCAGCACTTTGGGAGGCCAAGGCAGGTGGATCACAAAGTCAGGAGTTCGAGTTCAGCCTGGCCAACATGGTGAAACCTCATCTCTACTAAAGATACAAAAAAAAAAAAAGAAATTAACTGGGCTTGGTGGTGTGCACCTATAATTCCAGCTACTCAGGAGGCTGAGGCAGGAGAATTGCTTGAACCTGGGAGGTGGAGGTTGCAGTGAGCCGAGATCGTGCCATTGCACACCAGCCTGGGTGACTGGACAAGACTCTGTTTCAAAAAAAAAAAAAAAGTTTTTATGTACTGTAAAACTCCCAAGCTTGTGGTTGCAGACACAAGTTTTCCAAATTTCTAGTTTTGTTTTTAGAGCTTGAATTTTATCATTGCAAACAAATACTACTAATTGTTTTTCTTGGAGTAACAGTCTCACTTCATTCATTCATTCATGAAAAATTATCCAGTAAATAAGCAAGACTTTATAACCAGAGCTTGTCTGCAAAACATTCTTTTAAGTGAAAATGTTCCATTTCCAGCTTGTACTGCTTGCACCTCAATCATACAAGTCCTTCATATCAAGAGAACTATCAAACCTGAGTATCTAGCAGAAGTATTTTATGCTCACTGCAAAATTAGTCATGTTGAATATTATAGAGATGTATAATTGGGAGTCTAGTGGTTAAGAATACAATGACTACTAGTACGATTCTGTGACACTCTTCAGTTGCTTTTAAGCACCAGCAGTTTACTGTCCTTGCTTTTGCACCCTCATTACAAATGTTGTAAGAGTTTGTTTTTTCTTTCTAAAGCAAAGACACCTGCTTTATGATTATGAAAATAGTTTTGACTTGTAGGCTTTCTGAAATTGTCTCAAGTACTCCTCAGACATTGCACAAATCACACTTTGAAAACCACTTTCTTAAAAGTAGAAGGGTAAGTATAGGACCTCCTGAAAGTGGGTGTATAGGGGATAAAGGAAATGACACTGCATTTTCCTCCTAGATGTCCCACGTTAGTTCTAATAAATTTATTAAACAACTTTGGAATTTTTTAAAAAGAAGGCTGCCTAATCCCTTTGGCCAAGACTTTACAATGTTATGCTTTTCACTTTCGGACTGTTTTCATTCATTGCTAAATGTCATCCTACTAAAGTGTAAGTTCAATATATTTGTACTTATGTTTGACCATACCATTCATAATGCCACTATGTAAACACTGCTCTTAAATTGCTCCTTAATATTGTGATGTTTGGTTACTATGGCTTTCCCAGAAATGTAATTTGTGTGCCATTAATTAGCTGTTTCCCTGGATTCTTTACTGCTCATTCCTGTTCATATTTAAGTCATTAGACCTGGAGGAAACAGATTGAATGGTTTCAGCCTTTCTTCTCAAAGTCCACTCCTTTGGGTCTCCCTTTTCTCTAATTCTTTCTAGCTTTACTAGTGGCACTTTCTATCCATAGCCTCTCAATATAGAGACCGCATAGTCCATTGAACTTGATTAAGAAGTATGAGAATGCTAGATGTCTCACAAGAAGTGTTTATTTTCTCATTAGCTCTGTTTTAGCTTAAACCTCTGGATCATAACACAGACACATCAGGTGGCAGTCAAGATTTTGAAAGAGTGCATTATATTTTCTTGATGCATATTTTCATTTGCCCCAATTAGGGAGCTTCTCAATTATGGTGTTAGAACACAGTTACAGGGGCCTAGGCTTGGAATTAAACAATGGTGCCTTAAAATTCTTAGAATTCTTAAATTTTAAGCATTCTTAAAATTCTTAAAATACATTGATTTATTGTTTGAATCCTCAGCAAGATTAAACTTTCAGAATCCCAATATCCTCATCACAAATGATGAAAATAGTTTCTGTCTTATATGAAAAAATAATACACAAAAGCCACATACCACAATCTATGGCGTATACTAATCCTTGATCAATGATAGCCATTATTGTAAAGTTAATAAATCATTTTAAATGGATTTATGTTCCATTTCTATTCACTTCTTCACTTGGCTCTTTGTAAATTTGTCGAAGTGTAAGTTTCTCTGGGACTGGGTATTCTGTTACTTAAACTTCAGAAAGAAATTATTTTAAGACAGGCCAGTGACCTTAATGTGCTTGATTGATGTAATTTACTTTCTATGTGTATCGCTAACAGTCATATTGGAGTCTGTGTTCATATGTACTTACATATACATTCAATTTGGGGGGTCTTTGGACTTTTCACTTTTAAGGTACTTTTTAATGCCCTTTTAAAATTGATGTACAATGTTTGTATATATTTGTGGGATACATATAACACATTTTGTTACATGCATAGAATGTATAATGATCAAGTCAGGGTATTTAGGGTATCGATTGCCTTGAGTATTTATTATTTTTCTGTATTTGAAATCTTTCAAATTCTCTCTTCTAGCTTTTCTTGAACCAAACACTATGTTGTTAACTATAGTCATTCTACTTGCTTATTGAACATTAGAACTTATTTATTCTCTTAAACTGATTTTTGTATCCATTAATCAGTCTCTCTTTATCCCCCACAACTCCAGCCCCTTCCCAGCCTCTGGTAATGACCAATCAACTCTACTTCCATGAAATACACTATTTTAGATCCCACATATGAGTGAGAACATACAGTATTTGTCTTTTTGTGCTTGGCTTATTTCACTTCACAAAAGACCTCCAGTTCCATAAATGTTGCTTCAAATGACATGATTTTATTCTTTTTTATGGCTGAATAACATATATGTATTTTGTATATATACGACATTTTCTTTATTGATCATCTGTTAAAAAACATCTAGGTTGATTCCATATTTTTGCTATTGTGAATAGTGCTTCAATAAACCTGAAGGTGCTGATATCACTTTGATATACTGATTTCTTTCCTTTGCCTAAATATCCAGTAATGAGAGTACTGGATTATATAGTGTTTATATTTTTAGTTTTTTTGAGAAATCTCCGTGTCGTTTTCTACAGTTGCTTTACTAAATTATATTTCCACGAGCAGTGTAGAAGCAATCCCTTTTCTTTGTATCTTTACAAGCAGCTATTACTTTTTCTCTTTTTAATAATAGCCATTCTATTTGGAGGAGATTGATACTGTACTTTTGCATTTTCTTAATGATTATTAATGCTGAGTATTTTTTCATTTACCTGTAAGCCATTTATATGTCTCTTTTAATACTTGTTTACTCATGTCCTTTGCCTGCTTTTTAATGTGATTTTTTTTCTGTTGAGTTGTTTAAGTTCCTTACATATACTGGATATTATTATAGCACTCTATTGAATAAATAGTTTGCAAATATTTTTTCCCCATTCTGCCGTTTGTCTCTTCATTCTGTTGATTGTTTTCTTTGCAGAGCTTTTTACCATAATAATGTAGTTCTGTTTATTTATTTTCTTTTTGCCTGTGCTTTTGAGGTGTTACCCATAAAATCTTTGCCTAGACCTAGTCCTGAAGTGCTTTCCCTATGCTTTCTCATAGTGGTTTTATAGTTTCTGGTTTTATGTCTAAGTCTTTCATCCATCTCAAATTGATTTTTATATATGATAAGAGATAGAGGTCTAAATTCATTTTTCTGCATATGAATATCTAGTTTTCCCAGTAATATTTATTGAAAAGGGTATCCTTTTCCCAGTGTATGTTCTTCGTGCTTTTATGTAAATACATCTTGATTCACTGTCGATAAATACATCTTGATTCACTGTAACCTCCACCTCCTGGATTCAAGCGATTCTCCTGCCTCAGCCTCCTGAGTAGCTCGGATTACAGGTGAGTGCCACTATGCCGGGCTAATTTTTGTATTTTTAGTAGAGACGAGTTTTTGTCATGTTGGCCAGGCTGGTCTTAAACTTCTGACCTCAGGTGATCTGCCCGCCTCAGCCCCAAAGGGCTGGGATTACAGGCATAAGCCACCACACCAGGCCATGATTATTACTTTTATTCCACTGTGGTATGGGAAGATACTGGATATGATCTTGATTTTTAAAAAGTTTGTCATATTTGTTTAGTGTTCTAACATATGGTCTATCCTAGAGACCATTCCATGTGCTGATGAGAATAATGTATATCCTATAGGTGATGGAATGTTCTGTATGTCTGTTAAGTCTATTTGTTTCTGAAGTTTAGTTTATATGCAATGTTTCTTCGTTAGTTTTCTGTCTAGATGATCTCTCTAATACTGAGAGTGGGTGTTGACATATCCAGCTATTATCATATTGCAGTCAGTCTCTTCCTCTAGATCTAATGTTTGCTTTATAAAGCATTTGTCCTCTGGTGTTGAAGGCATATATGTTTAGAATTATTATATTTTCTCACTGAATTGATTCTTTTGCCTTTGTATATGACTTTTTCCTTCTTCTTGATTTTTATTTAAAATCCATGTTATCTGATGTAAGGGTAGCTGCTCATTTTTGGTTTCTGTTGGCATATAGCATCTTTTTCCATTCCTTTACTTTAAGATACTATATGAATCTTTACAGGCAAAATAAATTTCATGTAGGCAGCATATAATTAAGTCATGTTCTTTTATCCTTTTAGCCGGCCTATGTCTTTTAAGTGTAAAGTTTAACTTATTTACATTCAAGATTATTATTTATGTTTGATTATTATTTATATTATTTATATATTTATTCCTTCTGTTTTATTAATTGATTTCTGGTAGTTTTGTTTACTCTTTGTTTTTTCTGTCTTATTGTTTATCATTGCAGTTTGGTGGGTTTTTATAGTGGTAACATTTGAGTTCTTTATCTTTCTCATTTGTGTGTTTGCTTTACCAGTGGGTTTTGTACTGTTGTGTGTCTGCATGATGGTGGATACCATGTTTTCACTTCTAGGTGTAGGACTCCCTTAAGCAGTTTTGGTACAGCTGATCTAATTGTGATGAATTTCCTCAGTTTTGCTTGTTTAGGAAAGAATTCTTTTTAATCCTTCATTTATGAAGGATAACTTTGCTGCATATAAAACTCTTGACTGATAGTCTCCCCTCCTTTATCATTTTGAATATATTGTCCCATTCTTTCTTACCCTTACTCTTATATTCTGTTGAGGAGTATACTGTTAGTGTAATGGAGATTCCTTTATAAGTAACTACGTGCTGTTCTCTTGCTTTCTGTAGAATTCTCTTTTTCTTTGATTTTTGAGACTGTGACTATAATGTGCCATGATGAAGACCTTTTTAGATTGTATCTATTTGAGCATCTCTAAGATTCCTGTATCTGGATGTCTAAATCTCTTCCTAGACTTAGGAAGTTTTCATATATTATTTTGTTGAATAGGTTTCCTATTTTTTTTTGTTTACTTTTCATTGGCTAAAACACCAAAAACTCAATCTGTGGTGTCCCATATATCATGTAGGCTTTATTCATTCTTTTTTCTTTATTTTCATCTGACTGGGTTATTTCAAAAGACCTGTCTTAAAGTTCTGACATTCTTCTGTTTGATTGAGTCTGTTGTTGAAGATCTCAGATGTATTTTGCATTTCATTGACTGAATTCTTTAGTTTGAAAATTTCTGTTTGGTTCTTTTTCGTTTTCCATATCTTTGGTAAATTTCTCATTCAGTTGTTTTTCTGAATTTCTTAACGTTGTTTATCTCAGTTGTCTTATAGCTAATTGAATTTCTTTAATATCATTATTTGGGATTCTTTTTCAAAAATTTTATAATTTTCTTTTTCATTGGAATCTCTTGCTGAAGAATTATTGTGTTCCTTGGAGGTGTCATGTTCTCTTGTTTTTTCATGTTTCTTGTGTCCTTACACTGATATCTGTGTATGTGTTGTAACAGTCACTTCTTCCAATTTTTTGAATTTTCTTTAATGGGGAGGACATTTTCCTGAAGTTTTATCTACGGTGTTAGGCACTTTGACTTTGATCCTGGGTGCATAATATAGTTTTCACATGATTTCTTTCACTGTAAATAGTGTCAGTAGAGTGGCTTATGTTGGTTGTTAGTGGAATCTGTCGTAAAAATTTTCTCGTGACAGGTATGTCAGGTAGGCCAACCTTTGGACCCTAGTGGTGGCAGTGGTGCCCATGCTTTGTCCCAGGGAAACATATGGATATGCTGGTACTGGTGTTGGAAAGTCCAGACAGGCTTATCTCTGGGCCTCCAGGCAACTCGCTCCAATGCTAGGAATGGCAGCAGTGGGTCTAGTACATAGATAGGTTTTTGGGCTCCTGAGAAATGGGCATGGCACATGCAACAGTAGTGCAGTGGCAGGGCAATACTATCTCCCAAGTGGTCTACACCACTGTTAGTGGTGGCTGCAATGGGCTAGGAAGACCAGTTTCCAGGCCCACGGGTGGTGTGTGCAGGTGGATACCTGCTCTGGTGGTAGTGGAATGTGGGGTAGGCCCACTGTTAGGCCATCAGGAGGAGTGCTCAGGTGTCAGTGGTGGTAGACTTGTGCCAGGTAATTCCCAGGTTCCCGGAGAGCATGCTTGACTCCTGTGGAGCTGGGTTTGGTGGACCTGTCCTCCGACTTCTCAGTGGTGCATACAGGTGCTGGCTGTGGTAGACAGGAGTGGGGTAACCTTCAGGTCCCTGTCAGAATGCTCAGGATGGAGCAGCAGCAGCTGCCAGAGAAAGTGGGATTCCTTTCACTGGGAGTAGCTTTAGGCAGGCTTCTTGGGACTACATGGTTTGACCCCAGTTGGTGACTACAATCAGGTAGCCTTTTCTCAGTACACTTGTAAAAGCATAGACACTCAGCTTCTCTGGGGGTAGTAGGGGTTTCTGCCAATGGTTCATGTTTTTGCCCTGGCAGCAGCATCTAGAAATGGTGCCTGGCTGCAGGCAGGGATATCAGTGGAACTTCATGGATATAAAGATGCAGGGGCTGTGGCAGTAGCTAATAGTCTGATGAGGATTGGGGCTTCAAACTGGTGCTATGCTGGAGCTGCTTAGGACTCAGAGTTTTGTGGGACTCAGCATGAGCTCTCTCTGTAACACTGCTGGCGCACAATCTCCAGGCAGATCTTTGTTAGTCTCAGGGTCCATGGAGGTCAGGAGGTTTCCCACGGCTAGGATTGCATTAGTTCACAGTGGGAATGTGGACTGCTTGGGTCTTTCATTTACCCTTTTCCTGAAATGGGAAACCTCTCCAGGTACCCAAAAAAGTTTGGTTGAGCAGGCTGCCTCACTTCTCTCTTATTCCTTGCCTTAGGTGTTTTCTGTCACTTCTCTCTTGAATTCCTGTCTTCTCTCTTAGGCGATGTTTTTAAAGTGTGATTAGCCACTCTTTTGGCTCTTCTTTGTAGAGGGGTGAATACTAGATGCCTCTAGGCAGCCATCTTGAAACCCCACTTGTAAAATGTCCACTTCATCTTTTGGGATAAGAACATGGTATTAGACTACTGTTACTGATTATAGAAATAATATATTCAGTATATGCTTTTATCGGAATTTTAAATCATGGCTATTATTTCAATATTTACAAAATGTTTGTGACCAAGTTATAAAGTTTTGAAAAATTCATTTTGATTTATAGTGCATTATGATAATTTGAAATGCCAGTATAAGACATCTATCAAAGTACCCATGTAGGCCTCACCAAATTCTATAATTTAATAAAAAACTAGCTGTATTAGATTATTGTACTAAATTTGCATATAGAATGTTCCATATTTTTGGCAATTACATTCAAGTTCTATCTTTATTGAGAAAAGATGAGATTTTTCACTTTTGATTAAGCTAAATTGCATGTTTCAAGAACCTTCCAATTAATTATAACTCAAATAGAGATTTTTCATTAGTGTTTGGAAGAGGCTAAATTTAAGTGCATTAATAAATTAACAGGATTAAAATTTTACCCTAGTGATGGGCTACTGGAATTCTCTAGACTTTTTAAAAAGACAGCCTTGTAAATCTTTGAAATTGAATCACAATTTTAAAGTAATTTCTCCCAGAAGTACTTAGCGCTATGTACTTCTGCTCTATTTGCATCTCTTCCCAAATTCTTGTTGAAACTTAATTCTCATGAACCTGGAAACCATCATTCTCAGCAAACTGACAGAGGAGCAGAAGATCAAACACCGCATGTTCTCACTCATAGGCGAGTGTTGAACGATGAGAGCACATGGACACAGGGAGGGGAGCACTACACACTGGGGTCAGTTGGGGGGAAATAGGGGAGGGACGGTGGGGGGTGGGGAGCTGGGGAGGGATAGCAGGGGGAGAAATGCCAGATGGGGAGGAAGGCAGCAAATCACACTGCCACGTGTGTTCCTATGCAACAATTTTGCATGTTCTTCACATGTACCCCAAAATGTAAAATGCAATAAAATAAATAAATGGGAAAAAAAAAAAAACTTAATTCTCAATGCAACAATATTAAGCGACAAGGCCTCTTACAAGGTCATTAGGTTTTTGTAAAAGGTGTGGGGTGGGGGTGAGTTTACCCTTTTGTCTTTTCTGCCATGTGAGGATATAACATTTGTTCCCTCTGGAGAAAACAGCTTTTAGGCTGCCATCTTGGAAGCAGAGAATAACCTTTATCAGACACTAGACGTACCAGTGCCTTGATCTTGGATTTCTGAGCCTCCAGAAAAGTGAGAAATACATTTCTATTTTTTAAATTGGCCAGTCTCCGGTATTTTGTTATAATAGTACAAAAAACTAAGACATACGCATACAACTCTTAGTTAAGACATACACATGCAAATCTTAGTTAACTGTCAGAATACTGAAACTTTATACCATGACTGTTGCAGCTTCTACAGAAATACCAGATTTTAATGTTTAAGTTTTATATCTATGACAGTTCTGTCTGGACATTAGATAAGTTATTAGCTAGACAGTTTCCAGATTGAATTATTATGGATAACATCTTCTCTAAGATTACTTTTAGAAAGTTGTCATCCGATGTTACATAAAAACTAACCCTGGAATCAGGGTGAGCAAGCTGCTTCTGCAAGGTACCATTAAGAAAATATTTTAGGTTGTACAGGCCCCATGATCTTTGTCATGATTACTTAGCCCTGTTGTTGTATTACAAAAGCAACAATGAATAATAAAGAAATGAATACACATGGCTGTATTCTAATAAAACATTATTTATAAAAACAGTCATTAGACTGGATTTTACCTGTGGGTTATACTTTGCCAACCCACATCCCACTCCCCAATAAGATATTAAACATCAGAGAATAAACATAATAGCAGGTCCTACTAGCAGCTTCGCATATCCAAGAAGTCTCAGGAAAGATGCTTATAATTTTAAATGGTGTCCCCTTGGGCTATTGGAAATAACATTCTGTAAGAGGTTAGCCATAGGTTAATTTCAAGTGCATAAAAACTGTTGACTATTCTAATTGTTAGTAAAGGCCAACTTTTCAACTGTATTTTGCGTGTTCACTAAGATACTAATTTGTATTCTAAGAATAAAGGGAATTGCATAAATCCTCATGTTCAAATAATTTCTGGAAACACAGGATTAAACAAAATTAAATTTGTTTATTTACTGTAGAACTTTATAAAACTTCTCATATAGCTATGTGCCCCATGAGTCTCCAAGGGTGCTGCAGGGTGAATATGGTACAGCATATTTTGTTTCCTAAACTTATTTAATCATAAAACCCCTACTGAGTAATCACAAAGTACATGAAACATAGTTTGAAAAATGCTTGCATAGGTATTCCTGGGCTTGAGTATGCCTGACAGCATTCTTTAAATATGACTGGCCATCTGGCAATAGCTTTCCCAGCTTGAGAGGCTCAGTAGCCACCTAAAGAAAACTGTTTTTTTTTTTTCCTTTTAGCTATCATTTAGGGTTTATTGTTATTATTGCTTTTCTTTTTTTAGTGTGTACTCATCAGAACCACTTTTTCTACCCTGATTGTGTTCCAACTTCTTACCTTGTTCCAGAGCGAAGAAAAGGCCAGACAAGGGTAAGAGGAAAGGCAGGGAGCGGGTGGGAGATCCAGATGCCCAGTGCAGCATAGGGTCTCTGAAATGCAGATAAATTGCTTTCAACCCCTGGGACATAAAACATTGCAAGGTGCTGTGACTCTTGGGAAAAAGCTTAATAAGAGGAAAAGAGTGAGACATTCGTAAGTGATAGAAGTCATGACTAAAAGCTGTGAGGGATGTTCTGTCTTACTTGGGACTGAGATGTACTCTCAATAGGATGCCTTGGGACCTATAGCTCCTCATTCCTTGGTTCTCTGCTTCCCTTAACTGCCATTTATTCTGGTGTTTTTGTGACTCTCCCACTCGAGGGAATTATAGTATTAAGAGTTCATAGTAATGAGCAGAACGTTGTACCTGCGTTATCTGTTTTAATTCTTGTTTACCCTATGAGGAAAGTGCCGCTATCATTGCCTTTTTTGCACATGAAGAAAGCAATTTCTCAGGGAGGTTTAAGTAATTACTGAAAGTTGCATAACTAATAAGTCATGGCTATGACTTATTAAAGCCCAAGGGAACTTGTCTTCGAAGTCTTAGATAATACCTCTTCATAACGATTAACTGCATGAAGGTGCAGAAGCTACCAATTCCACATGGAATGTTTATTAATTGAAGATGCTAGGCCCTGTGCCAGAAGCAATGGTTTCAGAAGTTAAAATGGTCTAACCCTTACCCTGAAGGCACTTACACAGCACCTACTTCATTGAACTCTATTATTGTCTATTTACTTTATTTCTTTGTAGATAAATTTTTAAAGCACTGAGGTGGGGACAATTAATTTTAGTCAATAAATTTAGGGATGGTTTTATAAAAGTAATAGTGAATCTCAGACTTTAGGGTGATTCTAACAAGTAGAAAATAGAGAAGAGGCCTTCTAGGCAGGAGAAAGCAGCAGGAGCCAGAAGCCATTGCTGGTGGCAGGAAGCAGTGCGTTTTCAGGTATGACTGGCTATGACCTTAGGAATCATTTCAGAGACAGAATTTACAGGCTGTGTTGATGGATAGAAACTTGAGCAGGGAGAGCTAAAGAAGAATCATTTTTCAAGCTTGGATGGCTGGTGGGATGCTAACACCATTAGTGGACAAAGAACACCTTGAGGGCTGGACATGATGCGATTAGTTCCAGACATGCTTGGTGTGAGGTTTCTTAAGGTGTTTAGCTGCAGATTTCTAATTAATAGTTGGATATTTAGATTTGAAACCTAGTAAAATGTTCAATACCAGCCAGACTGCATTGGAACTAAAAAGGTGAACTATCTCAACTAATATTTCCTTTTATAATACGTCAGAAGTAACTTATTTCAAATACTTATATTGTGAAATAAATACTATTTAGTTAACTATTAAGGTATTCATATGTGTATGCACACACATGTATACCAATATACACATTATATTTATATACCTATATATATTTAAAACCAATGCATATATAATATGTGTAATATATATTACATGTATTATATTTTGAAGAATATATGCGTCTTTTATGAGAAAAAGTACTTTGAGTTTCAACCCATTGATATAGAAGCAGGTTTTCTTAATCTTTAAGATTGGTCCTACCTATAAGTTTGTCAACTGCTTACAATAAAAAATACAGAATTTTCAATAGAAGAAGATGAAATTAGAAGTAGAGGTTCTAGTGACCCAAAAGATGGTGTTTTCACAATGTTCTTCCCTCCCTTTATCTCCCTTCCACATGTGTGCATGTATACAACACAGTGTACTCAAAATCACCGATCTTCTGAAATGAAGAAGTTATGGCATCTTCTATCAATTTTTGGAGAATGAAACAATCACTTGTATCTTGCATAAGAGAAGAATTGCAAGTCAGTCCAAGATTGAATTTGACATTACCAAATGTTAGAGGAGAAAGAACTTTGTTCATTAGGTAGTCCTACCTCTCCTGCAGGATGAGCCACAGAGAGAGTATTTGACTTTCGCAGCATGACGGGGTCAAATCTGTGACTAACATGAAGTCTCCGGGATCCCCACTGCTGCATACATTCTGGCCACCTCAGTTCTCAGATTTTAGTGATAAAGTTGAAATTTCATCCATGCCAATATCATTTTCTATACCTGTTAATTTTCTATACTTGTTGACTAAAAGAAGAACTTAACATTTTTTTCTCGGTTATCTGTTATGCTAACAAATAGAAATGACATAGCAATGGACAATTTGGCCTATTGTCTCCGGTTCTTAAGAAAATGTTAGCCTACCCAATTTATAACAAGTAGAATAGAGTTAATTAAGTTTTCTTTCTTTGATGTTTGCCAAGTTAGTCTTATTGACCATACATTGTTTTGGTTTGGGTTTTAGTTTTAAGAATTGCATTCATTGAATTAAAATAAAATCCATAGCTGCAAGTTTCTTACAGTAGCCTTTAAAACCACTGTTGAGTCACTCTATAGATTATGTGACCCAGATTAATAATAATTTGAAAGATTAAAAACAGAAAATTCTGGATCAGGACCCAGCATCATTCCTGATACACACACAAATACACATTCTAAATAATTGGAATGTTTTTATATTTTGTTGGACTGAAATCACTGACCACATTTTAAAACACAGGTATTTTGAAGAAAAAACCTGTCCTTCCTTTACTGTCTTTTTTTTTCCCCATCTCTGCATGAATATCAGATTGTGAAGTCCACGGAACAGTATTCTCTTTTGTCTATGTGGTATCACATAGAGAAAACACCTGAGCAACTCAAGAACGATAGATATTAATTAGAAAAATCCATCAGAGAAATCAATGGTAATTTGAGTTTGATGAGGACAAGCGCAAATACATTGAACATATGTACTGTATGATCAGAGTAATCACCAAACTAGTAGGGATGATGTCATAAACTATGTTAAAGTGAGTATGACTAAGACATGGGTGTTTCCTAACCATCATTTATTGGCCACTAGAATTCATTCAGCACGCAAAGAATACCCACTAAGTCTCAAGTAAGAGCAAGGTACTTTTGGTCATGCTAGGCAAGACAGTGACTTTTCAGAACTTTCTTTTTGGTGATATAGAATCCAACATGAAAAATGTTAATTATGTTTTTACATTGATGATGCTTTCCTGTTTAAATACACAAAGACCATATTTTTAAAAAGCTATTGCTAATGATGTTAGAAAGTACGATAATTTAAACATTTTCATAGGGTGCAGCTGGAGCTTTAAAAATTACTTTTTTCTTTTTTTCTAATTACACCTTATATTTTAAGGCAGTTTTAGGTTCACAGCAAAATTGAGCAGAAGGTACAGAGATTTTCCATATAGCCTCAGTCCCTACACATACATCATGGCCTACCCTACTGTCAACCTCCCCCATTAGAGTGCTACATTTTTTACAGTTGGTGAAACTACATTGACACATACTATCAGACAAAATATATAGTTTTCATTAGGGTTCACTCTTGGTATTATTTGTTTATTGTTGCCACTCAGAATTGCCAGCTGAAGCATTGTTGTTGAGAAAGTGACAACTTTGCTAATCCTGTATATGAAAGTTTATCCTACCAGGGTCTAAGGATCCTGGGGATAATGGACATATACCAGAGAGCCCATAAATTGTCTAAAAAAATTTGCATGTATACATTAATGAGTATGTTTTAATTATAAAGACAATTGTTAGAAAAATAACAAATTTAAGCATATTCTGGATGATCTAAATAACCAGTTTTTATCCCAACATGGTTTTTCAAAATCTTTATTTACATTTTTTTTGGTCACCTTAATAACAAATAATCACTTGAAGGTTTATTTTACAATCTGAGTATGAGTTCCATAGACCAATGGAAGTTTATAGAGTTACTTATGTGACCTCATATTTTTAGGTTGGAGACACATTGACCCAAGGTTGAGTAATTTCCATGTGCATAATAACACTATGCAATGAAACTATAACCTCTTAACCAAAGATTAGTTTTTTCAGTTAACCCTTGAAGGAAACACTTCTCCCTAACATACACAGCTGTGCACATACAAAAGAAATAGTGCCTTTTTTCCCCTGAGCTAGATTTGAAATGAGGGAAAGGTGAAGAGCTATAAAAAGATAATATGTTCACCTTTCTGAATTGATCACAGAAAAGACTATTAGGAATTGTAGTTGTGGCCAACGTTTTTTATAGTACTATTACTATGTTTTTGATAGTACTATTACTGTTTCTGAATTTGCCCATTAATCGGGGTTTATGTAACACACACTAGAAAAAATATATATAATCAAGTCAAGAGCTCAGTCGCATTTACATGATACCAAGCAATGTAGTTAACTTTTACTCCCTTCATCTCAATATTTTTAACTAAATGGACTAGTATTCTGTCATCATGTAGAGAGGTTTAGATGTGGGATTGGCCCAAAGGCTGAGCTGTTGACAAGTGTCTTCATCCTGGGCTTCTGGAAGCCAGTGTGCTATGTTGGCGACAACTTTGAAGACCTGTTTCATGCTACACAGGCTGAAATCATTCCAGTTCCTTTAAAAAGATGTACGCCTTCTCCACTATTAGGGTCAATTGAAAGAAAGTTAAACCATTTAAGAGGAAAAATAGGGGAAAAAATTCTGGAAATAAATGAATTAAATTGTTCCCAGTTTAGTATATAACTCCATCAGTTTCCAGATTGTGTCTAGTGTTCAGTATGCCATGATGATTTTCTGATTTTATTAAACCATCAGTGATGTGTTTGATCTTTGAAAAATCTAGAGGAATTCTTTCTCTTATTTTTTTCCTTGAAGAGTACCACTTCTAATCTGGTTTTGTTTTGAGCTGATCTTTGCATCTCAACAATGAAGACAAGAGCAATTTCTTGATTAGCTCTATTTTCCTTCTTTACGGTTTTACATTTAATGCTGAACTCCGTTTTCGCTTCTTTAAGCTACAGTACTGAAACTCCATTTGCCGACTTTCAGAACAAGTTCCAACCCCAGTTACGGAAAGCTGGCTTACAACCATTTTATAACTGCAAATGACAAATTTAAGCTTTGAAATTCCTTTTCCTTTCCATCTTTTACCTATTTTCCAGATTGACCATTCCTACCCACTTATTATCAAATCTATTCCTGTGCCTTCTAGGAGTCTCTTACCAGGCCTCTCCTATTTAGGCTTATCAACCTTCACACCTCCACTTTTGCATCAACTAAACCAACTCTAGAAAAGAAATCATTTCAATTGAAACAAGTTGTACTGTGGTATAAGTGGGTAAGTAATTAGTAGATGTAGTATTCTTACCTGCCCAGGATAATTTGCCTTGCCAAAGAAACATCTCTAATTCAAGGTTAGTAAAGAGGAGGTAGATGGGTTTAATGAAAAGAGCTTGAGCTTTAGAATCAAGAAGACTTGTGTAGACATTCTGGGCCCCATTTATTCCTCTTCTATAAAAAGGTATAAGACAATGGTTACTTTTTAGAAATTCTGTGATGATTGAATTAGATGATTTATCTAAAGCACCACATACAGTATTTAACATAAATTATCAGTTAATAAATAACACAAAAACTTAGCACCTAAAACATGGTACAATTTCAGGTATTATGGCGATAAACCAAGAAAAGTATTTTTGGGCCGGGCATGGTGGTTCACGCCTGTAATCCCAGCACTTTGGGAGGCCGACGTGGTGGATCACCTGAGGTCAGGGGCTTGAGGCCAGTCTGGCCAACATGGTGAAACCCTGCTTCTACTAAAAATACAAAAACTTAACTGAGCATGGTGGCAGGTGCCTGTAATCCCAGCTACTCAGGAGGCTGAGGCAGGAGAATTGCTTGAACCCTGGGGGAAAGAGGTTGCAGTAAGCTGAAATCATGCCATTGTACTCCAGCTTGAGTGACAGAGTGAGACTCCGTCTCAAAAAAAAAAAAAAAAGAAAAGTATTTTTGAACAGCTTGAACAGCAGTTCTTTGTAGTTGTTTTAATATGTTCTCCATAGTATTCCTTGAATCTTTTCTGGAAAGAGATTTACGGGAAGTTAGATGCTATATTTACTGGAGACTTTTCTTTATAGTTTTAACAATTGTTTTCTCTAATCCTTTGTAGAGTGGGTTTTATTTTTTGGCCACAAAGAAACAGGCTAAATGTCAGCAAGAGATTAACTTTATTATATGTAATCCAAGAAAATTCTGAGGCTAATGACCCACAATGCAGCTCTGTCTTCTGTTGTCCTAAGAGCCAAGTGCTCCTACTCCCTGCTTGCTCTCTTCACTTTACACAGTCCTATATGGACACAAGAGAGGGCACTCATGGCATGCAACTTCCACCCCAAGGAAAGTCTGTTATCATCTTCAAATAAAAGAATGTCTGGTGGTAAAGGTCAGCTCATGAGTCCAATTTTATCTTTGGTTTGTAGCTTGGAGAAAAACAAAGCCACACGGATTATAAGCCAAGGTGCTGGCAATCTTTAAGTCTGCAGTCTTCTACAATGCAGATGAGAAAAAAGCAACATAATGGAAATGAGTTATCCCCTGCTCCTATTTTCTTTATTTAATTTTTTATTCTTTTATTTTGATCAGATGTAGTTTAAGAGGAGTGATACAAATCCTCCTCAGGGAAAATATACCTCCCACTAGGTATGAAACTCTGTGTCATTTGGAAAATGATGCTGTTAATACCTCAGTTTAAATCTTCACATCTCATAGTACATTACCTATTTTTATATGAAATCAGCTGCTTGGTAATTAAATTTGATGCGTGACATTTTTGAATGTAAAATTTTACTAGTAAATAAATTGAACAATAGCATATCATTTTCCCAGGAAATCAATCTTCCTGCCTCTTGATTAACCAAAATGCATGAAAGGAGAGCATTCATTATTAAATATTAAATCTGTGGTTAACAGAAAGTTACTAATTTAATCTTTCCTGTTGAAAATAGCTTAAAATTTATTAGTCTGCTTCACAGCCTTATTAATAGAGGATAGTATGCTGAGTGAAATAAATGGACTGTTCATTCTCTGATGATCAGACCCCTTCTATTTCCTTAACATCTTCATTTTTATAAATGAGAGTACAGTAGATCAATTCATAAGATGCAGAAGAATAGACTGTATCAACTAAAAAATATTCCTTAGAATTTACTTTAAAAAAATAAACTGGTATTTACCACCAGTTTTTCTTCATATGTATTTATTTCTGAGAGTGGAGGACAGAAAAAAAAAATGAAGATAGCATGTAGTTGAGATCCTGTACTCTAGTCAGAAATGAGCCTGTGATTATGTGACATATGGATATATCTGTCTTCTATTTTCTTGCCCTTTGTAAGGATCTAGTTTAGCAAGGAGAACCAGCATGGCAATCTCATATTTCTTAGGAAGCATCTATTAAAATCAGCCAGACCATCTCTGCCTACCACACTCTGACTGAATATTTTTATTACCTTACATCTACTTTTATTTAGCTTCATTTTGCTTGTATAATTATTTTCCTGCTACCATTTTTTATATCAAGAGAAAGTTTAACTTCCCTGAATTTGCAACCGCGGTCCTTTGTGATGTGGTGCTATGCCTCCATAGACACCCTTTTCTCAGTCATCTAGAACTGCATTCAAACATCTTTTCTTTCTCACAAACAGTACACTTTCATTCTCATTCTGCCTACTTAATCCATGTATCTATTCTCTACCTCTGTAACTCCTATGAGTGCTTTGATACTCATATTTTGTATCACCTTCTCTAAGAATGCTGCCTTGATCACCATCTCCACCCCAGACCACACAGAGTGCTACTTTGCATTTTCATGATATGCTGGGATTCCTTCTCTCAGGCATTACTTACATAGTGTAATTGTTGGTTGCTTGTGTGTTTCTATGGTAGGTAGAATCCTGTGCACAGCGCTAAGTACTGTGCATTCAAAGTATTATTTCAGCCAATTTGGATTTTTTTTTTTCTGTTTAGTGGTTCCTGATGAACATGCATAATAACTTTAATAAATATACTATTTCAAATTAAATAATACCCAGGAAAAACTGGCAGGTTTAATATTTCCTATAGCCTGGCAATAAGGCAATGGGCCTTTTGCCATTTCTTCTTTCTATTCGTTAAAAGCAGCTGCCTTCTGATCTCTAGTTGTTATAACTACTTTACCCACTTGAACCCTTTTCTCTTGTTGGTATTGGCAGAAAATTAGATCTTAACTCCCTCAGTCCATCACCCATAGTAATTCCAAAATCCAGGGAGGTCTGCCCTCAGTCTTTATGGAAGTGTTCGTCTCTACACAAATAGCCACTTCCAAGGGTAAAATTCCATCACCCCAAGGACTATCTTGGGACGGACTCTAGAGTGAGTAAGTTAGCAATTTAAAAGACCCAACACTCATATCTCATTAACCATCCACATGATTGGTGCAAGAGCCTGCTGACAGGTCCCAAGTATGCAACTGCCTATCAGCCTCTCCAGTGCCCCCTTATCACCGTACAGTTCTGAGCAGTGAGTGGTTACACAACAAAAGGAGACTGTTCACATGTTTCTTTTTCAAAACAAAGAAGTTCTGCCCCAACAGAGCTTTGATATTTGTACTGGGACAAAATATATGACTCTTAACTTTTCAATGACATATTCTGCCAAAACTAACAATCAAAATTCTAGTTCTACCCCTGGCAAGCCCACTAAATTTATTGGCCAATTTTATTTTCTATAAATAATATGGAATTTTTATTTTTCATATAAAAAACCCAAAAATTGTATTTCTAGTGAACCATATCTCAATTTAGACTCAATTATTTGAGTCTTTATCTGGTTTACTCTGAGTTTTTAAAATAGTATGTGCTACAAATCAGTCACACAAATTTAAGAGAGAAAAATTTGAAATTGGTGAGTGTAGTTTGAGCCATCCTTTGAAATTCTGCAAGTAGAGATGTATCAAAGAAAGTTACATTTTTAAAGCTGATAAAGACTTTCAAGCTCACTTAATGAGCCCTCTCATTTTGCAAGTGAGGAATAGATACCAGGCCCAGTTCTCTTACCTGAGTTTCCTAAGGTATCCTACGGCCAAAGACTGATAGATTTGGACTACAGCTGGCCTTCTGATTACCAGATTAATGTACTTTTATCTCCAGCTCATCAGGCACTTGCCACATTTTAAATATAAACTTAAAATCTTCACTTGTTAATATGTGTTTTTTCCTCAAATTTTGTCCCCTCCAAATAATAGACCTCTTTCCTACCTCTTTTCAGTTCTTTTTGTTTTGTATGGGGCTTTTAGACTCCCAAATATATAGCCAGCTTTTATTATGTGCAGATTTCTCCCATACAGCTAGCTCTTTTAAGTTATTACCAGTATAATTACCATTACATCAATAATTTCTCTCCTTCAAATGCACTGTTTAAAAACCATGGGCAATATTTGCTCTCTTTTGGCAGCATAAATCTCTGATCCATTTATTTTTAAGATAAACTCTTGTAATCGGAAGGATTCTAAAGTGATCATTATGTTGTAAATACCCCATGAGTAGAGGCAGTTTACAGAATGGATTTAATTTCTTTCCATAGAGTTGTGAGTTCTCATTAACTTTTTTTTATAAAGATAACTTTTAATTCAGTCACAATTTTTTGAATGCCTATCATATGCCTGGCCATAGGGATAAAGAAATTAATATACCCAGAGGTTACCCTTGAGGAGTTCCAATCATCTAGTTTGTGTATTCTGCTAAGGTCAGCAAATCGCAGAAGTGATAGGCAAATGTGATTATTTGTATGTCCATTCTTTACATTCTGCAGAGAATAGTCATAATTTTTATTCAGTTCTCTAAAGGATTATAATTCAAAATAGGGTTGATAAATACTATTGATTCAGCCTAACCCTTTTCTAAATTGTAATATGCAGGTAAAGACTTCCAGAAAGATTGGTAGTTACTATTTTAGGCTTTTTATGAATGAAACTGTACATAGACATACATAAAACACACACACACATACACACACTAGATCTCACTTTAATCCTCTTTTTGCTTATTAAAGAAGATGACATTCTGTTGATTAACATTGATGATAAGATAACTTTTAATAAAATTAAGTTTTCTTTCAACTACAGTCTGGCACACAATCTTAGATCTTAAAAACACTTCACGTGACCCTAATTTTTCAACTTGTTGGTAAACTGTGTAGGTCGTCCCTGAAATCTATGTTACCTATGATGATTTTAGACAAATTTCTCCTCCACCTTGTTTTGAGGCTAGATATACTTCCAAATGTACCAATTGCACGAAAGCTTTCCAAGGTAGAATACAGCCAAATTGATAATATATATGTATAAAACATATAATTATACATATGTGTGTGTGTGTATTTCCTTAATGAAGTATTTCCTCTAGCATATGGATAAAAATACTTCATTTCTTTAAAAACATCTCTGACAGCAGTATAACTTAATTTCAACTGCCAGACTATTGACTAAAATGACCCTTATGAAATAAGCATTATTAAATAACAGGATGGCCTCTCAACTCGTTCACTGACTCCCATTTTTAAAGTCCCACATATGTAACTTTAAGAGGGTAAACTAATATTGGTTTTCATGGAGTGCTTGTTTAAGGCTCAAAAATCTCAAGGAAATGTTTTCTACTAAAATGAAGCAAAATGTAACCTTGCTGCTGAGAACTTATATTCAATGATAATTTATTTTCCTCGCAATGTTAGACTTAACTAAACACCATACAAGGACTTGTGGCACCTCAGCACACTGGCTCTACCACCATTGCATATTAGATAATTCAAGGCATATGGAACTTTCCCATATATAAAATGGTGGCACAACAGCTAATAAATTTGGTGATTTCTAGTGATCTGTTAAATATATTCAGATAAATGTGAAAATAAATTAATCTAAGGATTGTGGTATCTTCTATTTTTCTTCGTTAAGGATGCATTTATTGAATCCCCCCACCATGTGCCAAGATACCATGTTAGGCACAAGAAATAAAAGATGAATTAAGACTATTTAGGTCAGTATATCATATCTCTGTAAAAGGGACAGTAAAGCCTTTTTTTTTTCATGTAGAAAGTGTGTTATCATAATTTAGATGATTGTATTGAGTTCATAATCAAGTAGCTCTGAAACATTGGCCATGCCTCTTACCTCTTAATCCCCTATCTTTAAATGAAAGCATCTGACCTGGTGATTTTATATATCTTCTTAAATCGAATGATCTAGAACAAGTTCACCCACCAATCCTAACCTAAGCTTCAGAGTTTACCAGCCAGTGAACCATCTTTGAATCTGTTGGATGGGGGTATTTGTTGAAGAGAGAATGGAATGTAGGGGATAGGGGAGCTCTTGTTTGTTGGTTGTGTTGCAGTCACCCATGGCAGTCCTTCTTTCAGTAAGAAACCAAAGAGAAAGGGAGAAGGGGTAGGAATTGTCCTTTTGGACTAATTACAAGAGGGGAGAAATGTATTATACGCGGACAATATTATCTTCATGGTAGCCCTTGTGAAATACTGAGAGAGCAGGGGCTTAAATGAGAGTGAGCTGCCCATGCTGAAGAAAGAAATACCTACCCACTTCTTTCAGGAATCTTATGGAAACCTTTGGAAGATCAGAGGCAGGTTGCTCCCTTGGCATGAATATGGGCATTGTCACCAGTACTACCACCAGGGGCAATACTGAGGCTCCCACAGGAAGTGGGCAAGGAGGCACTGGATCTCCCATATGTGATCGGGATGGAGAACCTGGCTGGCAAGCATCTGTGGGCCCCTGTTCAGAACCACAAGTAAACTTGGGGTAGGCTGTGTGTCTCTTGGAGGAGAAGGGTAAGTGCAGTAGTCTCCTGTGAGTAGATGAGGTAAGATAAGAAAAATCTCAATTATTGGTGAAATGTGACCAATTATATGTAGTGAAATATAGAGGACATTTGCTTCTTCGATCTATTACACTGTCCAATTGCTCTTTTAGTCTCAATGGTTCATTGTAAACATAAAATAATATACAGATTGCAGGGACTTGTCTAACCTGCAGAATTTTGAGAAATTTTAAATATCTCTTGGTACTTACAGAAAAAAACAAGTATATGGACATTTTCATCCTGGAAAAAGTCATGATACTTTCAAATCAATTCTTGCATAAGCAACAATAAGAAAATAATTTCCCCATTGCAACATTTCATCATGTTCCTCTAATTTTGCACATTCCTCTAATTTTGCACCTACTCCCAATTTTGCTTTGGAGGATCCATCTCATCTTTTACTTTTTGATCTCTTGATATTTATGGCAAAGAGTACTAACCTTTTAACACTGAAAAGTTTTCATAAGATTCATCCGAATCTTTATATCTAAAAATGATTGAATTGCTTAAGTTGTCACCAATGCCTGTCAGTGAATATAAGCCATGACAATATTGAAGTTCCTTCAATTGGCTTCGTGAACAGAGCTATCAACAATGGGGAACATGAGTTGTAGCAGAAGAGACAGACTGAGAAATACCATATGGTGACTGTAGCTGAGAGCCAAATGCATGAGTGCACATACATACACACTGGAGCTCTATCAGAAATTCTTGGAGGAGAAACATATGTCATAAGGGCAGACAATGCAGTGTAATCTGGAATCAATGAGGAGCATATTGAAACTATAATTTTTGAGGAAAAGATGAAGATAAAATATTCTACATCAAAAAGAATACAGCTTAGAAGAAATATAGGATGATAAAGGACCATAGCAGTATGAAATCCCTGACATTACTGGAAAAAATAACAAAACCAGATGTTTCAAGACACCCCACTGTTTATGCATGGAGTTCAGACAAAGAACCCCAGTTCCAATCAAAAGCTCTTCTTCCCTTGAAAAACCATCACTATTGAAATCCTGACCTAATTAAAATACCCACTTTGATATCTCAGAATAAAGAACTGAATATGAAATATTGAAACCTGAGTGCATAGGATTAAATGATATTGTAACAACTCAAGCTAAGGATGGGGGACTAGGGGAGGAATAACAGGGGGTAGGGATATTGAGGAGGGATACCATTAGGAGAAATACCTAATGTAGATGATGGGGCGATGGATGCAGCAAACCACCACCATGGCACGTGTATACCTGTGTGACAAACCTGCACGTTCTGCACATGTATCCCAGAACTTAAAGTATAATTTTAAAACAAGTTGAATCTAAGGTTCAATCTACCATAGGAAAAACATATTAAAGCAATTGTTTGGATAATTCTGAAACATGTTTTTTTGACTCAGTAGCAAAGATCTAGACATTTTAGACATGCGTAGTCATTGCAGTTTAATATGTGCCACAGTTTGTTCTTTAAACTTCCCAGTGCCTAGAGTGTTGGCACGCCAACAAAGAAAATGAGGCAAATTAGGAAGGTCTAAATTATAAGTCAGACACACTTAGGTTTACTTTCAAGCTCTATCACTTACACCAGTGCAACCCTGACAGTCATTTAACGCTCTGTGAAACTATCTTTTAAATATGTAAAATGAACGTACTAATATATATTTCAAGTATTTCCATGAGAATCAAGTGAAATGATATGTATGCAGCTCCTAATATGGAAGCTGACATTCAGTAAGCACTCATTACTATATTTCATTTTGTTTATGCACATGGTAGTAAAACATATTGGGAGCATTTTTATACATCTGAGGAGAGCATATCATGTATCCACACAGGTCAGTCAGTGCCTCCTTGCCCAGGGCTTAGAACTTGGTAATTACACAAGAAAGGATTGTTGAAAATATGAATTGTGACTTTACATTTAGGACCTTTTATGTTTCATGTTTTTTAGTATTAAAAAGGTTTAAATCAGAAGCAAAGATTTTAGTTTTGTTAGATTTGTAACATTAAACATCTCAGTACTTCACACAGAGGTAAACTCAAGTGCGTGGAAGGGGCAGTTAACACTTAGGATCACCCTGAATTGTGACATTTACTTTAACAGGGTGATTCTCTCAGTGGGTATACTACTTCACCTAGAATCCTTTCGTACAATCATAAAACTTAAGATTCACTGCATCTGCTTCTTTTGGAATAAGATACTATTGACACATGTATTTCCTTAATCAACATTTAAGATTATTCATATAGTGAAAAGAAGAGGATTCCACAATCGAGCAAAATTACCTCTCTTAATAGAATGTATCTCTTTTCATGAAGTATCTGAATACAAACCCAATAAGTATGGAATATTGAATGAATTCATCCCTAATATTAGAGTCATTTCAATATTACATTGAGGGGTTCTGCATCCACTTTTTGAAAAAAATGATTTTGATAAAAGCATTTTATTAAAGAGGTCAAAATATATAATCTCGATAAAATTTTTGATTAGGTTTCATACCATGACATATTATAAAAATGAATTCATTCTTCCATTTATTTTGCTATCATTCATCTTAGTTGATACCGCTATAGATTGCTTCAGAGATAGGAACCTTACCTTAAAGTAGAATGAAAGTTAGAATCACAACTCCCTCCCTGAAAAGAATCATTGATGCATTACCAATATGATTGTACTTATAAAAACCGCTCAAGTAATTTGCATTTAATTTAAGATTTCCTCAAGAAAATTACCCATGATTTACTACTCTAATTGTGGGTTGGCAAGGTAATTAGCATCTCTGAAGCCACAGAACAGCAGAGGTAAGTTAAATTTAGTGGTTAATTGTGAGGATAGTTACAGAAATCTAAGCAGGGCTTTCCCCAGTGAAGGATGTTGAGCTTCCCCTGAATGCAACTGGAAGTGCTTTCTTGGCCGTGGTCTGGCTAATGAACTGAGTAATTTAAACAGGAAAGGATTAAGTGGGTACTGATGATCAATGCACAAGCTAAAGTGTTGATTTGTCTGCTCTCAGTGTTTATCCTGAACTGAAATATAAGAAACTTGTAAGCCAATAAATGATGTGTTATGAAATGTTGTAGTATAATCTGAAAATATATGAGATAATAAAATCAATGATGATAAAGTCAGGTTCTGTGCAATAAGGATAACATCCCTGGATTTATTATTCTTCCAAATTAATGTTCTTTCATTATAACAATTTTGAATTTCAGTGGTTATCCTACTAAATTAGATACTAAGTAAGGTTAGTAGTTAACCATGTAATGTAAATCTTTAATGACAGACAGATAAAGAGATAGGTAGATAGATAAACGCACACACATATATATATGTATGTGTGTATATATGTGTGTACATATAAAGAGAGAAAGAGAGAAAGACAGATACAGAGATAGGGACAGATAGAAAAGGAGAGAAAGAGAGAGGGAAAGGTAAGAGACAAATCTTACATTTGAAATGGAATACATTAATGAAATCTCAAGGGTGAAATGAATACAACCTAGCTTCTTGCAAATCTTGATTTGGTACTAAATACTTCAGAATTAAGCTACATTTCTTGTGAATGAAGACAAAAATGGACTGAAATCAGCTAACTTTGGGAAGCTAGATATTTCATCATAACTACAATCAATAACTTGGATAAATATAAATGAACTTGGATGCTTGTTTAATCCTTGAGATAGTCCCCACATTGATTAATCCAGTGCTAAATATCTTTTGTCATCAAATTACTCTTATTTTGAAGACCACTTCTGTTCAATCTCAGCCCCATATGACAATATCTGATTCTATGGGTTATGGTTTATAATGTTTATTTTCAGGTTGATAAATTTATAATATTCTTAGAGTCCTGCAGAAAATCATGCAAAGTGTGTATATCCATGTATGGAATATAATGCAAATGAAAAAAGTCATTTCCCTCTATAATTTTTAGGAGATGCTAGTCATTACTGCATATTTCATATATTACATACTAACAGGCTGCCAACAGTCACAAATCTTTCCAAAGAAACAGCAGGGAAAGATACATGTTTTTAAACAAAATATTAATTCTATTACTGTTATGTACAGAGTACATAACATGCATCCAAATGGACCATGTGTTATAATCTGTAAGCAAGCATGCCATTGTTACAACTCTGGGACATTTTTATTTTTCTTTACCTCTTAAAATGAACTTTGTTGAGGTTTAATTAGTCTGTAGTAAAATGAAATCCTAAGTATACAATAGAGTTCAATGAGTTGTGACAAGTGTATTTGCTTGTGTAAGTAGCATCCAAGTCATAATACAGAATATTTCTCCCACCCCAGTCAGTGTATAAAACATTCCTCACCAAAAAGTCTCCTCATGCCCTTTTCTAGTTGCCACCACTGCTGCCTTAGCCCCTGGTCTTGGTTCAAAATCAGAGCTATTCCTCATTTTAAGCTTGTCCCACACCCTGTATGAATAAACATGTTATGTGTTAAGATATAGAGACACGAGAAAGAATTTTGAAAATTTTACATTGCTGTACATGTAGATATAGTTATGTAATGTTATATTTTTTACTTTTTCATGAGAAGAATATCAAGTAATGCAGCTGTAGAGTAATAAAAACAACAGAGGTATTGATGCAAAACAAAACTGCTTTTAAATTCCAGATTACCTACTTTCTTAATACATAGTGTTCAGGTCAAGTTACATAATATCTGTGAACCCTGGTTCCCTCTTCTGTTAAGTGGAGACAATATACCCATTTATAGGGTATAGAAAAGAGAAAGTGAGATTTGGTGCAGTGATTGTCACATTTAAGTTCCTGAACATAGCTTTTCCTCCAATTACCCTTACTTTAAAGGCCACTTCAGGCTCATCTCAGTTTTTTACAATATCTTTGACTCCATGGGTGATGGTTTATAATATTTATTTTCAGGACAAGGAATTGAATTTATAACATTTTATGTTACTGGAGAAATTAATGAGAAGTATGTATACAGTTTATATGTAGAATAAAAGGTGATAGCAAAAAAAATCCTTCCTCTGTCTATTTCTGAGAAGATGATAGTCATTAGTGCATATGCCTAATCTAAGACCTACTCATCATCCCTCAACTCTCGCCTTGCTGCTGAAATTGCTGGTGTTGGATTATTCCACTCCCAACCAATTCCTGTAGTTGACTGTTTTTCTTTATGAGGATGTCCAAAATAGCAGCAACAAGTCTAACTATGTCTTTTCAATAAGGAAAGGTATTATCATCTTTACCTAAAATGATTATTGATATAATACAAACATGATTGAGCAACACGAAAATTACACCCCCACTGAAGATTTGGTGGACTGTTCATTGTTTGTCTTTTCTGTGGAGTCATCTTGGGCCCAACATCTACCTGAATTCAGTCTTGGATTATAACTTCAGGAAAGGATACACAAGACTGCTGCTTTGCTGGTGAGGCAATATCCATATCTATTGGGTCAGTTTTACAGTTTCTGCATCAAGAAAGCTGCCATGCAAAATGGTATAGAGATGTGTGTTAATTTAACCCAGGCTGTCCGATAGACAGACTCTAAGACAGGATTAAAGGCAATGTATTAGAGGAAATGCCTGTGAGAGAAAATACGATGGTGCTGGGAGAGCCACTCTGCCATGATCCAAGTCTAACCTGAACTGAAGGAAGGAAGGGAGGGAGGGAGGGAGGGAGGGAAAGAAGGAAGGAAGGAAGGAAGGAAGGAAGGAAGG
>NW_022436958.1:1832940-1837670 GCF_009761245.1 Sapajus apella
GGAGGGAGGGAGGGAGGGAGGGAGGGGGGAGGGAGGGAAGGAAGGAAAGGAAAGGAGGGAGGGCAGCAGGAGGAATGAGAGAGGGAGGGAGGGAAGGGAGGGAGAGAGGGAGGAAGGAAGAGAGAGAGGGAGGAAAGGAGGGAGGGAGGAAGGAGAGAAGGAAGGGGGGGAAGGAGGGAGGGAGGAAGGAGAGAAGGAAGGGGGGAGGGAGGGAACGAGGGAAAGGAGGGAAAGAAAGGAGCAAATATTTTAGAATGCAGTCCTAAAAGAAATTCAGCAAGGTCATTGGAGTATCCTTGAGCCACATTTGCCTGTCCCACATTTCCCAAGAATGGATTTCATTGTATTTCTGCTACCGTCATTCACAGGCTGGGAACAACCCGCAAGAAGCATGAACCAAGTGGTCATTTTCAAACTTTAATAAGCATACAAATTGCTTGAGTTTTTTGTTCAAATGCACATTCTGATTCAGTGGCTCTGGAGAGGAACATGAACTTCTGTGGCTCCAAGTTCCAGAAGCTGCTTATGGCACTGGCCCGTGGACCACAAGTTGGGTCATAATGGTAGGAGCACTTAGCTATTGGTCAGTCCGTCCGCATTTGCTTGCATTCCATTCACTTGCAACCTAGGAAGCTCAGTTCCACAGAGCTTTTGTACCTGCCCAACACACAGACCACTGTCTAGTCTATAGATGACTGCTCTGTGCCACATGATCATCCCTAGACCAACAATCTGTGACCAGAGTCCTGGGATAAAGTTGTAGAGAGTGGCAACTTTGCGTAATAAATAGCCAGTGTTTTAAAATAAAGTGTATTAACAGAAAATGAGAGGTATAGTAAGGCCAACAGTTGAGAAGAAGACTACCATTGAAGATAGTTTGAATACTCACAGTTCCCAAGGCAAGTGACACTCTTAACTTATGGGGCCCACATTGGAAAGCACCAGGGCTGTCAGGAAGCAGGGAGTGCAGGGACTGTGCTAATAGCTTTTTGTTGTTGTTGTCATTGTTGTTTGTTTGTTGAGATGGAGTCTTACTCTGTCGCCCAGGCTGGAGTGTAGTGGTGTGATCTTGGCTCACTGCAACCTTCGCTTCCTGGGTTCAAGCAATCCTCCTGCCTCAGCCTCCTGAGTAGGTGGAACTACAAGTGCTCGCCACCACACCCAGCTAATTTTTTGTATTTTTATTAGAGATGGGGTTACACCGTGTTGGCCAGGGTGGTCTCAATCTCCAGACCTCGTGATTTACCCACCTCAGCCTCCCAAAGTGCTAGGATTACAGGCGTGAGCCACTGTGCCCAGCTGATAAGAGCTTTTATCATGGTTTTCCAGGGAATAAATGGATAAGGCAGGGTGAGTGGGCTTAAGATTGTCTAGTTATAATAACTGGCATAGTGGCCAGCTCTAATTATCTGGTACCTGGTTTAGGGGTGATTAGGACAGATGGATAGTGACCCTGCGCATAGGAACTTGTAAAGGATGTAGTTGAGGTGTGGGCTCTGGATTGGTCTGTGTTTGAAAAGCACATTCCTGGGGAAAGGGATTCCTCCTGAGGAGGAGTGCAGCTGAGTGGGAGACAGGAGGCCAAGGCAAGGTTTCCCAGGCCTAACAATAGGTTGTTTAAAGCAAGGCATTCCCTTCATATGCACACAAGGCAGAGGTTATAGTGTCACATTACAGAAGCTAGAATGAGGCTAACACAGCCATTGGCTTTGTTTCAGAATCCAGTCCTGGCCACAAAAAGGCTTTAGATGCCTCTTGTTCCTAAACATCACCATTTACACATAAGTGGGACTTTCCTTAGAGGTTGGATAAATTGCTTTCTAGTCAGAATAGGTATCTTCTTCCCTTCTTTTGGATTCTTTAATGTTCCTGAATAAAAACTTATTCCAATCCTTGATTCAATGCTAATAGCAACCAATTAAAACAATTCCTGTATTTCTCCCCGTCGACTGAAACTACCTACCTGTGACTCTTCATGGTTCTGATTCTCAAAAGCTGCTTTGTAGAAAAAGCACAGGGAGATGTGGAGACACTTAGATAAATGAGTATTTATCAGGAGGGAGGTTCGAGAAAGCCCACAGACTTCTTCGTTAGCGTTTACCACTTAAAATGCTTCAGAGTGGACATCCTTCTCTTCAACACTCACTCTTTTACAGGGCTCTTTCAAGTTTTGGGATGACCTCTTGGTGAAAACCTGATTCAGTGCTAATGGACTGTAAGCTCTTGTGGTCTGGGAATGTTCTGGAAGCTACTGCAAGATGACCCAGCTTCTGGGCTCAGTAGGCAGCTAATAGTAAAAATATCTGAATCAGAAAGGAGTCCTGCACAGAAAATTTTAAGAAGGTGAATTAGAAACCTTAAACTTCGCAGACCCACTCATCTCCAGAGGCTTGAAAGAACTAGCAATCACATAATTGATGTTTTCTGAAGAAAATACTGTTTACTTCAGTATAACAATACAAGCTCAGCAGGCAGACTCCAGGTGCTTGAAGACATTTGAGAGGGCAGCACAGTACATAATTATATCTGTGAAAGGAAAATAGATAACCCCTCCAGGAATTGAGTATTCTCATTCATACAAAATCTGGCCTGTTTGTCAACTATCATCTTACAATGACAGCTAGCAATGGGAGAGAAATTACAAATGGCTCTCACTCCTGTGCCAGAAAGTAACCTTCAGGCTTCCCTTCAAACCATAGAAAATAGAGCCACCTTAATTCAAAGTCAAAGAATTGCCAGCCCTGGGGAGGTCAAACTCCAGTCATGTATTATTGTTCAGAGATTTTCAGAACATAAATCATACCAGAAATTTCACTGTCTTTCTCCCTTGGCAACAAATTCCCATACCTTTGGGGTTCGGTGATTTGAAAATTCTAGAGTGAAGTCTGATGGAATAAGCTTAGTCAGGTTCACATTCAGAGCTGTTCTGTGAGCAGCTAGCTTTGCCACTTCAGGCAGGTGTTGAAGTCATAAATCCCCACTTCCTCCTTTGTGATTTTAATAAGGGCCTGAATTAGGTAATAAGTGGGAATAAAGCTCCTTGTAAAGTTATAATTACCCTTCAAATAGGAGATTAATTCCCAAACCTGAATTTTTCTTACTGTGTTTAAATTCATTTTCTTCTGTTTCTTTTTTCTTTCTTCCTCCCTTTCTTCCTTTTTTCTGTCTTCTTTCATCTCTCTCTCCTTCCTTCTCTCTCTCTCTTGCTTCCTCTCCTTCCCTCCCCTCCCTTCCCCTTCCCTCACCTCCCTTCCCCTTCCCTCTTCTCCCTTCTCCTTCCCTCCCCTCCCTTCCCCTTCCCTCCTCTCCCTTCCCCTTCCCTCCCCTCTCTTCCCCTTCCCTCCTCTCCATTCTCCTTCCCTCCCCTCCCTTCCCCTTCCCTCCCCTCCCTTCCCCTACCCTCCCCTCTTCTCCCCTTGCTTCCTTTTCTGTTTTGATTTCTGTTTGGTAAAATTGATTATTTTTGAAAGATGATTTGGGCTAAAATAATTACTCCAGTCAGCAAATGGAGCCATTATTGTAGAATCAGGCTTTCTGGGATCAAATTCTGTCTCCTCTAAGTGGCTGAGTAAACATGAGCAAGTTACTTAATATCTCTGTACAACAGTTTCCTCTCTTAAAAGGTGAGAAAGATAATAGTATCTACTTCACAGGTTCTTGTAATGGAAAAGTGAGTATTTGCAAAATGATTAAAATAGCCACTGGCTTACAGTAAGTGCTATGTTTGTTAAATAAAACACCCTGAAGTGTTATTTGAAAAATGACAAATGAAGATAAACTGAGTTTAGATATCAGTTGTCTGAAAGAAATCCCTGTCCACTTGTATTTATTTTTAAATATTTTTTTCTCTCTTTTTAACTTTCTGGCTTTGCTTTTTGTTGTGTTTTAGAAACAGGGCTCTGTGGCCCAGGCTGGTGCCCAGTGGCACAGTCACAGCTCACTGCAGTATAAGACTCCGGGGCTCAAATTATCCTCCCATCAGGCTCCTGTGAAATAAAACAATTTTAAACTAAATTAGTTAAGCTGGAGCTCATCTGTATAAATTGAGGCTCAGTACTCAATTTATGCCTGGGTAAGTGCTGTCCCATCCCTTCTCAAGGGAACTTATGAGTTGGAGAGCACCCTTCTTTATAGAAAATACCCTGTGCCTAGAATTGTCCAGGGCCGGTCATGTGGTCAGAGAAGAAACCCAAGCTAGACTTGGACCTGGAGCTAGATAGGGCCCTGGCCTGTTTTCTGCCTCAGGCTACTCTCCAGCCTGCCGTTCTGCCATGCAGGGTTAACCAGCGCCCCAGGAAGTTCCAAGGCTTACCACTATGAGGTCATTCTGGGATACCACGGGCAGGTAAATACTAATTCCTGAAGGCAACCCAGCTAGTGAAACATTCTCCCTGGCCAAAGCAGTGTTTCTTTTTCAGGGTCTTATGAACAGTGCTGATACACTACTTTTGAAGGATTCAAATTCTTTAAAGAGACGCAAGCCCACCAAATATATTTGTCCTGCACAACTTATGATAACCCTGTGTAGCCTAAGGTCATCTTCCCTTCCCTTCCCTTCCCTTCCCTTCCCTTCCCTTCCCTTCCCTTCCCTTCCCTTCCCTCTCCCTTCCCTCTCCCTTCCCTCTCCCTTCCCTCTCCCTTCCCTCTCCCTTCCCTCTCCCTTCCCTCTCCCTTCCCTCTGCCTTCCCTCTCCCTTCTCTCTGCCTTCCCTCTCCCTTCCCTTCCCTCTC
>NW_022436958.1:1837680-1870515 GCF_009761245.1 Sapajus apella
TTCCCTCTCCCTTCTCTCTGCCTTCCCTCTCCCTTCCCTTCCCTCTCCTTTCCCTCTCCTTTCCCTCCCCTCTCCCTTCCCCTTCCCTTCCCTTCCCTTCCCTTTCCCTTCCCTCTCCCTTCCCCCTCCCTTCCCTCTCCCCCTCCCCCTCCCTTCCCTCTCCGTTTCCTCTCCCTTCCCTTCCTTCTTTCTTCCCTCTTCCTTCCGTCTTCTCTCCCCCACTCCTCTCTCCCTGCCTCCATCCTTCCCTTCCTTCCTTCCTTCCCTTATTTATTTTGTATACCTTTATTCACAACAAAATTTGACCACTTTAAGTATACAGCAAGATCTCTATTTATCTTAAATATTTTTTTCTTTCTCTGTTCTTTGGATTGATTATTGATCTATACTGACATTTATTTGTTTGGTCATTGTCTGTATATTTTTAATTATTTTAACATATTTTCCTCTAATTCTTTGAATGTCTTTTTCTTAAATTTGAGAATATTTAATCTAGCTGTTGTCTGCTAAGTTCACTCCTAGTCAATCTCTACAGCCTGTTTTATTCCCCTCTGTGCATTGGTAACTGAGTTCTGGCTACTACCAAAAGCAAGTTTTAGAACATTTCTAGTATCCCACAAATTTCCCAGTGCCTCTTTGCAATCACCACTGTGAACTAAAGGTGAAATAAAGACTGTGGTTAGAGGCTTATACGTCTATAATTGTTATAGGTTTATGATTGGTTATTCCCTTTTATCGTTAAATATGAAATCTGTCTCTTTAGTAATATTTCATTTCTTTAAGGCTATTTGATCTGGAATTGGTATAGTCATTCCAGTTCTCTTCAATTTATTGTTTGTATGGTTTTAACATTCTTTTCTCCCTTTATTTTCAACCTATCTATGTCTTTGCATTGGAATTGTGTTTTCTGTTAATATTAAATACAGATAATCTCCACTGTTGGATGTGTTTAGGGAATTTGTATTTAATATAATAATTGGTACAAAATGATTTAGATAAGGAATTCGGCTACTTGTTTTCTATTTCTGTCATTTATTTTTTATGCCTCTATTCTTTCTTTCTTCTATGAATTTTAATAGCCATTTTATGCCCTGTAACTACAGTTTTAGCTGTATTTATTTTTAAAAAGTGATTACTGTAGGGATTATAATATGCATCTTGAATTTACTATAATCTAATGTAATTAACCCTGATTTCCGATAAAATGGGAAAATTTTGCACAAATACAGGTTCATTTCGCCCCATCATTTTTGCATCGTTGTCATGTATATTGTATCTGCACATCATAATATGCATAAGTCCCCAAATATATTATAACGTTGCTTCACACAATTCTAAATCTTACATAAGTTAAAAGAAGAGAGGCACATGTATGTGTGTATTTTATATATTTACCCTGTACTTACCATTTCTGACACTCTTCATTTCTTCCAATATATGTAACTTACCATTTGTGTTGTTTTTCTTACACCAGACGACTTCTTTTGGTGTGCTTCATAGTGCAATTCTCCTAGTAACAATTCTTTTTTTAGTTGTTAGCAATTTCAGTGTCTCCCTTGGCTTCCATTGTTTCTGAAGAGAATTTTGCCACTAATCATGTAGTTTTTCTTTGTATACGATTTGTCATCTTTCTTTGATTGCTTTTAAGATTTTCTCTTTATTTTTGGCTCTTTGGAATTAGACAGTCGTGTGTCCAGGTGCGGTTTCCTTTGTGTTTATTCTACTTGGGGTTTGTTGAACTTTTTGATGTATTAGTTAATATTTTTCACCGATTTGGAAGGGAGCTAAACTGCTATACCACCTATACCTATACTTCAGTATTTGTCACCAATTTGGGAAGGTTTTGTCCATTTTAGTAAAAATATTATTTCTCCCCTTTCTATCATCTTCTTCTGTGACTCTAATTGTATGATAGTTGGAATGCTTAATATTGTATCACAGATCTCTGTTTATTTATCTTAAACATTTATTTTTCCTCTCTTCTTTGGATTGGATATTGACCTGTTTTGAAGTTTATTTGTTTGGTCATTATATGCATTTTTAAAAATTATTTTAACATATTTTTATTTAATTCTTTGAATATATTTTTCTGAAATTTGAGAATATTTAGACTAGCTGCTTGAAAGCCTTTGTCTGCTAAGATCACTGCTAGTCAATTTCTACAGCCTATTTTATTCCCCTCTCTGCATCAATAACTTTTCTGTTTCTCTGCATGACTAGTAATTTTGTGAGAAACTAGACAAAATGGAAATGATATGATGCAGATGATATGTTGCAGTTACTTTCATATCAGTTTTAGGTCCCCCCTGCAACCAAAGAATTGTTGTGTTTTTTTCTTTTAATAGGCAATTAAGTTCCCTGGACTTAAACTGAAAAATATGTCTGCTCTGAAGGGGGCAGTCTTTGATATGTTCATTTAGTGCCTGATAGCCTTGTTCCCTTGTAGAGTTTCAGGGTCAGCCAATGACATACACAGAGGTTATGCTCATACTGGCCCCATGCAGCAAGGTTTCCGTCCTCTGCCATCCTTATTATTTCAACCTCTTTACATTTCTCTAACTTCCAAAATTTTACATTCAAATTTCTTGTTCCTTTTGCACCTGCCCTGAACTGAGTCTGCAAACAACAACTGTAAAGCTATTGGATTTTGCCACCCTAGATGAAGCAGTAAGAATGTCCTCAAACATTATCACAGTAAAGAATTCATGTTCTCTAAGCCATTGGGGATTATTTGCCATTTTTTTAAAAACAATGCTGTTTATTTCTCTTACTATTCCCTTATATGTAGCATAGCGAACCAGTGAAGAATAAAAAGCAGTAAGTAGGTTACATTGAGATTATGCATTAATTGGTTGAGGCTGAGAATTTGGGGAGAATAGGAAGTTTTACTGCAATACATATCTGAAAGGGCATAATAAAGTGAGTTGTTTAAAAATTAATTACATTCCTATAGGATTGATATTTTAATTGCAAGTAGAGGATTTGGAGAGAGTAGAATTCAGCATCATATGAAAATAAATCTTGGCTTGATCAATGAGGCATAAGAGGAAAGATAAAATCTTCTAGTAATTTATGTTAGGAAAACTATGCTCTAAATACTGCAAAATAGGCATAAATATATGCATTTTATAATTTGAAGTTTTCAATGATATACAGACACACATTAAATATAACAAAAATCTTCTAGTATAAATTTGACTAAAAATAATTTAAGTAAAATATGTAAACATTTCATTAAAAATGGTTTTCTTTACTTTCGTCTTATTTAGGGTACCTTAGAAAGCAGATCCTGAGGTAGAGCCAGAGCTAGCGCTGTGAGGGCTATTCTGGAACCCAATTCTTATTCAGAAGTTGTCCAGACAACTAGCAGAGTCTATGAATAAGGCAGCAGTGGAATCTTGGAATCTCTATGAACAAAACCTGAATATGAGTAGACAGTAATATCCAGAGGGTCTGAGAGGAAAGGAATGTAAACTGTGTCAGACATACATACTTTGACTATGTCACTTCATTTATCTTTACAAGTTATAATTTTATATGTCTCAAAGTAGCAATACAGTTGCTTTCTATCTCTATGTCTCACTACATTTCTCTTCTCTTTACTCTATCTGTATTGATCTTTTTCATTATTGACAGTATTTTCCTACGAATGAAAATTGATAAATGCCTTGAAATTGACTTTGCATCGTCTCTCACTGCCTATATATATGACAGTATATGTGATGTGGTTGTGATGGTTAATACTGAATGTCAACTTAATTGGATTGAAAAATACAAAGCACTGTTCCTGGGTGTGTCTGTGAGGGTGTTGCCAAAGGAGATTAATATTATGAGTCAGTAGACTGGGAGAGGCAGACCCACCCTCAATCCAGGTGGGCACCATCTAATTAGCTGCCAGCATAAAAGGTAGGCAGAAGAATGTGGAGAGATAAAACTGGCTTAGCCTCCTAGACTCATCTTTCTCCCATGCTGGATTTCTGCCCTTGAACATCAGACTCCAAGTTCCTCAGCTTTGGGACTCGGACTGCTCCTCAGCTTGCAGATGGCCTATTGCCCTGTGATTAAGGTCATTGGGAAACTACAACAGCCCAATCCAGGCAGGACTACAAATTGCTTATACCTTTCAGGAATGAAGGTTTGGGTCACTCCACCTGGAAAAAAAAACCACGGTAGTGGAAGGTAGTTATCAATACCAGCCACAACCACATGATCAGTTGCAAAAATGAGGTCTGTAATTGTCGAGCATTTCATCCTATTTTTATTAAAAATATGTTTGTGCATGTATACACTTGTACTAAGAAGATATCTTCATTTTATTTCCTTCTCTTTATTATGTGGTGTAAGATTTATTGACTTCATATCAGCATTTAAGTGTTGTTAACTTTATGTAATAGCATTTGGGTTGGGGATTGGTGTGTTTCCAGTTGTACAAAGGACAGTTGTATGATGTTAGGCATAATTATGACTTTATTATTGTCTTTATTTGAAAATTATGTATGATCTCAGGAAATGTGTATGGGTTCAAGGTGACACAGGGTGGATTTGTAATCATTAATACTAAATGTCAACTTTATTGGATTGAGAGATGCAAAGTATTGTTCCTGGGCATGTCTGTGAGGGTGTTGCCAAAGGAGATTAACATTTTAGTCAGTGGATTGGGAGAGGCAGATCCACCCTCAATCCAGGTGGGCACCGTCTAATCAGCTGAAGAATAAAAAACAGGCAGAAGAACGTGTAGAGATTAGACTGGTCTAGACTCCCAGCCTCATCTTTCTTCTGTGCTGGATGCTTCTTACCCTCAGATATAGGACTCCCAAGTTCTTCAGCTTTGGGACTTGGACTGGCTTCTTTACTCTTTAGCTTGCGTATGGCCTATTGTGGGTCCTTGTAATTGTATGAGTTAATACTCCTTAATAAACTCCCCTTTATATATATATACATGTATACATATAAATATATGTATTTATATTTATATAGGCATGTATATTTATATACATATAAATATATATGTATGTATATATATCTTATTAGTTATATCCCTCTAGAGAACTCTAATACAGTGGTATATTCTGTATTGTATATAACACATCAACTAAAAGCTATGGGGATCAGAAGGCTGATGAATTCATTTGGAGACTTAAAAGGCAATATTTATTTCTTGCATTTTATTTCAAATTTTATATGTGTTTCACATGTGATTACAAAATTATAATAGAATACACTTAACATTTTGTAACATGTTTAAATAGTTCTTAACATTGAATAATAAGGCTTTATGTGCTCAATAGAACTATGGTTCCAATTATAGCTCTTCTATTTATTAGTTAGATCACCTTGATCAAGTCACTTAACTTTTCTAAGAATTATTCTCATCTGTAAAGCAGAGAGAACAATACCTCCTTAAAGATTCTTTAAGTGTATGTATCAATCATTGTCCAGTCAGGAAATCAACACCAATCTATGCATTTCAACCAGAAACAGATTGGTTATAGAAAAGTTTGCAAAAGTGTTAGATGAGCTGGAAAAGAAAAGGGGAAAGGAACATTATCCAGATATGAGCACAATGTAGCCATCTGTGGGCTGATGTCTATAAGCGTGTTCTTGCCACTAATATTGTTAGAGCAGTTATCTTCAATACTGCTGAAACCATGGTAGGTGGTACGAGCAAGAGCTGTTGTCCCTTCACCTGATTGAACTGCTAACTCCTGATTGTAAAATGCTTCATTAGCAGAACTTGGGCTCCCGCTGCTGCTAATCTTGATGCTGTCACTACAGGAGGGTTCCTCAGAAACATAATGTATCACTTCTTACTGATTTTCATTTTGGCATAACTACTGCTGATTGGCAGAGTATGATCAGCAACTTGGTAGCAAGGAGACCTGCAAATAATAGTTTGCCGGTTTCTAGCCCTAGCAGTTTGAAGGTGAATATAAAAGCACAAGTTTGGGCTGAGGCTTAATAAGTAAATGTCTATCACATTCAGAGGAAATAAAAACTAAAGCATCTGTCATCAGGTAAGGATCTTAGTGGTCCTATTTTTATACAATTAAACCTTCTTGTCATTTGTTTCAAATTCTTCTTAGAATTCATTGATAAATACTTAAAATATAAGAACAACAACTTTATTTGATCACTGGGGCTTTAAAAGGAACCATATCTCAGAGAATGAATGATTCCCAGCAAAAGAATATAAAATTTTCAGTACCTGTTACTATTTCCTTTCTGATGTTGAAAGAAAGCTAAGCACATGAAGACGTAGAGCCCTGAGGTCTGGAGAATGTTGTCACAGAGACATTGTGAGAGAGATGCTAAAAGGTAAAGACTTCTCATTTCTAATATTGTCCAATGCCCTTAATAACGTAAAAATATTGTATATTATGTAATAGTTATGTAAAAAAGCTCTAGACTTGGAATTAGGATGCATTTCTGTTTTTGTCTTGTTTACTAATTAGTTGGGTAGCAGTAGGAATAAATTAGTTTACAGAGTGTGGGCTTCCCTTCCACAGAGAAAAAAGAAAGCTAGGATTCATTAATTCTTTCTAGGTTCTGTCCAGCTTTATTGTTCTGTTTCATGAAAATGGATGATGATGATAATGGTAATGATGATGACAGTTTGTATAACTAGTAGGATTGAAATTTATTGAATGCTAACCATATGCCAGAAACTAGGATAAGCACTCTGTACATATAATGATAACCATTGTTAATGTATTTAAAGCACCTGCATCTAACAGAGGAGAAAATTAGACATAAGTGAACTAGTTACACTCCTTATGTGGGTTTGGCTGAATGAAGACCTAAAACTAATTCTCAGTGCTTCATTAAAAGCACTAAATTTATAAGAGAAAGATGCCTGTAAATTCTGGATGTATTTTATGTCCAAAGATTCTTGGGTAGACACTGCTACAGTAGGAGCACCTGTGAGAACAGCAAGCTCTTTGATTGCTTTCTTTCTTTTTACCAGTCCATTCACTGGCTGCTATTTGGCATAAGGTACGTTTATCTTCAGCATCGCTAGAGCACAGTATATGTACCAGGAAACCAATAAACATGGCAACACAATATTAAATTGCAATTACATATTACTTCTTTCATAATGCTTCAGCATGATGAAATTTCTACAAATTACATTTCATAATTTAATATGCTGGATGAATCATGATTACTGCTTAAAAATCATTAGCACTTGAATTTTTAACACACTCTTCAAGTTGTCGGAAAGTTGTATTTCATGAACTGTTGTGGGCAAACCCTTTGCTCAGACAAAAGGAAAATATTAGGCTTCCTAATTTCTCTGACCTGAGGTGTGGTTGGGGATTGGGTTACAGTTGATTTTGCTGCCAGGGGTAAAATTGCTATAGAGGCAAAGAGTCATTTAAGCATTGCCAGGGAGATTAACATGTTAGTTGTGTCAGTTTCTAGGTGAGAAAGAGCTGATCCAGGGATTTCAGCACTCCACCTCCACCCCAGATTACAGGACGTCTATAGTCCTTATTTAATAGATATTTTATCTCAATTTATTTTCACAGCACTTTTCTTAAAAATAAAACAAAACAGATTATTTGTTGAGCTGTCCTTCTGGGTTAGCCTTTGTGCTAGGGAGGGGCTGTGACTACAGGCACCAGTGAGACCATCACTGTCTTTAAGAAGCTGTACTCTCATGGGCAGAGAGATCTATAAATAAATTGTAATAACTCATGTGGAGTGCAGCACACCTTCATCTAAGGAAAAAAAAGCCCACAGGAAGGAAAAATCTCTCCCATCTCTCTTTTTCTTCTCGTTGGACTCTTTCTCTTCTCATTGAACTCTTTTTCTTGCCCATTAGTTCATCTCTCACTGGTGGGCTTTACTGGTACAGGGGAATAAAGTTGTTAGTGTCTCAGCCCTGTTTGTTTTCTGTGGTCAGAGTATGGTTGGAAGAAGTGGAGTTGCCAGCTGGCAAGGCAACTTCTGGTAAATCAGGGACAGTAGAGGGGACACTGGCATCTGGCTGGCTTTTGAGGCTTCTTTGACAATCTGGCTCCCTGTAGAGCAGGAGTGCTTCTTAGCATATGGTCACTATGTCACATGGCAGAGCATCAGAGGGCCTGTCAGTCACAGAATGTCCACACAGCAGGGCAGATTCTGCTGACATGCATCCCTCGGCTGTTGTGTAATCTTACACCATGTTCTGCATGATTTTTTAGCACAAGATAGCTAGTGTTCTAATCCCTCCTTGTGGGGGCATCACAAAGGAAAATCCCACAAGACCTCCCTGGCTCTGTGCTTTGTAAATGTGGAGAGCTTCCCAAATGGAGATAAACTATTGTTTTTTCTGAACTCAGGCTGAGAACTGCATGGGCTGTGGTATCTTTTTCTCGGTTTGAACCAGCTCAGATAAACTCTTCTTGGTGTACTAGCCAAGACTCCCCATGAGGGCCCTATAGTGCACCCTTCAGATGCTTCTCCCTGTGTGTGGTTCTGAAAGTCCTGCCAGAGTCCCTTGCAGACTGCATGTGCTTTTCAGAAGGATAGTCTATAAACAGCATCAATCTGTAAAAGACAAGCTTAATTCCCAGATTTACGCTTGTTTCTTTTGTAACATGAGTGAGTCAATTAATATGTATTTATCTTAAAATTAGAATGATAGTCCAGAAATTCCACAGAGTTGTGACACCTTGCATGCATGTCTTTCTTCCCTTTTAGCATATTTCTTGACACAAAGGAGGTGCTGGATGAGTGTTTGTTGAATGAATTCCTGTTAAGGGAAAGAAAGCAATTCAGTGTGACTTTTTTTTCTTTTCCTTTTTCTTAGAATGGAGAGGGAATAATAAGGATGAGGCAACTGTGGAATTTCTTCTCAGTTAGAAACCTTAGTTGCAGCTCTTCTTGTTCTAGACTTTCTGGTCCTTTGCATTATTTTATTGACATTGTTATAAATCCAGCTTCATAAGAGCAAAGTTTTGTAGCAAATCTTAAATGAGAACAAAGCAGATTTTGCTTAGAAATCTCTCAGCAGGGCAGAACAGAGCACTTAGGAATTATATGCTGTGACGCAGCATACACTTATATCAGATAAATCATTTCTGCATTCAAGACTCTGCCAGTTACCACCATTTGTGCTGGGTGATTGCATTCAAGCTAGTTTTTTATCTGCCTGATGGCAAAGATTGCATCTCATTTATCTTTAAATATCTCTAATGGATGGTGGAGTACTTTCCACATAATAGCTACTAAACAGACATGAATGTTTTAAATGAATATACTTGAGGATTACTATTGACATGGTAAAGGCCACAACCTAAAAATGCTCCAAGGAGTCATGTACTTTTCTTAGACCAATGTGATCGTATAAATATTATTTCATATTCATGGATGTAGAAATGGACTAAGCATATAATCAGTGTTCTGATTATAGATTACAGTTATTATTTTGTTAATAGCTTCTGTCATTAATTCAAAATTCAATTTTTGCCACATCAATTTTATTTGCTCATATAGTCTTCAGATGTTTTTCCTGTGTTCATGCTATTTCTCCATGTGATTTTCACATTTTCAAGCCCAGAAACCTCTATTTCTTCTCAGGTTTGGAGTTTACCACAGTGTCTGGAATCATGAATTTGTTTTAGAGGTTGGGAGAAGTTTATGTGTTATTGAATCCAATCCCACATTTTACTGGGACAGTCTGTTACTTTGTGTATTTATACCGAAAAGAGAGGGAACTGGAATAATTGCTATGAGAAATATTATCATTTTCATACAGCACACTTTGGTAAGTTTCTCATGTCACTGAAAATTTTTAAGAGCAACTTGAGATACTTGGAGTATACAACAGATACAGTTGTTTGCATACCTAATAATTGTCTGCCCAGTAGCCATCCCTCTTTCCATTCCCTTTTTCATGATCATAGAACCAAAATGTGTTCAGTCAGCTATGTGCCCACTTCCACTGATTTAGTCAAGATGGGTCTGGGCTGGTCATGGGTACTCCACTGTGCTGTTTCAGTTACCTTGCCATCCCCACTTATAGATTTCTAGGGCACGCTATTTTTTTAAGGTCCAGGATGGATCTCAGATACCATCTTATTTTTTTTCCCAAGATCATTATATGATTCTAAATGTGAAACCATGTTTGAAAACCGCTGCTGTAGCATATTCTGAACAAATAGGTTCCCAACACATGACTTTTAGTTAAAAATACAGTGACAAGAGTTAATTTTATGTAAAAGTAGTTTAATGGATTTTTTTCCCTTTAAAATACTAATCAATGTCTGGATTTCAACCAACTCTCTTTATAGTCTACTAAGTGAAACTGCATATGTATTTACTGCACTGAAATCCAAACAACAGCAACAACAGAAAGTCCTGCTGCTTTGAGTTTTGTAGCCTGTCAAAATGTCAAAAGGGTTGGCATGAAGACCTCACTTTGAATGAATGCTTTGTGGTATAAATAGAATATTCCATAAGCCACTGGAAAATCTCAAGTTTGCCTGGGGAGGCTTTGCAGTTAGTCTCCCCAAGCAAAGAGCTATTTCCCAACTCATGAAGAAATTCCTCATGTGGAACTGCCTCTTCGCCATCTCTGCCATGGGCCACTGAAAATCACTGCTTGGCTGGCAAAGCACAGGGCTCTCTGCAGGTTAGAGCTTACTGTTCATTTTTCTTCCTTTTCTGTTCACCACTATTTTTTGGTTTAAGCTATTTTGGAGTACAAGGAGCTTTTTCCCCTCCGGACATGGTCTGGGACAGAAATATCTGCATTTTTTATAGGTGACGGCTACATCCCTGTTTATGTTTTCCAAACTAATGTTACAGATTCAACTGCCGTGAATAAAATTTGGGAAAAAAAAAACAAAACAGTCCCAACTCTGAAGGAGGTTAGGTTTTGCTTTGTTTTGTAAATATCAAGTATGGAGAAAAAAGATGTGTGTTCATAAGGTTGGGAAATTGATGTGCACTGGTCTGAGTCTTCTAAACTGAGGTTATTCTTACATGGGACAGCCTTAAGACTGTTCTTAGGATGAATATTCTGATGTGTACCTTTTCAGCTCACCAGCTGTTCTCCTTGGGATTGTGAGTGACTTTTCTCAGTGGTGGATATCAGCCATTCAGGTGGTTGAATATTTTGAATGTCATCACTGCTGCAGAGTTTGTATCCACTTGCATTATGGCTAGAATTGCTTAGCATTTTGCTATTCACTCTTTCATGTATGTGGGTAACTAGACAGGAGACAGTAAGGAGAGGCTATGCTTCGGGTTTTATGAGGACGTTGTCATTGTATCTTTTTTGTTGATTCGTGTTTGATTAACTTTTCTCACATTCGTGGCACAATCTTTGGCATTTAGTTCAAAATAAATATTTGCTGTTTGGCTAAGAAGTTCAAAGCACCAAGAGTAGTGGAACCACACATCAGTATTGTGTTTACCCGAACAGTATATTCAAAACAGATGGTGTCTGAACATGGACTGCTGCAGAAAAAATAGAAGCCAAACACCATGCACAATTTCTAGCTGTCTCTTTCTGACCCCAGAGATCATAGCTTATTCTAACTCTTAGAATCCCAAGGGAGAATCACTGCCCCAGATCATAACGGAGGTCAGAGCTGCTAGCTCCTAGGTAGCTGCAAACCTCTTTTTACTTTGACAGGCAGCTTATGAGCATGTCTTTGGGGGCATACATTTGATGAAGCAAACCATTTTCCAAAAGCTAGTTACTTATACTTATTTATCCATTTCCGTGCCACTATAATTCTCTCTCCTCTTGAAATTCCTAACTGCTACTCAGGGATACATTTTAAAATATGCTGTCATTATGGAGCTTAAGTAGTGTTTTGCATCTGTAATTTGTTGTGATGATCGATGCAAGCCACATTTTGAACATAATAGTGCAATTTAATTTGTTTAAATATCATTAATAACAATATTTCATAATGTACCATGCTTAGAAATGAAAATATTATAGTCAGAAAGCGTAGCAATGAATGGGAAGAAAGCTGGAGATCAAAGAGCTGCTGGTGAGTTCACACATTTATAAGTGTTTGATGAGTCAGGGGGGCTGAATAAGTAAGTGGCTATGTAACCAAATTACTCCCTCTGTTCCTACCTCTTAATGTAGTTATACATCGCCATTTAGGAGCCACATAAAAGCCAGCTTCACCCAGCCCTTGTCACAGTTGGTATGCCAGCCAGCCCTTTTCTCCTTTGCCTGTAAATTGTCTCTTCCCTTGTCCCTGAGTCTTTGTTTCCTTGCCATGACACTTCAGCTACAGATATGTCACCTAGCTAGGTGTCACCCCCAGATATGTCACTCCTCCCAGGCTGACAGCCACTTGGCTTGTATCTCTGCTGCTTTTCTCCCACCTTCCCCTGGTTTCATTATATTTAATGCTTGGAGAAAGGCAGACAGAGAGCCATGACCCCTACCACTTCTGCCTGGCAGATTTTAATAGGATACCAGCAACTGCCTGCATTTCTTTCCTCTTCATCTAAATGAGCAAAATCAACTTTTTGAAAAGTAAAATATTAACCTACCACATGACTTACTATATTAAGTCCATTTATTAATTTATTAGTATTTGCAAGATACAGTGCTAGGGACTGAGAATTCAGAGTGGTGACATCAGTGAGTTTTCAGTTTACGGAGAAGTAAACCAAATTTTCTTTAAGTTTTTTTTTTTTTTTTTTTTTTTTTGGAGACAGAGTCTCCCTCTGTCACCCAGGCTGGAGTGCAGTGGTGCTCTCTCAGCTCATTGCAACCTCCACCTTCTGGGTTCAAGTGATTTTCCTGAGTAGCTATGACCACAGGCATGTGCCACCACTCCCTGCTAACATTTTTATATTTTCAGTAGAGATGGAGTTTCACCATGTTGGCCAGGCTGGTCTCAAATTCCTCACCTCTGGTGATCTTCCTGCATCAGCCTCCCAAAGTGGTGGGATTACAGGCATGAGCCACCACACCCAGCCAGTTTAGTTTTTATTTGTGTAATTAATTTTATTATTATGGTATTCATAATAAATGTGTACAGTGACAAATGTTTTGACTAAGGAGGTATTGGCACATAGAGGAGAGGTGTCTTGGAGGTTTGAACTGTGCCTTGAAGATTGAGCAGGTTGAAAATTAACACATGTACTCAGAGAACATAAAATATCACCAAAGAGAAAAATCCTCAGAAATTTTGTACTGCTTATCCAATTCATAACAAACCATCAAGGAGATAAGTCAGCAAAACCTTCTGCCTTCCTTAGAGAAATGAATAATTTTGGAAAGGGAATGAAAAGATATGAATTGCTAGAAGGAAGTATTGATTAAAGGATTAAAAGAACCGTTGTACTTTAGTTGAAGAATGATTGTGGCTATAAGTGCACAGAAATTAAAGTTTAAAAAATTACTTTAATTTGATTGAACAGTGGATTATTTTGTAAAGAAAATAAAAGAATTCAGTCAGTTGCTTACAAGATAATCTTATTTGAATAGATTTAATCCATATCAAGAAAATTGCCTTGTAGAAATTGGTGCATGTGTACATAGGTGAATGTGTGTGTGCATGTGTATAAAAACCATCTAAAAACAGATTTCCTGCTAGAATAAATTTCCACTTGTACAAAGGTCCTAAATAAATACAGAAATCTAGAAAAGTATCACCTAATTCATCAATGAGTTTAATTGACTCTGTCATAATAATTATAAGCCAAGGTCAGTTACCTTGCTCCATTTTTTAGCTGAACATTGTGGTTATTTGCTAACATTGCTCCTTCCAATTTAAAACTCCTTTTGTGCGTGTGTGTGTGTGTGTCTGTGTGCCAAAATTAAATTTTATTTTGAAGAATCATGTGTTCTTCATTTGAAGTTTGTGACATTTGGCTGACATTGACTCTGTGCTTGATCCAAAGGTAAACTTTAGGCTCCCACATGGACAATCAGAGCATCGAGTTGCCCTGGCTACAGGGTGAACTCAGGGATAGGACTGTGATCCAATAAGGACTGAAATGGGTCATTGAAAGAGACTATTAGGAAAAAGAAAAGTACTATCTTCCATTGAACTTGAATTTTAGAGGATATGAAGACAGCATTCTGGAGCAAGCCATTTTGCCAGGACCACTGAAACTGAACATAGGGTTGACAGAAAGCAACCAAGAGATAAGGAAAGGAAAACTGGATTCTAGAGTCATTTTTTGGTTCCCTGAATCAAGGAATTCCTAGAGTCTACCAAGGACTTTTCAGCCATAAGAATCAATAAATTCCCCTTTTGCTTCAATCAGCTAGGCTTGTGATTTTGTCATTTACAATAGAAATAACATTGATACACACTTGATTGGATTTCTGCATTTTTTTTAACTTCAATTACATCAAATTCATGTTTAACTTTGTTGAACCCAAAATTGTGCCCAATTTTGTTGGGCTTAAATTGATGTTTGTTGTATTTATTTGTGCCCCAAATTTGGGTTTGTTGTATTTCACTGTATAGTTTGGAAGTTATATCATAGATATTTGGAAACGAAGCATGATAAAGGAGGAGGAGTCAGATAGCCCTAGATTTTAATTCCCACGCCTATCATGCATGCATTGGGTAACAACTGGTATGTCATTTCATCTGTGAGCCTTTCTTTCCTCATCTGTTGAGTAGAGACAGTAATGACTACCTCACTGGATTTTTTTTTAATGAGGCTTATGTGGGACAATATGTTTAGCAATGGAAGAATAATAGCCGCTGGAATATTGTAAATCAAACACATGGTATTTTAGTGCCTTTCCTTATAGAACACTCAGGTAATCTTGATTGATGCAAGAATAGTAGCAACTAACTAAATTAATTAATCTGTTTGTAATCATCATCTTTAAAACTGACATTCCTTGCCTGATCTAGTGCCAAAACCTTCTAGTAGTGGGCTAGCCATCCCCCACCACTGCCTTTTCAGTAACTCCCTTAGGTTTCCTGTTTGTATACAGATGGCATTTCTCACAGTTTCATCTGAGGACAACTTGTTTCAGAATCACTAGAGATGTTGAAAATACATATTCCCAGACTCCACTGTATACCTACTGCATTAGCCTTTGTAGGAGCGTCTGACCTGCCAGAGTCCTAGACTTGCTTGAATGTAGGATGGAGAACACAATGATTGGCAACCTACACAAAGCTCTTCTCAGTCTGGCGCTCTGCAGACTCATCTTTCTACCATCTACATTCCAGCCACACCAAACTTCTTGGCATTCCTTGAGCATATAATCCTCTTTAATCATTAAGTTTTCATACATGGAATTGTTTTCACCTGAAAAATCTTTCCCTTTCTCTTTTGACAAACTCCTACTTATGGCTACTGATAGAGAGTTAGTCAATCTTCTAGGATCTCCCACTTTCACAGAGATAGTCCTTATCCTTTCTAAAGCACATTTCATTTTATGAATTATTTGCTTTACATGACTGTTAACTGCCTCTCCTCTCCCACTTTTTTCCCCTGGACTATGGGCAATCTAGATATGATCGTTATTCTTTAATGATATACTCTGTGGACGTTTGTTGAGTAAATAAATGAATGAAAGAATGAATGATTCATTGTTATAAGCATTAGAAATACAATGATATAAAGGCAAGGTAGAGATTTTTAAGGCAGTTGTGGAAGTAGGTATTACACCTAAAATTTGTTTTAAAATATAAGGCCTATATGTGCTACTGGACTAATGATTGTCCCAAAGGTAAAGGCTGTAGTGAGTAGGACAGGCCTCAGAAGGAAGGTAAGGGAAGAGTTGAACCTTGAAAGAGAAGAATAAGCAAATATTTGAGTTCAGCAAGTATTGTGTAGAATGTTCATGGAATCTGGGTAAGAGATTTAGAATCCTCCTAAGAATCTTTTTTTTTTTAAAGGACATCCACAGTATACCTGTGTTCAGAGAGACCATAGAAAACTTCACAAAAGGGAAATTCAAATGGAAAGTTTAAGCTTTTTAACAAGATTGCAGTAAAAAAAAAATCATCAAAAGAATTAAACTGTCCTTTAGATATTATACATATTTTCCCTGCTGTGGTTCAGATGAGTAATGAGAGTAGGGACATCTGGGTTTGTAGTGTGACCTCTCACTACATGTCAGCACTTAGAGGAATGTCCTCCCATGTATTTGAAATTTAACTGACAACCTGATGATGATTTGATTAACATTAAAAGGAAAAGAAAGTGCCTTTTAAGTAGTGTATGAAAAAAATTAAGTACAAAGGAGCCTTTTAATTTTTTTGGTTTTTCTACATATTGACCGTTAATTGAAAAATAGTCATTGTTAGCACAACATGTTCTTGAGTACATTCGGGAGAATTAGAACTTGAAAGCTGTGCAGGCCTAATGAAAAACATCAGTATTCTACTATTGCTCCAGCAATCAGTTATTGTGATGTGTCAATGCAAAACCTCATTGAGGCTTTGCAATAGTTAATTGTTGACTAAGCAATATGTAGAGGAGCTCTAGGGATCTAACATGAGTAAATAATGTTTACAATTGGAAAATGAATGTTTCATGGATTTACATGAAATGTGCATTTCTTTTACCATAAGAATGCCTTAACCTGATATATTAAGCCATTTATGAGATTTTCATGGGATATTGCTCGACATGGCTCAATGACCTGCCAGGCCCACCATTGTTTCTCAGTGACAATGTACACAGTCCATATTATAGTCCCTGCAAATGGTATCACTGAGAAACAATTGAAATGGGACTAAACCAAAATATAAATGATACTTCCTGGATTTGTAAAATGACTTTGAAATGACAGCAAAATAGAACTTCAAGTCAGCTTGGTCATCAGCCTTACTTGGCTAATGGTGCTGCTTTAGCACAGGTTGTCTTATTTACAAAGACAGGAAGTTGAACTGTGAAGGGTACACAACTGCAGGCAAAATTGTAAGGGCCAAAGGGGTAGCATTATGGAATGTTCTGGGCATAGCTGTCACAGGCTTGATCTCAGGATCTAAAGTGTAGAAGCAGAACTCTAGGAGACCTAGAAAAAGAAAACAGGGTTCTGTGAAACACGAAGTGGACTAAAGCATAGGCAAACAAGTGTAGTACCTACTACTAGAATTGTGGCAAGTGTTTGGGCTTGATTTCACAAGGACAATGGCATGAGCTCAGTTGCTGGAATTAGGATACAGAGGAGTGCAGGCATCATTGATCCTTGAATTCCAATATAAAATCATCTAGATTAAAGAGAACTTAACATTGATCCGTTCTCAAAAGTCTAAAGACACAATCTTTGGGATACATTCTCTGTCAATACAAAGCATTTTTGTAGCCTTCATCTTTTTGTTGTTAAATGGTGTGTTTAAAAATTACAAACCCATTGTATGTATACAGAAAATAAAATGAAATCATGATAAACAGGCTCATTCTAGTAGTAATAGTATAAACATTCTATCCCAAAGTGGTAAAAGTTGGCCTACTAAGGCACACACCCTACTTCCTCTAAAACATAGCACTCAAGTACGTAATAGTTGCATTGCTTGGTCTTAAAGATCAATAAAGCAATCTTATCAGAGTATGATATTTTCCACAATTAATCATGGCAATTAGGCTTAATAATGAATTCAAGAAAATATTCTGACACTGATGCCCTTGATAGGTTGCTTTGTTGAGCAAAGTATGGGTATGATTCAAGTCCACAATGATTGAATATAGAGGTAGCGCTCAGGCTAAGAACGGTTAGTTCGAAATTCACTTCTCAAGCACCTGAAACCTAGCAGCACTCTCATTTCATGAAATTTTTATGAAAGCTTACTTTCATATCTTATTTTCTGCATTAGAGTTTTTAAGCAGTAAAATTGCATAGAAATTTATGTTTTTAATGACCTAATAATTGGGATAATTAACCAAGGGCTCCCTTGGGAGGCTACAACTGACCAGTTACACCTGCAATTAGCTAATTTCAGGTGCTATGATTTCTGCATGCAAATTTTTACACCTGCAGTTAATTGCAAGAGCTAAAGGTAAACTTAAGACAAATGCATCTGTGTGACCCTTTCCCACTAATGTGCATGTGCTTTATACCACTATCTAGTACCTTACACTTAATTCAGCAGTGTTTTAAGGTCTTAATAGGTAAAGTGTCTTCCTGGAGTGACCTGGAGACTTCGGGTGAGTTGTGGTATTCTGCTTACAGAATATCAAGTAGTATTTCTTGGAGGAGGAATGAGCATAAGTCTCGGGCTCATAGCCAAATAGAGATAATTAGCCTTCTACAGAATAAACAGAGAGAGTGTATTTGACTGAGTAAGGTGTATGTGAAAGGAAGAGTTACACAGTGTAACTGTGTTTTTGGAGTTGAATGTTAAAGAAGTGAATTCAGATTTACCAAGTTAATTGTTTAATATAATAATATTGAAAACACAGTAGGAGCCCAATAAATAAGGAATGAAAGAACATGCCTTGCAATTACTTTAGGACCATTCTGAATCTGAATCTTGGGAATTCAGTAGAGCCATCTGGATCAAATATATTATGCTAGTTCTTCTGTGTGTCAAATGCTAATAAAGGATGTTTTTCTAAATACATAAAGCTATCACTCGCTTGATTCCTAAAACAGAAATTCTTTGATCTTTGGTATTACTAATCATTGAAGAAACTGGAAAAAAATCTAATTATGGAAAAGGCAAAACTTTTAGATTGAGAAAAGAAAAAGAATTATTCTAGATTATTTCTCTGTGTTTTGTAACTCATTAAATTCCTACAAAACACATTTAATTTAGATTTAATTTGATGGGATCATAGCCCTTAGGGAAAAATTAACATTTTTGAGATAAGATTTTCTTATTAGAGGTGCAAGAAATTAAATGATTTGCTATAAACGATAAAACTGCTCGGTTATAGAATAGAGACAAAACATGTCATTCATGTCCCTCAGAGCTTGTTTCAAGATACAGAGTACAGTTGGCTGTCTCTTTGCATCTTTGTCTCTCTTTCTCATTCTTTCTCTGTTATAATCTGCAGGGTTTTATGATCCCACTTGTAAGTTTTTAATAATGAGTAATATAAAAATTCTCTAATAATATAAAACAAACCTATAAACTAGCTAGTGAGTGACCATATAGGTAAAAGTCACAGTTACTAGGACATATATATATATTGTATATGAGCAAGTAATGTGTGGATATATGCATATATACATAGATACATACATATAGATAGAATATATATAGATATAGATACATAAATATATAGTGTATATATATACTGTATGTATATATATACACACACATAAATATATGCATATTATATATATACACATATGGTATATATATACACCATATATTTATGTATCTATGTACATTCTATCTATATTTATGTAATATACCTTATATATAATAGGTAATATTTATATATAAATAAATAATATACATATGCATAATGAAATAATGTATTTTCTTAACAATGTAGCTTAGAAATATTAGAGAAGCCAAAATATATTTGTTTTAATTTAAATCACCAAACTGCATTTGGGTATAAATAATTCCCTATTGCTAAATTAATTTTTTCAGATTAAATCATTTCTCACTCATTCCTCTCATATCAGAAATGTCCCAGTTCTCCGTAACATGTCTCTCCAGGATTTTTTCCCATAGGAAATAAGTCAAATATAAAGTAAATTCTGTTATTTCTACCCTCATTAAATCTATCTCTCCTCTCTATAATTACAGGAGAGACAACTTCTTTATCATATTATTTTATTAGTTTCAGACTAACGTAAATCTAATAACTCCATTACTCCTCCTTCAGCTCAATGCCCTATTTATTAAAAAAAAAAAAAAAAGATTCAACTATTCTGGTATATAGCAAGATGATAGCAAAATTGTTGGAGCATTTGTTATTGTTGCTATTGTTTCGTTGTTTTGTCTTGTTTTAGACCTTCGATTCTTACATAGGCTTTGTTTAGCGACCTAGTCCAATGATATGCAAAGCATTGCATTGCCAATGTTATATAAATAGCGCTTCAAAAAACAGAAAACAATGGTTCCCTAAATAGATTATTATATTTGTTTTAATGTAGTCATAACAAGCGAGCCCTTGGCCTGGTCTGCCACTGACTGGGTTTCTGCGTTATTGAGATTTCAGCAAGTTGCATGTGATTAAAAGGACTCTCAGAACCAGCAATTTGCCTCTGAAAATGTTGTTTGCTTGGCTGCTTGATTGATACCCTCTCTTATTACATGGAAACACAACAAAAACTTTGACTAAACACTTAATTTGGCAACTACCGTTTTAGGGGCTTTCTCTCCCTCATATTGCTTGTTTATTCCAATATCTTTTTTAAAAGTATATATTAAATAACTTTGTCCATGCACACGCATGCCTGCATACATACACATACACACACAGACTTCTTTTAACTGATGGGAAAAGAGCTTGTTTTCTTCCAACTTTGATCTTCTGTAGTGTTTGAAACACTATTTTTCCCTAATCTTTCCATTTCCCCTTTTGCCTTTGATGTAGGTTTATTCCTCTATTTTTAGTTTTAGTACCATAAAATGGAAATAGTTATCTTTTTTTTTTTTCTGTCTGCTTACCTATTTATGAAGAGGTAAAGAGGATTAATGAGAATAAGGGTTCTAACATAGCACATCTATTTTTCATGTTGTTGGTGCCTATTTAATAGTGTATAGCAGTCCCTTTTATGTCATTATGAATACAGGATAGAATTTTATGACCAACTATAAGTTACACTCAGAAAAGTATAATTGATAAAGTTCCTGGGTACTGAATATATATATATATATATATATATATATATATATTTCCATTTGTTCTCTGAGGAGACAGCAAAATACAGGTTCTCTGAGGAAAGAGAAAGAGCATTTAAGTTTTTCTTCGTATCATTCAACTTTTCTATGTGTTTTTAATTGTAAAATGTATATAATACCCAATTGATTTTTACTTCCACGAATTAACACAAAATAATGCTTAACTTACAGAAAAGTGTTATGTACCTGATACTAAAATGTAGTCTTTCAATATTAGTTTTCTTTTTTATCCCACATTTTAAGATATGTCAAAACAGACACATAAATCTATGAGTAATAAATATATCCTTAAAATCTCTGCATTTCTCAAAAAATAAGCTGAAAAGCATATTTCTTATAGTCATATTACATCTTTCATATAAAAGCTATATAATAACATTATTTCAAGTGATTCCATATTAAAATAGTTAGAATGACTGTATATGCCATGCTTTTGTTTAATTATAAAATTTCACCAGAAAAATATAGATATTCAATTTATATACCCATTTATAATTGAAACTTGATTTTGCCTATTGGTATCCACCTTCATTATGCATAAAAATCCCTATTTTTCTCAATTTTTCTCTAAGACACATTTCAAATATTCTTTAGCATTTTATTTAACTTGATGGTGTTATGGTGCTACAAAAAGTTGTGAATATGAATAATGCTGTGGAATTTTTTAAATTTGTAAAACTTGATAACCTGCTCATTTTTACTCCTGGTTGGTGTTTTGGATTCACATTTCCCTAGATAAGCATTCATTATTTGTGTAAGCCTATACCATTTCTATCCATTCACATTGATACACTTGGCTGAAAGTTCATTATTTGTGGCAGCGTAGAGGAGGTATATGCTGGAACACACATTAAAAAAAAGCAAAGATATTCATATGTCCTAGTGACCTGCCTTAATTACCATTTATATTAACTGTCAGTGATATTTAATTTCCAGTAATGAATAAATTGGATTACATGGAAATGGAATTAGAACACCTATACCTATTTGTTTAAGTGCAATGACCACATAGACTCCATATAATGTAATATAGCTTCAGAATATCTTTTTACCACATTTTGTTATTCTGTACTTATCAATCCTCACAGTCTTTGCTTAAGACTTCATGCTAGGTGCCTAACTTACTAAGAGGAAATTATTCATCAAACACCCACTTATTTAATATATCCTTGTGCTACCTTCTAGGATAGAGCTAGGAACATGACAATCAAAAACTCTGCTTTAATAATGAAGTATATATTCAAGTGAAGGAAATAGATTGCAAAGAAGTAAAAATACAAAGAAATGGTTGCAGATAATGATGGATTATAATGGTTTGGAGGACAGAATGATCAGAGAAGACTTCTCTGAGATGCTGACATCAGACATAGCCAAGATAAATATGAACGGGATGCTGGGGAGGCCTGAAGAAAAATGTTATCAATGGAGGGAACAGATTTGGAAACAGGCATTCACTTATCATGGCTGAGGAACAGTGAGAAAGGTGATGTGGCAGGAGGGAATAAGGTACAGGGAGAATATCAAAGATAATTTTAGACAAATAGGCAAGGTCTGGGTTATTTAGAGACCTAACAGGCCGTGAGTATGGAAACCATAGTTACGCGAATCACTCTCCTTACTCAAAACACTGCAGGGCCACCTAACAGGCTATGAGTACGGACACCATTTATGACACCAGTGGTTTCCGAACTCATGGCCTGTTAGGGGGCCCTGCAGTGTTTTGAACAGGAGAGTGAATTGGTCTATGCTTGTCTGAAGTGTGTGCTACAGACCCCAGTCTCAAAACAGGCTCAGACTCCATCTGGGAAAAAGGACACGTGTGAAAAGCCAAATCTGTGGTACTGTCTGCTGAATCTCAAAGGTTCATGACTGTGGAAGCACAGATTTGGGGAAATTTAGAGTTAAAGAGAATGAGATCTGAACTGAACTCTAAAGAAGAAAATAGTATTTAGATATGTGAAAATGGTGTTGGCCCAGTGTGGAAATTAGGCAGTTTCTGCTTAGGCCATTAAAGTTGATGTAATAGCAGTTTTTTAATGTAGAAATAGCCAGAAGCAGTTTTACTAAAGCCAAGAAGAAAGATTAAGATTGCATATAGAAGTAAAAGTGGTTGAAATACTTGAAAATATTTTAAGCAAGAACAATAAAGGACTAAGCTTACCCAGAAATTATATATTTATTTAACAAGAGACTAAGTAATTACAATACCAATATTTAAAAAAAGACAGAAAGAAAAAAATGATTATTTACTAACAGGAAAACAACTTAACACATCATAATACATCCAAATTTCCATATCTAATATGATTGATGCTTCTTCATTATGTATCCTGAGAAATGACAAGGAGGTGCTTTTGATTGCTTTTATTTATTGCTGCATAGAAAGTTAACCATCCACATCCAAGAAATTACTCATTATTATTCAGTGAGAGAATTTTGGTCTTTAGTAATGCATTTGTTGTTTACCCAGGACATATTTCTCTAGCAATACAATAAATTAAAATTGAGTAATTCTAACAATCCTTCAGCTATACAGCTGCATTCCTAGAACCCTACTCTAAGTTCTGGACAAACTAAAATGAATGGGTTGATGGCACACAAAAAAGTGAAGCAAGTCATACACCCAAGTTTCAATGATCATTGATCTAAATTCTAATGCACTGACAGTTATCAAGTTTTGGTAGTAATAGTAAGATAGCACAGAAATCATTCTACAGATATAATACTAATGTGAAATAAAATTATCATGTGAACATTGTTTCTTCATCACTGAATTCTGATTCAATGATGTCCACCACATATGAAGCAAACTCTTCCCTGATGTCAGGAATTTTGTGAGTTTCTTATGATTAAGAATTTTTAAAGTTTTTATACTTCTATCTAAAGCCAAAGGTATTCTTCTTTTGATTAGGCTATATAATAATATGTACCCATTTTAGTAATATTTTTGAAATAGTGATAGTAAATCTGGCTATCTGCTAAGTTTGTGAATGCCTGTAGGCTCAATGACTTCTGGTGGCAAACAACCATCATTTATAAATTGTGATGATGATGAGTTGTGTAACTCAAACGTGCTTAGAGTTCACAAGATCCCAGGTATATGGATATTTAATTGACCTTCTCAACTTAGTTGCTTTGGAACTATTATTCTGTTCATTAAGACTTGTGATCTATTACATACAAGAGTAAAACTTGATTTCAAATTGAAAATGAATTTTGGATTTGGGTTATAATTTTTCAGATGTATCTACATATTTATATTTATATTGCCTTTAGACTACACTCATTTATTCATCTTTCTAAAAATATTTAGAAATATATATTTTATACCAGGCACTTGGTTTGTATAAAGACTACAATATGTTTTTTAAAAAATGATCCCAGCCCTGCCCTCAGGGAGCTCACAGTCTAGTTTTTAAAGATGGCAGTAATTAAACTATCACTCACATAAGTTCAAAATTGCAGTTGTGGTAAAGTTAAGGAGGAATGAAAGATACATAGTTAGGGAAGAGGGGACCAGTAGGGACAAGTATCATGGAATCCACGTTCCAAGAGTTAGTCTCGTCTATATGTCTTGTTTCCTTGAAAAATAGAAATTCTCATGTCTTTTGCTGTGATAAGCTGTGATTAAGATACTTCTTAGAGAATTTAAGTTAAGCTTCAGAGATTTATTTCCTTAAGCCCTCTATCTTAGGAATCCGCTCTCATAGCCAGAGGACAGCTAGAAAAACATCTGCTTAACCTTCCCAGTTCCATGTGTTCTCTATTTCCACACAATCATATGTTTAATATCAATTAGGAGGAAGTATTTTGCTGGAGAACTGGGAGGGTAGCATTCAAATTCTAGCTGAAAAATAGCCATTAATTTTGAATAATCAGGGGAAAGAATTTCTACTTTTTTTCAGTTTTGCATTATAATAGCAGTTCAACTAATGCATATATAATTTTCTTTCCCTTTTGCTTATCATGCACTGCTAACATGGACTTCTACAAAGGCTCAGGTTGGTGTTGCAATCTGTTTTGATCTTTATTGTTTTTATTTAGTGAAAAGAAGCTTTGATGTTTTCCTTCACAAATCAGCTTTTTTTCTCTTTGTAAATTCTGATCAAAACATTGTTTACATGTGACAGAAAAAAAATTCTCCCATAGAATAGTCACTTTCTCATATGTTGCTGTTGAATGAATTACTTTACTTCAGTAAAAGGAGTATTTCAGACACCCAGGAAATTGATTTATATCTGTTTAAATTTGCCATGCCTGGCTTATTTTATGATAGGTGGAAAACAATGCTCTGAGACTTCAGAATCAGCATAATATAACAGGTTCTGAAAAGATTTCTGATATCAAATCTGCCCTGTACTTTCAGAATGTATTAAATGTCATTACCATGGTTAATGTAGCTCCAAACAGCTGAGAATTTTATACATAACTTCCTAGCCAGATCTGATTCTAGGATCACCACATTCTTAGTAAATAGCTTTCAGAAAATTGATGGTGTTTCTCTTTTTCTCTCTCTGTTTTTTAAAGGCATTAATCTACTTTCAAGATTACATCAATACCTCATATAAATCTCAAGTTCTTTACTTTTATAGTTTTAATAAATCCACATGCTATTTCTGTCCACCCCAATTCTTATTTGAAATATTATTGGTCATATAATAAATAAAAACATCAGTAATGTTTTCAGAGACTACATGTATAGTCAACTGGAGCGATATTTGTAATGCCTTAGGGGCCAAGTGCTAAGTATAGCTAAAGTGAGTTTGTCCCTCACAGGATAATTCACTTGCAGGGTTTTGCAAGGACTAAGGAAGGAAAATCAAATGGCTGGGTGGTTTGGATCTCATACACTGGGAAGGGTATAAGATGTACAATTCCAGACCCCCTCTGCCTTATGCTGTTTGGCCGTTAGGAAGCAGACATTTAGATCCAAGAATGTTATAATGTCATACCTTCTGTTATGTTTAAGCTTCATCAAATTGTTCACATTGACTTTTTCTAGTCATATGGTGTATAAGTAAAATCTTGGCACAATATTCTTGGGGTTGGCTCCCATTTCACATTCTGGTCATGTGCAAACAGGTTATATAGAGGAAGAATTTGCTAAAATTAAATATTCATTTCATAATCTCATATTTAAATTCCAATATTGTTATAATGATTCGTCAAGTTGAATACTTAGAGTCCTATAGAATCTTTTTTTCTCTGAGTAAAAATAATGACTTATTGCTAGAAATGCTGTATACGATGCTGCATGACACATGCAATTTGGTAGACTGTTATAGCTTACTGACCCAAAATGTTACATTGTGTTGACTTAAAGTCATTTTCTTTTTCTTTTTTGGTTGAAGATGGTGAACACTGTCTTCCCAATTAATGATATATTTCTTGCTGAATAACCAATCCTTCATCTTATTGGTTAGTGTTTATTATTATTATTATTATTTTTTTTTTTTTTGAGACGGAGTTTCACTCGTTACCCAGGCTGGAGTGCAATGGCGCGATCTCGGCTCACTGCAACCTCCGCCTCCTGGGTTCAGGCAATTCTCCTGCCTCAGCCTCCCGAGTAGCTGGGACTACAGGTGTGCGCCACCATGCCCAGCTAATTTTTGTATTTTTAGTAGAGACGGAGTTTCACCATGTTGACCAGGATGGTCTCGATCTCTTGACCTCGTGATCCACCCGCCTCGGCCTCCCAAAGTGCTGGGATTACAGGCTTGAGCCACCGCGCCCAGCCTTGTTGTTTATTTTAATTTAACTTTAACCTAAGCAGGATCACATTTGAATTTTTCTTCCAAAACTTGGTCACACAATATAAAAAGGAAAACACTAAAAGTTTAATATACATATAATGTCTTATCTAAAAGGAACTGTGAGATATTCAAAAGGGGTCAACAAATATGACTTTGTAGATAATAAGGTCTTGTTGCTACTACTCAACTCTGCTACAGTAGCGCAAAAGCAGCTATAGACAATACATAAATGAATGAGCATGGCTGTGACTCAGTACAACTTGATTTAAAGAAGTAGGCAATGTCAGCAAACATAGTGAAGAAAAGAGCTCCCAAAATCTCTTCCTGCATAAAAGCAGCAAGAACCACTTGGTAAAACTTGTCAAAATCAAGTTTCTTAGAATTCTGGAAATAAATCAAGGGTTTGCAGCAATCTGGAGAGCATTTACTCAGAAAAATGACTCAGTCTTGGTAAGAACTGAGAGATTTCTTGCATTTTAACTTGCCCTGTTTCCAATCCTAGCTTCAGGGTAGCCTTGAAAGAAGCTGCCTACAGCTGTGGTAAAACAACCAACCTGCCCCTCCACCTAGCATTTTGGAAGCCAGCAGAGAGGGCTGAACAAGGTTGGAACGGCTTCAAAGCCCTATCTTTGAAGAATTGTCATGTTTGAACTGTCCAGTGTTTCCCTGGAAGACCCCACTCACAAAGCTATCTTTGTTTGACCTGACTCAAAGCTGGTCTTGTACAAACAGCTTTTTCTCTGGTAAACTTTTTCTCTGGAGAAAAAGCTGTTTAGTCTAAAACAGTCAGAGGCGATTGTTTAACTTGTAGCTACCTGAGATGGGATATAACAGTTGGGGTAAACAATTAGATAACAAAAAGCTTAAAAGGAAAAGCTAGAGAATGAGGTGTTCATAGGGGTTCTGAAAAACTATAAGATATTCCTGGTAATTAAAAGAGCATGCAAGTACATAGGGCTGTGTACATACTTAGGAAAGCAGTGATAAGACCCTAAGATCTTACCTCAGGCTAACTATGAGACTTGGTACAAGCAAAAAAATGAAGATAAAGGCAGTTTAAATTGACTGGCTAGATGTTGAATGTATGCCCCAACACATATATACAGCCACTCAGCAAACATTAATTCCAGACATCAAAAGGAATCTTTGTCAGATCATAATGCAGAGACATCATTAGACATGACAAACAACATACACATCATGGAGTTATTTCAGAAAAGTAACTAAACAAATAATAATAACAAATAGCAACAAAACAAACATTGGGAAGAGTGGAGAATCTGGTTTCCAGTGTTGCCATATTATATTATTTTAAATGTCTCCTTTTTAACAAAAATTTATGACACATGCAAGAAACAAAGTATGGGCCATAAACAAGAAGCAGTTGCTAGCAACTAGCTCTGAGGAAGCTGAGATATTGAACTTAAAGAGACAAATCTTTTTCAAATATTTCATTTAATTTTATTTTTTAATTGATAAATAATAATGGTAAATATTCATGGACTACACAGTGATGTTTTGATACTTGTAATGTGTAGTGATCAAATCAGGGTAATTCACATATATCATCTCTGACACTTAACATTTATTTGTGTTGGAAACATTCAATATTTTCCCTCTAGCTATTTGAAACTATAATATATTATTGTTAAGTATAGTCACGCTACAGTATAGAACACTGTAAGTCCAGCTGTAATGTTAGACAAAGATTTTGAACCTATCTTATATATCTTCAAAGCACTAAACAAAACCATATCTAAAGAACTAAAATATGAAAATCATGTTAAACAAAATAGAGAACATCAATAGCCATGTAGAAATTATAAGAATCATGTAGATATTCTGGAGGTAAAAAGTACATGAGTTGAAATGAAAAATTTACCAGAGGGGTTGAACAACAGATTTGGTCAGACAAAAAAAAATAAGTGTATTGGAATATATGCCAGTTTAGATATTGAGGTGATCTAGTCTGAGGAATAAGAAAGATTAAAAAGTGAAGGACAATGAGAGGCTCAGAAATATATGTAAACATTCACATAACAGGAGTCCCAGAACAAAAGAGGAGAGATGGAAATTGGCAAAAAAGATTATTTAAAGAAATAAAACCCAAAAAACTTCCTGAGTTTGATGAAAAAGTATAGATTCCAAAACTCAACAAAATTTGTGGAAGATAAATTTAGAGTTATTTTCACCTAGATTATAATAAAAACTGTCAAAGCCAAACATGAAGGAAGAATCTTGAAAGCAGCAAAAGTGACTTATTATAAACAAATGAGTATCAATATTAGGATTAACAGCTGAGTTCTCATCAGAAGCCATGAAGACAAGAAGGCAGCAGGAAGACAAATTTAAAATGCTGGAAAACAGACTGTCAATCAATGATTGTATATCCAGCAAATTGAAAATTTAGAAGAAATTAAGAAACTCTCAAATAAACTAAAACTGAGTAAATCAATTCCTAGCTAACCAGACCTACACTAGATACTAAAGGAAGACTTTCAAGCTGAAATGAAAGGACACTGGAAAGTAATTCAAATCTGTATAAAGAAAACAAAGAATACCAGTAAAGGTAAAGCTAAAGGTAGTAACTATCTAACTATTGAACACCGTATCTAGCAATAGCACAATACACATCCTTCTCCACTGCGCATGGAGCATTCTTCAGGGTAGACCATATGTTTGGATTTATAAGAGTCTTAATAAACTTAGAAGTCTTGATATCATACAAAGTATTCAAGGGAAACAGTATAGCCAAAACAGTCTTGAAAAACAACAAATTTGGAGTACTTACACTTTTTTGTTTCAAAGCTTACGACAAAGCTCAATAATCACAACTGTGTTGTACTAACATAAGGCTAACCCTGTAACTCAGTAGAATAGAAGTGAAAGTCTGAAAATACATCCAAACATTTATGATCATTTTGCCAATGGTGCTGCATTAGTTTGCCATTGATGCTATAGCAAATTATCACAAACTTAGCTGCATAAAACAACACAACTTTGTTATCTTATAGTTCTAGAGGTGAAAAGTTCAAAACAGATCTCACAGAGCTAGAGTCCAGGTGTTGGCAGGACTATTTCCTTTCAGAGGCTCCACAGGAGAATCTATTCCTTGCCTTTTCTAACTTTTAGAGGCTGCCAGTTTTTGTGGCCAGATTACTCTAATCTTTGTATCATTGTCACACCTGACCATTCTATGATCCTGTTACTTATAAAGACTCTTTTCATTGTTACTGGCTGACTGAAATAATATAGGACAATCTCCTTAACACAAGATTCTTAACCATATATACAAAGTCTTTTTTTGCTATACAGCAAACATGTAAAAGATTCACAGGCTTTAAGGACAAGAATGGGAGTATCTTTGCGGTACTGTTGCTCAGCCTAACACAGGTGCCAAGGCAATACAATGAAGAAAGGCTGTCTTTTCAACAAATCGTGCTTGGACAACTGGATATCAGCATGCAAAGAATGAATTTGGATCACCCCCTTACATTATGAAGAAATTTAAGTGGATTAAAGACCAAAATGTAATCATCAAAGTTATAAAATTCTTAGAAGACATTGATATACATTTTTATGATCTTGGATTAAGCAATTGACAAAGCTTATGTAATCAAAAAGAAAAGAGATACATTAGACCTTATCAAAATGAAAACATTTTCCATTAAAAGATACCATCAAGAAAGTGTGAAGGTAGTCTACAGAATGGGAGAAAATGTTTGCAAATTATACATCTGATAAGGATGTAGTGTTGAAGATAAATAAAGAACTCTTACAACACAACAACAGGAAGACAAATAACCTGATTGATAAATGGACCCAGGACTTAGACATTTCTCCGAAATATGTTTTGGAGAAGGTAAACAAGCAGCCAAAAGGAGTGGAAAAAATGCTCAGATGCTAAAAATTAGTCATTAGGGAAATATAAATGAAAATCAGAATGATACATCACTTAACACCCCCAAAGATGCCTGCAATAAAAATGATGACAGTAGATGTTGGTAAAGATGTAGAGTAATTGTAATCATCATGTATTGTTGATGAGAACGTAAAATGTTGCAGCCACTTTGGAACACTGTGTGGTAGTTTTTCAAAATGGTAAACATAGCATTTCCATATGACCCAGCAATTCTACCCCTAGGTGTATAACCAAGAAAATTGATAACATAGGCTCATGCAAAAACTTGCATATAAGTGTTTATAGCAACATTATTCATGGTGAATAATCAAAAGGTATAAACAGCCAAAATGTCCATAAAATAAGTAATGCATGAACAAACTAGTACATTCATACAAGTGAGCACTATTCAGCTATAAAAAATAATGAAATATATGTTCATGGATGAATGTTGAAAATATTATGCTAAAAGAAAGTAGCCAAAAACAAAAGGCCATATATTGTATGATTCTATTTCTATGAAATTTCCAGAATAGGCAAATTCATAGAAGCAGAAAGTAGATTAGCGGCTGGGTTGACAGAGCAGGGGGAAGAATATAATGGACAGTGACTGCTAATGAGTATGGATTTTCTTTTAGTGATGAGGAAGTATTTTGGAATTACAGATAGTGGTTATGGTTGGACAACTTTGTGAATATTTATGTAAGTAAAACAGTAAGTACAAGAGATCTAGCTCCCACTGTTGAAAATGTATATAATCCATGACTATTGTAATCAGTGATATTTATTTTTAATGAAGAGTGATTTTTATAATATTCATACTCTTTTTATATCTTATATATAGTGATTTATAAATAGTTAATGGCTTGATTTTAATTCTTTCAATGTAGGGTACTTTATATGTTTTAGTTATAAATTTAAAGACTCCTTTTTTTAGGAGGAATCATTTCATACTCAAGAGAAATTTCAAAAGTTGACATGATTATAGAGTTGTACCTGCCTCATCATACTATTATGAGAAATAGCAGTGATATTTTTGGAATGACTGAGGTTGTTTTGCTGGGTTAGCTGTTAGTGATGGGGCATGTCTTGTTCTCAGTAATGTATCAGGAGCTATGGAGGATGAGAAACCATACAACCGCAAAGTATGTGTCTGTTTCAGTCACCTCTTCTTTTGAGGGTGCAGTGTTAGTAAGTATTCAATGATTAATTTGTGTGGAAGTACAGGTGTATTTCTGATGAACAAAATGTGACAGTTGGAGTTGATGATCAGTTTACTCTGAGCTCCAAAATTTTATCAACTTCCTGTCTTAATCCTAATCCTACTAAAGAAAAAAGTTACTTATTACAGTAAATTCTCTTAAAGTTTCTAAAGCTCATATACCATTGCTATACATCTCTTGAAAGTAATAAGTATTAATGTCAGGTGATGAAGAGAAAAACTAGACCCCAAGAATTCCGTTAAGTGAACTGCCAGAAAATCAATGGCGGAACTTGAAGTAAAACCTCTCACAGCTTCCTTCATACTGCCCTTCTCACCAGACCACAGATAATCTTTTACACAGTACAAAGGATCATTTCACCCATCATTGAAATGAAGCTATCCCCAAAGAGGACCACATTATCAATTTAATAGAATCCAACCAAGGAATCCAATAATGAAGGACAGGAATCCAACACAAGTAAAGTACTTGACGCTGCCTATCTCCTATATTGCTCTATAGATGCCATCTCATTAATCCAGAGCAGTGTGTTTCCTGCTAACGAGTCATATTTTAACAGACCCCCAACAAGTGAGAAGCCAGCTCAGATCTAGAACCCTAAGCTCTATACTTCCTAGAGCTCAGTCGACATGCATTTATTATGGGCCCATCATGAGTCTAGCACAAGAGAGATGCTATGTGGAGCATAAATGATGTGCAAGACATGTTCCCCATCTTCTGGGAGATCAAGCTGTTGCTGTGAGCCTCGCTCCCTCATGCCGTCAGGATCTGCCTCTAGTTATGCATGGTGAGGGCTGACCACCTTAAATATTACCTACCTTTAAGGGGGAAAAAATTCAATCCTTTTAGAAGCTTATTTTTTGCAACAATTCAAGGCATCCTTAATTGGGATAGGAAAGTGGGGTAATATTGTCTTATTACTATCATCTGTACTGAGAAAAAAACACAAATTGATTCAGAAATGAGAGGATTTTGAATTCATATAAACCTAAGAAATATAAGAAAGACTCTGAATCCATTTAGATTTTTACTCTCCAGAAACATTCAAATCTAGACACTATAGATTATAGTTATAAGCAATTGAAACTGATATTAATGCATAATGCTGATCTTGTAAAATCAATAACAATGGGCAAAAGTTTTAGCTTCAGGTGATACTAGCATCATGGTTTGGTATAGGTATACTTTTCAGAAAGCATATTCAT
>NW_022436958.1:1870915-1901526 GCF_009761245.1 Sapajus apella
CAGAGCATAAACCAGGGACAATGATTTACAAACACTTTTTCTTTCTTTTGGCGAGACTGGGGTTTTCTTGCAGAAGATATGGTTTTCTGGAATTCTTAGTTCTCAATAATATCAGAGAAGGCTCTTATTGTTTGTACACACGTGTGTATTTATGTTTTAACCTATTAGCAAGGCCAAGTTTGTGGAAATATGCCCACTTTATGTAAATGGGTTAGTTGACCATTCAGTAACACTTTTTGTGGTCTTAATTATTTATTGCATGTAGGAATATCTGCTCTTGTTAAAAGTAGCTTTTACCTTACCATCAGCAATCTTTTCTTTGGCCAACCAAATGAAGTTTAATCAAATGGAGGCAAGGTACAGGTTAGCCTAAAATGAACACTTTTCTTCAGAAACCATCTGTTTTTATTTTGTGAAGAGCCAGAAAGGTCTGTATCAGTCTTTGTCTGTTCCTCACTGTCTGCCTCAGAAGAAGAATGTTTGCAATAAAATACCCTTTATTCCATAAAGCAACAGCTTTCAATTAGTCCTTAATAAAAGTCTCCAACTGTTGAAATTAGTGTGGAACTCAGAGCCAAGATCCCAATTTATCACGATGTAAGTGAGCGGCAGGAATTCCATTATCCAATCAATTTTGCTTCACACTTCTGCAAAGGTCAGGCTGTGCCATACTTGGTTATAAAACACCACTTCTGTCTCTATGTTCCACTTTAACTTTGTCCCAGACATATCAGGTATGTTTATGGAATAACTCACACTAAGTGTTCTTACTTTCAAAAAACCATTTTGTACTGTGCCTAGCCTTGAATTTTAACGTGTTATAACACAATGTGTTCTCAGAATTGCTTCTTCATACATTTGTACTTTTCTACAAGAGAAGAAAAAGTTCACTCTGTGTGTGTGTGTGTATATGTTTGTAACACTTCTGTGGAAAAGTCTCTATAGGGCTATATTAAAATCATTATTTTCATTTTTCTCTTTTCCCCAAACTACAATGAAGTAATTATCTATTTTACCTCTTGGATGAAAAGATGCAGCAATTTCCTCCTTTCTCTTATTATGATAACAAACTCATTTAGAAATTAGCCACATCAGGAATGGAGTTTGCAGACTGCAATTCATATGTTTTTTCTTTTTCTAAAATCAGACTTTCTAGACAGAATAAAGGCCATTTTTGCTAGTTTATTCTTTTGTCCTGTCCTCTTTTGCTTCCTGATAGACTGTGGAATAAGTGATATATAAGAACTCTGATGCGTTTGAGAGTAGGGAAGTTTTATTTGCAGTGCTAATTAAGACACTGTAGCTTGGTGGGCCTGGAGCTCTCACTGCATGATAAGAAAGTCCTAACAAGGCATTTCTTATCAGTTATGGGCTTTCCTCTTGGACACAGTCCTGGAATTCAGGCCAGATCCAGTTTTGTGCTTGCCTACTGTGAATACTGGTAAGTTCTGAGCAAAACTTACAAAGACTAGATTGCTATTAAGGTCATATATGACATCAGATTTATCCCAAAGAAGCCAACATAAGATGAAATAAGATGGCAAATACATTATGAAGAAATTTTCTTTGCAAATACCCAAGAGTGTCTGCTGCACTTCTCATTAGCAATACTCCCTGGCATTCAGGGCACTTGGGAGGCAGCTCTCTTGTCTTTTTCCTCACAATGCTCTTGGTGAAAAACAGGAAATTTGAATATGTTCCTAAGTTCTAGTATATACTAATTTTAAATGATCCCAAAAAGTAGCACTGATGTTTCAACTGTCTCTTTGATTTTTACTCCTAAATTTTGGTGCTCCTTTTTCCTTGTTATATACTGGAAGCTTTGTGAAATAGTAATAGTGATTATCATTATTCCGTAGCTATAACCTCATGCTGAGACCATAGCAATCTCATTCTTTCTCAGCCCTTTCATACACTCTCATCTCCCTCACATTCAAGATGACTTATTCTTTCCCAAACTGGAATATCTCATAATATAAATCTCAGAAGTCTTAGTAACTCTCATTGTCCACAAAGAATATCTTACATTACATTTTCCCATTTACTTATCCCAGCTAGCTGCAGTCTCCAGACTTTATTCTGTACACATCATGGCCCTATGTACAGTTTGTGAGAATTACATTCAGATTTTGGTTAGTTCACTTGATTGATTAACAAATCTCCCTTTCAAAGTATAGTAGTTCATATTAGGTTAATCCTAACTAGGGCTACTCATCCTTGTCTATTTAATAGCCCAGTGACACAAATGTAGGATTTCTCTGCCTAAGGAGTGTGTGCCTTAAATTATATTTCTTCTTTTTACAATCACATTTTTATAACTCAAATTATATTGATTTCCTGGGCATGCTCTATAAGCTTCTTGCCTTCTTGCATATATTGAGTAAGGAACTTGTGTGCATCCTACAGAATAGAAATAGCATGAAATTCTTAACCACAGAAAATAACAGGGAGCTGTATCAAGCTTCCTTCCAGCAAAAGTCCATAAAGAAAGTAAAGGTTTTCCCCAAGCCTTTATTTCTTAGGTAACAAAAAGTTGCAAGCCTGGAGCTTAAACTCATTCTCCTCCTTTCCTTGGTAAATCCTAAACAGCACTACATACCTTTTTGATTTACTTAACCTTAGGACATATGTTTCTAGGACTGAGATCTATTAACTGATCTCTGCTTTTAACCCCACCTTATCCCTGTAACATGTAGAGCCTTTTCTGCCTGCCAGAAGGCAGACATGTCTTTTTTTTCAGATGCTCTTTTTGCAACAGAGATAGAAAGTTTTCCGTTTTCATCGGATTTCTGGTGGTCATATTCAGGGACCCAGACTCACTCACTCAATGTATTTATCTACCCATTCTTGCACTAGACTCTAAACAGTATCTCTTAGATGGTAAAAAGCAGTGGCATTCTTTCTCTGATAGGTTTCCATGGTGCAATCCAACCTTTTCTGAGACACGTAACTTTTAAAAAAATTATTCTGATAAGAACACTTAGCATGAAGCCCTCTTAACAGATTATCAATTGTATGATAGGGTATTGTTATCTACAGGCACAGCATCCTATAGTAGGTCTCTAGAATATATTAATCTTGCATAATTGAAGTTTTATATCCATTGATTAGGAACTCCCTATTTCCCTGACCCTCCAGCCCCTGGCAACTACCATTCTATTCTTCCTGTCGATGAGTTTGACTATTTTAGATACCTCACCTAAATCTATCATGCAGTATTTGTCCTTTTGTGATTGGCGTATTTCACTTAGCATTGTGTCCTCAAGGTTTATCCATAACCTCTTTTCTGAAGACCTGTAAATTCAGCTCTTACAATATTTTCTGAGAGTATCAATTATAGCTGGCATGGTATTGCTTTTTTTCACTTGAAATTGATTGATAACTACAATCTGTTCTATGAAAATTGGAAGAACCACCATGGCTGAAGTCCCTGGCATGCTGTGAGTAATATTCAAAATCCTATCTGATTTCTTGCCATAATACAGCATGGCAGTGGGAAGCATCTCCCAGGGTACTGGAGAAGGCGTTTTAGACTCTGGAGTAAGTTTCCCTCTCATTCTATTTGCTGTGACTGTTTGCATAGTGCTGTGGAACAGAATGTGGGCTTTACAGTTCAGCTTGCCCCAAGTGCCTATGTCAATATGCTCCCTCTGTTCTGAAAAAAAAAAAAAAATACAGAGGGTGTCTGATCAATGCTCAAATGTGTGTCTGTAAATGTTTTTTAGTACTTGCCTTGTAGAATATTGTTCACTTTATAGGACTGCAAAACAGTAATTTATGTTGCTGATTGAATATCCCTTACTGTGCAGTTCACTTCGAAATTATAGTGTATTTTCATAGTCACTTAAACTATGCACAATAAGAAATATAAATCCACTATGGGGAGAAATATAATATTATGCATTAAAAAACTAAGGAATTTCTACATATCTGTCATTACAAATAAACTAAGCTACATCAGTGCAGATAGCGTAGCTTTAACTACGGTCTTTGAGATGAGGGCTTTGTGGCTGCCCTCTGTTAAATACGTTGTGTGGTGGGAAGAAGCACTGTGTGCAACATCACTGAAGAGTCAGGAGGCACAGGAGCAGGGATGAAGTGCTTGCAAGCTTATGACTATATTTAAGTCTCAGTACTTTCAGCATGGCAAAGAAAATAAGACTTTGTGGATGACATGGGTGGTTTAGCTGGCAGTAGGTGTTGGCTTCATTTTGATGACCCCATGCTGTTAAGATCTTCAGTGACACTCAGGCCAGGGGGCAAGGGTTAAGTCCTTTAGATCATTAGAAAATGAAAGGTAAACAGTCGAGAGCTCAGTTCTATGCTTAGTACCTGGGTAACTAAATACCCTATACACTAAACTCCTGAGTCATGAGTTTACCTATATAACAAACCAGCACATGTACCCCGAACCTAAAATGAAAGTTAAAATATTAAAATCGGTAAATAAATAATAAAAAAGCAACCAAATCATTGAAATAATCAAAAGATAAAAATATATAAAGATATAAATGGAAAAAAAAGAATCCAGAAAAAGTTATTCTTCAAAAAGATATCCTTCTGAAAGTGATTTCTGAAGGTCTATTATATCTATATATAAACAGCAGTGTGTTTTTAGGGCATAGCCTTTTTGTTAGTTAATTTCTTCTCTTCTTTATATGTAAAGGCAGCAGTTCCCTGCATTTTTTATATGAAGACCTTATACTCTTAACCTGAATTAGGAAAGTGCCTAAGGGGAGAAAAGCTCATTCAAATTCAGCACTACCTTCAAATGAAATTAAAATTTCATTAATCACAATGGTGCCTACATTCATTTGACAAGAGATGACACCAACATGCCTCAGATTATGTTATTCATTGAGACAACAGACAAGGTTTAAGATGTGAAATGTTCATGGGCTCCCTGCAATAATGCTTCTGTCCTTAAGGGCTGCACATCCAGATTGCAAATCACTATTCTTAGGCGATGAGGAGTGCAGCTACTGAAGTTATTATTCTAATAAACTTCCCATTGGCTTTAAAGTTCAACAATTTATTTATTAATAAATTTTGTTAAATAAAGCTTATTTAGTATTCTTAGGTTAATTTTTGGCTTCTTTATATCAAAATTGAGAACACATAATACATATTTAAACTCAAGATGATTCCTAACAAACCAGGCATGACGGGAAGCTCATAGTATTCTGAGCACATCTGCTCACTTGCTGTGTAGCTAAAAAATCTAGTGTGTGAAAATGCCTGTAAAGAGGAGGATAGCCTGGGCCTGGGGCTTGAGCATCTGCCTTAAAACAGACAGTAATCAAGAGAGGTAAATGGCCCAGGATCACTGGATCTGGAATCTCCAGAAATACCCGATTCCCAACACTGCCCTCTTGAGCGACCAAGAGTACACACCACAGACATAATAGTTTTCCTGCAGATACCAATTCAAAAATGTCTCTAGAAATTCCTAACCCACCATCTTTCCACAAATAGTTGTAACCTTCCAAAAGATATGTAAGTTAGTTTACTGAATGACTTTTTGACTTTTTGAAATTGCCAAATGCATCTCCTTACCCAAAGACTAAGAATAAATTGCTTTTGAAAGATTGTTTTTCTGTATAAAGCAACAGGCATCGTCTAATTTATAGCCAACTTTGAAAATTCTGTTTCTGGCTTTCCTTTTTCCGGAATTTAGAACTATTAGAATTATGTTCACTGAAAAGATGTGCAGTATCTCTCGGAGGGTAGTGATGTGCCTGAACAAACTAAACAGGCAGAGGCCGTGCACCACTGGCCCCTCCAGAGTTGGCGTCTCGCTGTCTCAATGTGAGCGTGGGAATTAGTGTCCCTCAAATTTTAGTGTTTGTTTTTTCCTATAAGTAAGGGTTATATTAACCTTGTCTAACTACAATGAGTGTGATGACCAAGATTTAAGACACAGAATACCTTACACAAGCTATAAAGTTCTATACAGTATTATTGTGCTACTATTGCTGACCAGATACTATTATGGGCATATTTGTACATCTTGTGGGTATGACTGTGTTAGGACTGAAACTTAGCATAGGAAGTATTACATTGTACACAAACAGATAGAAATGCATAACTGATAAAAATGGAAATACCAGTTCTTCATGTAAATGTGATCCTTTCCAGTCAGTCAGACTAACCAGAACGAGGAAAGCATAACTTAGTCTCTGATTGAATAAGAAAAAGGCCAGAATGTGGTAAACTGGGGGAGAGTATAGCCCAGGGAAACCACCTGGAGGGAAAGTGTAAGCCATTAATGAGAAAAGGCAGAAAGCATGAACAGCTATAGAATGGCTGGGAGTAAGTTCATTGAATTATGGGTTGGGGATCCTAGGCCTGATGAGAGGCAAAATTGGACATCTTATGAAATGAGCTCACAACATTTGGAGAAGCAATCCCATAATGCTTTACTGAGATCAGTTCTCTTAGAGACCATTTCCCCTAACAGTCCAATGAAATAGACATTGAATCTGACTTGCCAGGATCTCTGATCCCAGATGGGTCTTTGAACTGACTTCCAAGTTCTATTGAGTAGCCACAGTGCCTAGCATGGAAGTGTCAAGCCTGAAGGCTTCTACTGGGTCTTGACTTGCAGCTTCACTAAAGGTTTATTGCTACAGAAAGGCAGAGGCTGTAAAGTTTCTATTTTTTTGTAATGTGATTATTGTTAAAGGATTATTTGTTTTATTTGAGCTTTTGAACCCTGAGGCTCTGACATACAAGAATGACTTCCACGAAGCCCCAGTGAGTCCCTGCTTCCAAGTTGATGGCAGGAAAGTCAGTCTGTAGCTAGAGAAGCAGTATCAGAAAGTAGTACTTAGTTAAATTGATCAATTACAATGAGTAGAGGCTTACTTAATAAATACTAAAAGACTGACTCAATGAATGAGTTTATGATGTGACTCTGGAATAGGCAAAATTATAAAAACATGATCCTCCAGTGAAGAAATAACAAATAGGACTCATTACTAGGAGAATGAAATGTTACCTCTCTCAGAGGATTTGGACTTTTCAGTGGCATTTTTTAGCATCTATGGCCCTATTAAACCTTGTTGTTTTTTTCCTAATTTGTTGCATTCAGAATGGTTTTCATTTAACTTTCCCATGGCTCGTTTCTCTCCTTGAGAACACTTTCATGTGATTCCCTGATAAAGTCCATGCGGCAACACATTTCCATTATAAAACTATAATAAGCACCAACTAAACAGCAATGTAAAATAGGCAGAGCATAAAAGACTGACAGGAGAAGGAATTGGGCATCGGGGTAGTTAATTTTTATTCTTGAATGCCCTGCTGCCTTTTTGCCCTTTGTGGGTGTTTTTGGTCCTCTAGATAAGATTCCTTGCCTGTTGAACAAAGGCTTTGAGGAGACATTTTTCACAATTCTTAAAAAATAGTGCTTTTTTTCCCAACAAGAAAATCATCAACTGACACTTTTCAATGACATAGTGAGATTGCTGTTCTTCACCCAACTTCCATAATAGAAAGAAAAGATTTTTATTTTTGTTTCTTCTTATCATCCTTTGTGCTTTGTAAAATATCCCTTACTCATTTCATGGACTGGGCCTGTTTTCTCTAGAGAATTAAACGGGGCATTTAGCAACCTGGATACCTTCAATGATTAGTTTCAGTTTAACCAGTACGTATTGATAGCCTCCCCTCCACCTTATGTCTTGTGAAAAATATGTATCATGAAAACACAGCCTTTCCCTGCAGAAGACAGAATTTTCTCCCCAGTAGACACTTAAACAAATGCTGACAGTTTAAGTGTAACTTCAGTAAGGAGCAGAAGCATACGTTGGCATGGAGAGTTCAAATTGCATCTCTCTGAGCATATCCACTCAGTATTATTTCAGGTGTGAAACAGACATATAGTTTTGGGGACTAAGGTGAGATAAAGAGCTAAAGTCATGAAAGGCTAAGAGATACACAGAGGAGTCCAGGGGGCGACTTTTTGAGTGTTTGCTCCTCCAACAGCCCACCATGTACTTCTAACAACACAACTGCCCAGCACATGTGCACCCTGACTTTATTATCTGGCTACAAGTCTACTTAAAACTGGGACTGTTGCTGGGTGCCAAAGAAATGCTAACTGGGGTCAGGGGAAGAGCTTTGTGTTGTGATGGGGTTTACTTGTGCTTTGAAGAAAGAGAATAAGGATTGGTTGTCTAGAACGAACAGTGTGAACAATTCTTAAATGATAGACACATATGGGGAAAATTTTCAAGTAATTCCATGAGAATGGAGAATCTTGTTTCACGGGTATTGTTTTTATGCTATTACTCAAGAAGGTAGCTCAAAATAGTCCTACACAGACCTGTTCCCTGTCTTCCAATAGCTTGGCATTGCAGATAGCTATCCTGCTGCAGGTGCAGACGACTGGAGCATAAAGAATGTAAGCAAGAAACTAATATGGTCAGGTAGCCAATGTTTATACCAAAGGTACGTGCAACTAAATAAACAGTTTTTCATTTGCAGTTTGACTTTGGGGCTTTATATGGGAGGGAGAGTGAAAATCTAAGTTCTTCTTAGTATTGATAGCTTTAGAAAAAAAAAATTTCATTTCAGAGAGGTTATCTCAACCATATGCCCTTAAATTCATGCATGAAATATAGGATAAATCACTTTTCAGTTTAATTTTTTCATCCACCCCCTGTGTGTACAAAGTACTTTGGCGGAGATGCTGTCTTCTATATCAGGGGAAATCCAAAAAGCTTTGTTTAAATTAATATATATTAAAGTGTTCAGAGAACGAAACCATAAATTCAGTGAAAGCATCATTGTCGTGAAACAGTCGGATCAGCAAAGCCCTCAGCTGTTATCAGCTCAGCTTCTTAGTATCTGGTTGGTTGGGGTCCTGTCTCTTCATTTTTTTATAGATTCTTCTCTTACATCTACTGTCCTATGACTGTTATGGGAAAGACTTCCCAGGTATAAGATATCACCTTCTTATTCCAATGTGGGAGCTGCTCCTGAGCCTTTTATTCCATTCTTGCCAGCATTCACAGCATGAAATGTCATCCTTTCATTACTTAATTTCTTTATTTCCACACACCCATTTCCACTTCTATTTTCCCATCTCCTTTCATTTTGCCCTCACATATTTGTTACTTTGTGGTTTATCTTTTTCCTGTGAGTTCTAAGTAAGAGACCCAAGCAGAACCAGATGGTTAAAAATAGTTTCTGACATTATTTGTGATTCCTCAGAGGTAGTCTTGCAAATCACCTTTTCTCATTTGATTTCCACCTAACATGCTGATGGCGCTCCAATCTTGTTTTTTGATTATCCTATTACATAGTGCTTTCTCTTGCATTTAGTAAAAACATACAAACAATGGTTCTGTTCGGATAGTGCAGCCTAGTTATCATTTACAATTTTATGGAATTAGAGAGGCAAGAGGAGGAAAACATTGAAACTTAAATTATTATTTATAAGGAAAAGCATAAATTAACTACACTGGTGATAGGTAGAACCAGTCTTTGTAAGCATGCCTTTAATTGAGCCATCTTTGTGATCATGCATTGGAACAGTGTTCTTTTTCTTACCTAGAAAGAGCACTGTGCTCCATATTAAGGAGAAATGCAATTGAAATGCAGCCACAAAGAGGCAGACAAACTCAATTGGCTGCCCACTGGGATACAATTTCAGAAAAAAAAATCACCACAAACAAATGTATAGGAAGTAACCTAAGAATTCATTTACCTTACTCATTGTTTTCACCATAAAATTGGAAATATTCATAGTCAATAATCATGCAGAGCCACTAACAGTTTAGCAGTATTTCTCTTGTGTGTGTGTGTGTGTGTGTGTGTGTGTGTGTGTGTGTGTCTTAGCTACACTCTGAAAACATCCTACATATAGCTAAATTTATATGAAGCCACAGTACCCAGGAGGCTAAATGATTGCCTGTTAGCATTGATCATTTGGGGGCATAAAAAGAAATTTCCGGTGCAAATATTACCACTTTTCTTATGCATTATAAGAACCTCTTATATTCAAGAATAATTTTCCTTATATATGCTCCTTTCAATTGACATGTGAAAGTACATCTGAGAATACAATATACCATATAATTGAGAGCTGGACCATCTAATAGATGCTGTGTGAGCTGTTGGAGGAAATGAAATGATAATGGAATTCCTATCCTTGGCACTAGGAAATGACTGTCCTTTGTTCTCTTCTGTAAGCATACGATCATATTTTAGTTGATTTCCCCTGTATGCTTCTTTGGGCAAGTCAGTAAATTCAGAGAAGCCAAATCTATCTTGCTTCTTGGGAAAGTAATTTGGCTGTTTGGGCCAAAGTATAGTTTCTTGGGTTATGTTCAGCAAGCATTACTAAAAGATAGGATATTTTTCTATAAGTTGGATAGTTCCACATAATTTTTTTTTCTTTCCTATTCTTGACAGGTGCATGAGGCTGTCCCATGTTACAGTGAGTGCAATCAGTATTCCTGGGTTGTAGAACACTGGTCTTCATGCAAAATCAACAATGAGCTGAGGTCCCTGCGCTGTGGAGGAGGAACACAGTCTAGGAAAATCAGGTGTGTGAAAATGGAGAGATTCGGGACATAGGGGGAAGTGGAACTTATACATTTTTTATAAAAACAGCAGTGATGTTTATCCAAGTACACTCTGATTTTCATAACATATACTCTGGTTTTTGCTCATCCTTGAAATATTCATTGAAATGTATGCATCCTAACCTGCCATGTGTGTAGTGGGGTTCCCTTTGCAGTGGAGCAACAATCCTTTAGCATATCTTGCAAACAATATTGGTGTGAGAACCACCTGCCTGGAACAGACTGGTGTTACTCCATTGATTCATGGCCATCATTTTTAACGAATTAGGAGATTCTGAGTTTCCATTTCTCTTTTTTTGCGTTATGGTTAGTATAATTCATGAACATTTTTTAAATTTTGGATGTTGATAATTGAAAAGGTTAATTTAAACCCCATGATTAGCCTTGGAAACTAAAGTCTGAGAATACCTATGAACAGTAGCAATACATTTTAATATAAGAGGACACATCTCTGAGAGAACTTAGTGAATGCTCTATTATTTACTGAGGAAGCCTGTTTAAGGTTTTTGTTTATAAATTTCTTTCAAAATCGTTTCTAAATAAACCATCTATTTAGAAATGATTTTGAAAGAAAGAAGAATGTACCTACCAACTGAGGATAATGGCAACGAACATTAGACATTTAAAACAACAAAAGTTAGAATATTAATGCATAATGATTAGTATGTAAAATAAAGAAGAAACATAGCTTAGTCAACTATTGCACATGGGTAGTGTTTCATTTTGTCAGATTTAGGCAGCTGTGTCCCAAATGGACAGTCAGTATCCAAATCAGGTAGCTGCCTATTGAGTTAACTGTTGGAAGTCAGTTGCAAGGCAGAGCCTAGTTATGTCATTAATTATTATTGAACACCTGTGAAATACACTTTATTCAATAATTCAGTATATACCCACTATTTATGACTGTATCAATGTTGCAAAATCACTGGTAGTCATGTTGAAAGAAAGAGCTGCTGTCAAAACTATAAAGGTGCTTCCCTTCACCAGCTCAAGCAAATGGCTAATACACAAATTATCTTTCTTTCCCTTTGTTCGTTGTTCTTTCTTCTGGGAACTCCGGTGCTTAGGTTATTGCAAATTTGGGGCTTTTACCTTTTTCTCTTCAAAAACTCTGTCTCCTGTGTCTTTGTGTCTTATTCTCTCATGGTTTTGAAAAACAATTCACCAACCTAGTTTATAAAGTAATATCTAAATGAGGTGTGGCATCTCTTACTTGTATCCTATTCAGGCCTCTTAGAAATATTCAAGGAAAATCTCAGGAGAAAAAGAAAGCTTTAAGAGAATAAATTGCTACGGACAGAAGTGTGGAAGGTTGATTGAGGAAAACACACTTGAACAAGAAGGCCTTTCAGTCATATGCCTCAGCTTGAACCTACAAAGCCTGATATAATAAAAACAGTATAACTATCAAGTATTACTCTATGATAGGATGAATTGTATACTTTCCACTCCCTATGGCATCCCCCCAAAAAATGCATATATCTAAGTTCTAACCCTCAGAATGTGACCATTTGGAAAAAAATAGGATCTATAAAGAGGCAATTAAGGTAAAATGAGGTTATTGGTATGGGCCCTAATCCATTCTAATTGGTGGCCTTATAAGAAGAGAAGACTAGGACACAGACATACACTGAGGAAAGACCATGTAAGACACAGGGAGAAGATGGCCATCTATAAACCAGAGAGAGTCCTCCGGAGGAAAAAAAAAACCTGGATTATACCTCAATCTCAAACTTCTAGTCTCCAGAATTATGAGAAAATAAATTTATGTCATTTAAGTGACCCAGTCTGTGGTATTTTATTATGGGAGCTGTTTCAGCTCTTTTTATTTTGCTATGACAGAATACCCGAGACTTAGCAATGTATAAAGAAAAGAAATGTATTTAGCACATGGCTCTGGAGGCTGGGAATTCCAAGGACATAGCAGCAGCTTCTGGCAAGGGTTTTAGTACTGTTTCATAACATGGCAGGAAAGTAGAAGGGCAAGCAAGCATGTGAGAATGAGATCACAAGAATTAAGCCAAGCTTGCTTTTATCATAACCCACTTCCTCAAGAATAAACTTACTTGCATTAGAAATAGTTCAAATACTAGAATAATGGCATTCATAAGGGTTCCACATTCAAGACTCAGTTATATCTTAGAGGCCTCACATCTTAGTACTATTACATTGGCAATTACATTTTTAACACATGAATTTTAGAGTGACACATTCAAATCATATTATTCTTCCCCACGCCCTGAAAATTTATGTTCTTCTCACATGGCAGAAGCTTCTGGCGAGGACTTTTTGTACTGCGTCATAACAAAATGTAGGGCATCACATGGAGATAGGGTAATGGCCTGCGTGTTAGCTCAGGTCTTTCTCTTTCTCTTCTTATAAAGCCACCAGTCTCATCATGGCAGCTCCACTCTGATGACTTAATCTAATCCTAATTATGTCCCAATGGTTCCATCTCCAACCAACATACACATTTGGGAGATTAAGTTTCTAACACATGAAATTTGGGAGACACATTCAAACCATTGATGTAGCCCTAGAAAATATACATACTCACAATGTAACATGCTGTATGTACAGAATTACTTTTAAATATGTGAAGTAGATCTTCCAGTTTCCTTGCATTCCAAACTATTATTGACCTTAATAAGGCCTTATAATGAATGAAATAGCTTATCTGTTCTCTTTCTTAAAACCTTGTAATGAGAAGATAAACCCTGCTATGTTGTATCCAACTGGAGGACATCTCCATGATTTATCTGTGACTAGAATCAATTATTAAATCAAAAATATTTATAAATATTTGCCTCCTATGTATCAGATATTGCTCTAAGCACATTAGATAAAATAGTGAATAACATTTTTGTCCTCCAAGAATTGACAGTATAATGTCATTGAGTCAAATTTGGTCCATTTACTCACATGAAGGGGAAAGCCAAACACTGACGCACCAGGTTTTTGCAGCAAAACAAATTTATTTTAAGTCAGTTGACAAGGAGACAGGAGGAGGAAATGCTCAACTCTGTCTCCCTGAGCTGAGGGCTGGGTCATGTTTTATAAGCTTAAATAACAAGGTATAATCTGATTAGATCTTGCAATAAAGTGATGCTAAAAGACATGATTTGACTGGATCCTCCTATGGCGTGATGCCAGGAGCTTGACCTGACTGATCTTACATCCTGCCATGCAGTATCCCCATATTAATTTAGTCCTTCTTCTCAGTCTGAGTACTCACATTCCACTTGTGCTTGGTTCATCTGGGCATGCCTGTAGGGTTTCATAACCTTTACTATAAGGGACCCATGACAACTGAAAAACAACTCACAACTTTGTTACATAAAAATTCAACCAGATTGGTCTGATGTGGTCATAATCACAGTAGAGAGAGAAAAAATGAAGACCTAAATTAATATACAGTGAAATGTCTTTGCTATGAAATGCCAAAAAGAAAAACAAAACTGGGTTGGAGTTATCAGGGGTATTATTTTGGCAAGATAGTCAGCAAAATATTTGAGCACAAACCTGAATATAGTAAGAGACCCAAATGAGTGTGAAAATATGTAGAAGGAGAATTCCAGGGACAAGGAGAATAAAAAGCAGGAGTGACAAGCTCTTCCATGTGACTAGTGTTAGTACTCAAACAAGATAAAGGCTGGTTCTTATTATAACTGCAACATGAAGTTATGGAAGGTTTGAGGCGGGGGAATGACATGCTCTTATTTACATTATTTAATTAATTAATATATTTATCTATCCAGCTGTCTATCTATTTATTTATTTATTTAGACTGAGTGTCCCTCCATCACCCAGGCTGGAGTGCCGTGGTGCAGTCATGGCTCACTGCAGCCTCTGCTTCCCAGGTTGAAGTGATTCTCATGCCCCAGCCTTCCAGATAGCTGTGATCACAGGTGACTACCACCAAACCCAGCTAATTTTTGTATTTTTAGTAGAATCAGTGTTTCGCCATGTTGGCCAGGCTGGTCTCGAACTCCTGACCTCAAGTGATCCACCCCTCCACCTCCCAAAGTGCTGGAATTACAGGCATGAACCATGCCACTGGGCCTCTTATTTACATCTGAAAAGAGCCTTACTGGATATAGGGAAGGTATTTTCAGAGTGTAGTGTAGAACAGCAAGGGATACAGTCTTGAGGCCATTGCAGAATTCCAGATGAAGGAAGTTAATGGTTGGATCGATTTAGTAAAAGTGAAAGTGATGTGAAAGTCAAATTTGAAATATATTCTGAAGGTACAGAAAACAGTGTTTGCTGATAAAATAATTGCAGAGTGGGAAAAAAAAGAAGTCTCAAAAATGACTGTTAGGTAGTATGGCCTGAGCAATGTTAGGAATAATGGCATAATTTGTTGAGTTGGGGAACATTAGAAACAGCTTTGAGAGAAAAATCAAAAGTTAGCTTTTGAACAGATTAAATTTGAGGTGATAGTAGCTTTCCTACTGAGCTATTACAATCCGGTTCAGAGGAGAGATTTAGAATATAAGTTTGGGCACCATTAGCTTATAAATTTAGTATGTATATTGAGGAGAAATTGAGTCCTGGAGAACTCCAACATTCATAGAGTAGAGTGAATAGAAAGATTCTACAAGTGAGACTAAGAAAAAAAAAACTGGAATAGAAGGAAAACAAAGAAAATGAGAAGATGGACAAGAGAGTTAGTCAAGAGGATATAGTAATCAGTTCTTTCAAATGCTCTTTGATTTACTGAGATAAGAATTGACCATTGAGTTTGGCAATGGAGAGTCTGTTGATCTCAATCAGAGGTTTCTCTGGAATGGTCATAAAAGTGTGATTTAAGTGAGTTCAAGAGGTAACAATCAGGGAGGCAGGAGGAAAGGAGGAAAGAAAGTGGAGATAGCAAATATAAACAATGCCTTAAAGCAGTTTTGCAATGAATTTGAGTAGAAGTGAGGTGATGAGTGACGGGAGACAGGCAAGGAAGTTGATGATGCAGGATATGTAGTGGATAACTGCATTTTCATTCAAGAACACCCTCAATTTAAATATTTTGAAGTCTTTACTCTCGGGCTTGTCAGAATACCCAGTAAAGCCTCGTATTAAATCATGTGTGAAGTAGATAATCCTAACAGCCAGTGTATTAGTCTGTTTTCACACACCTATAAAGAGATACCTGAGACTGGGTAAATTATAAAGGAAAGAGATTTAATTTATTCACAGTTCCACATGGCAGAGGAGGCTTCAGGAAACTTAACAATCATGGCAGAAGGCAAAGGGAAAGCAAGCTAGATCTTCTCACATGGTGTCAGGAGAGAGTGAGCGTCAGCACAGGAAAAACTACCATTTATGTAATCATCAGACCTCGTGAAAATTTACTCACTATCATAAGAACAGCATGGGAGAAACTTCCCACCAGGTATCTCCCTAAACACCTGGGGATTACAATTCAAGGTGAGATTTGGGTGGGGCCACCACAGGTAACCATATCAGCCAGTGTTCTGGAAACCTAGTGAAACAGGAATGCTGGGGCTAGAGACAGAACGATGGCCCCCAAAGGTTTCCACATCCTAATTCCTGGATTCTATAGATATGTTACCTTTGACAAAAGGGACTTGGCAGATGTGATTAAGTCAAGGACCTTGTGACGGGAAAATTTTCTTAGATTGTCCAATGGGAAAAGTGTATTCACAGGATTTTTAAGATTGGAAGGCGAGACAAGAAGGAGAGGAAGATGTGACTATAGAAGCCAGGTACCAAGAAAGGCAATGTTGCTGCCTCCGGAGATGGAGGAAGGGGTCACCCAGAGAATACAAGTGGTCCTAAAACTGGAAAAGGCAAGGAAAGAGATTCTCCCCTAGGAGTGTAGCTCTGCTGATACCTAACTCTCTGATGTTAGCCCATGAGGCCCAAGTTGTATTTCCATCCTACAGAACTATAAGATCATATATTTGCATTGTTTAAGCCACTAGCTTTATGGTAATTTTTGCAGTATGTAAACTTTTACTTAAGCCTCTGTTTTCAGGATCTTGTCTCTGTCAAATGCATCAGGTGAACACCCAGTCCTAACACCCTTTTGTGACCCTCTCCAGATAGTAAACCATCAATTACCAGCAGGGGAGGGGATAGACAATCCTCTGTGTGGACCAGAGGGAAGGATCTAAGGGCTTGGATCCTTAAATATATCTTTAAAGATATTTTTAAAAAATCTTCCAGGTTTTAAGCCTCACTTTCATCCCCATTTCCAGAGGTACTTGGTGCCATGAATTCCAGAATTTTTTCTTTGTTCTGTGTTGTAAATGGAGTTATTTTCGGTGTTTCCCTTTGAAGGTTTAGTATCAGCTTTTTCAGATGTGCTAAGGAGTTACCAGGAGCCCATCTATTTTCCATTTCTTGCACTTTTCTTCTTTCATGTTCTCTGTCCTTGCAGGGTAATGCCTTTCCCTCTCCATTATTATTGTTATTATTATTATTGTTTTGGTAACAAATTTCTGTACTGTTGCTTTTGTGACATATTGGGAGTGAATGGAGACTAATACATACATTCACTGGATGTCATTAATCGGAAGTCTTCCCTCTTCTTCCTCAGTAAAATAATAAACGAACATCAGCAGATTGTGTGCAGGCAGGAAGGGAAGCAATTTCCAGGTTTTTTTTAGTTTGTCCAGGAAAGGACATTTAAGCTATTCCATGGATTTTCCTTCTACTATTGACTTTTACCACAGGATAAATTAAAGTCCATAGTGTACTCTATACTATGCCTCCCTATATTAGAAGGCATTACTTAAAACCTTTTTGTCTACCATTCTCTGCTAACCTCTTTTATACAATATCTAACTTTTCATAAGTTAGCAGCTCATAAAGTTTGTTTTATTTTTCTGTGTGTGATCAGCTACTTTGAAATGTTCCTGAAATTTTCTTTTTCTATTTTAATGTATATATTTAATGTATATATTTTAAAAGAAACGTTTAAAGTGCAGGATAATTCATTAGGATATCATAATCTGGGGAGCACCAAAAGCTCTTTAGCGTATTGTTATTAAAGCACTTACTCCTTGACCTTGACATTGTATCTGAATTGCTAGATCAGCAAATGGTATGATTTATTTCATCATCATTGTCATTTTTATCTTCATCTTTATTATTATCACTAGAACAAAATACTCATAACACTAGGGATCATGTCTGTCTCTATTTCCGTTCTATACCCCAACACCCAGGTGAGGACTTAGTATATGGTAAGCTATCAAAAATATTGACTAAATGAATCACTAACAAAAAACAACTTTGTATCCCAACAGCTAGCAAAAGATACTTGCACATAGTCTTTATTAAATAATTTTGAAAAATAATTATAAAATTAATTTCTTTTTGGAGTGTGATGTAGACAGAGAGAAATGCCCCCATCACAGGGGTACAGCTGGATGAATTTTAGCAATGTGAACATATCCGTGTAAACAGCCCAGAGGCCAAGAAACAAAATATTATCAAGACTACCTAAGTCCCTATCAGTCACTAACCATTTCCCAAAGGTAACCACTGTTCTGACTTCTGACACCCTAGATTAGTATTGCCTATTCATTAACTTCATTGGAATGGAATCATATATACTCTTTTATGTGTAGCTTCTCTTGTTCAACATTATATTTGTAACTGTCACTCATATTATTTCATTCATTCCCATCATTTTATGGCATTTACCTTGATTAATTTACTTTAATATATCCATGACTTTAATATATTCATAGATTGTACTTTTGCTGAACATTTGGACTGTTTCTAGTTCAGTTCATTATGAATAGTGCTACTGTGAACATTTTCAGTTGGCTTTGGTTTTTGGTTTGCTATACATTTGTATACATTTCTATGGAAATATAAGTGGATTGTTGGGCTACAGAGTATGTATAGGTTTAGCTTTAAAGTAGATATTGCCCACCAGTTTTCAAAACAGATTATGCTTCCATCAGCAGAAAAAGAAGAATTAATTACAATTGCTCTGCATTCTTGCCAGCTTTTGATATCTTCCATGTTTTTAAACTTTAATCCACTTTGGCCAGCATACACTGGTATAACACTGGTTTTAATTTGGTTGAATCTTTATCATTCTTAACAACAGTGTGATTATCTCATTGTTGCCTGTAAGCATCTCAAAATCTGACACAGAATAGGCCACGCACCCATGATGCATACATCTGTGCTGTGTGATCAATTGCTGTGTGAAAATACTTGCTCCTTGCCTGTTGTTTTTTAGTTTGAAAAATTGTTTACTGAAATGCAGAAGTTACCTGAAAGAATACCTATTCAGTTATTTTACATATTACTTTGCCATGACTTTAGAAATGGGTGGGACAAAGTTTCGGAAATTTTACATGGTATCAAATAGAAGTTTTGGAAAGGTTTAAGAGAGCCACAGGAGGTAGGAAGGCTCTAGCTATTACAAAGTGATGGATTTATTCAGGGAAGAAGAGCCTTCAAGATGCAGTGCAATAGAAAGAATATTCCCTCAGTGCTTGACCTCGAAAGGTCTCTTGAAATTGAAAGTTCTTCAAGGGCAACTATTGCCTTTAGTCCAAGGTTAACCATTGCCTCTAGTCTTTCCATTGTTCTCCATTGCCCTTATGAATAAAGGGTTCTGTACTGAGTTAATGCTCACAAAGCCTGACTGACTAAAGGAAGAAAGTTTTTTTTCCTCTTGGTTTCTGTGCTGGTCTTATCTTAAGTTTAACTATGGTCAGTTACTATGATACATCATAAATATTTTAAATATACTCTCTACTATTTTAAATAATCAAGCTATATTTTGTGACCTTGCTTTACAGGTGTGTGAATACTGCTGATAGTGAAGGTGGAGCAGTGGATAGCAACCTGTGCAACCAGGATGAAATTCCCCCGGAAACCCAGTCCTGTTCTCTTATGTGTCCCAATGAATGTGTCATGTCTGAATGGGGAATTTGGAGCAAATGTCCACAGGTAATTTCTCTTTCTTTGTCAATGCTCTGATAATCTATGGTTGCCTTCACTGTTGTTCTTTGTGCATTCACAGTGCTGCTCTCTCTTCTAGTAACATGGGAAAATAACTTTTTTTTTTTGAGAAATTCAAAGAAAAAAAGAAAAAAAAGTCTGCAAGCAAGACTGAGCAATTTAAAATGCCAGTGCTTCTTCCAAGGCCTTTATCACAGGAACATGAACAAGGAAAATGAGCCTATAATGATCACACTAGGATTCAACTGCGCACCCATTGTGAAAGGGGTCTTCTTTAGTAACAAAATGATTCTCGTTATAATATCTTGGTTCTGTTCCATTTTTATCCTGGCAGAACCAATTGTATCTTAGGAGCTCAACTCCATGCTGCCATTTAGCTTCTGTTAGTGATGATCTGTTTTTGCCTTTTGCTGTTTTCTGGAAGATGAGGCATTCTTATGCCATGTTTCTTTCTACTTCTTCCAAAGCTGACAAAAATCCCTTTTTTGAAAAAAGCCTAAAGCCTTTACTTTTTTTTTTTTTTTTACTATTAAAGTTTTAAAAAATTGAAAGTACAACAGGAGTTTGGCAAAATAAATATTATTAAAGGAGCATATTTCAACTTACTATTCCCAGAAGATAAATTCTGATATTTTATGCTTACATTTCAAAGTAAAGACTGAAAAAATGAAAGTGAGGATTAGGAACAAATTATATGAGTTCAAACATTTGGAAGGAAAATTAGGATATTTTAAACTCAATTTTCATAATGAGAATTTGCAAAAATATTGTGAAAATCTCTATATAGAAATGGGAAATATCTTTAAAATCAGGTAATATTGTATGATTAAAGCTTCAAATTATTGATTTCTGATTAAATATTGAGCCCTTATCTTTGATATTTATATAATTCTATTCCTGAGATTTCCCTCTGTTGTTATTTTTATTTGTTGAGTTGTTTTCAGAGCAATACAATATTGACATGAAGAGAAATTGATAGGAATAACTTGTAGAAATGGGATGCTTGTATTACTAGGTCATTTGTTTTGTGTGTAACTTGAAAATAATGAAAGTTAATATTTATTGACAACTTATTTCATGCAAGGCACATATAGGAACTATTCCCCTTTAGTACTTGTGCTAATACTATTACATTGAAAGTATTACTAGTTCATTGTTCAGCTTAGAAACTGATATGTAGAAAGATTAAATCGTTTGCACAAAATTCTATAGTTAATAATTGATGAGCTCAGAATGAACATTATTCTGTTGATGAAACCAGAGATTTTGCTCTTACATTCTTGGCCCAGTTGTCTTGGAAAAATTAAGGTAGATTTTGACTCAGTACTTTACTTTCTTTACAATGCAATATTTAGTTTAAGAAGAAGGCAAGCTTTTTTAAAAGCTATCTGTATGATTTTTCCATGAGTGAGTAATATGTTCGTATTTTAAAAGTGTGCTAGTACCACTCTTTACTAATCAACCTATAGAGGAATTAGCAGCCTCAAGAAGTTTAATTAAATGTAAGGTCATGATCTTCCTAACTTTTTTTTCCCTAATTTACTCACAGAAGACTTCATTAAACTCTAATCACTTTGCAGTGACAACATTGCCCTCTTAAGGTATCTGGCCACTGGGCTAAATTTTTTATTGTAAGAACATTTTACACAAAGTTGTGAAGGTTTAGCATTCTGTATTTGCTTCTTTTGGGTTTTTGTTTTTTCAAAGCTTCTTTTTCAAAACATATTTATTTAATTTTGGGAGTGTTAAGAAATTGGAGGAAGAGAAAATATTTTAGCCTCCTTTTATGTGTCAAGAAGACAACATAGCTACTCACTTGTCAGCATGAAATGAGAAAGTTGTTCCTTTACCTGATTATGTACCTTCTAAGTTATATAACAATAGAAGGTATAACAATGACAATAAAGACTTTTATTGAGCATATCTTATATAACCCACAGTGTACTGAAAGCTACATGTAACTCTAAGTTTTCTAACAACATTGCACTATGATGATATAACACTTGTCCATGGTCACTCAGGTCTGTCTGACCACAATGGGCTTGTTCCTTCTCAGATGCTATGCTATACTCTCCAGTGTAAATGTAAACTTCAAAGTGAAAAAATGGTAATTAGGGCTCATATCTGATTATTTTCCTTAAATCTAGCTATATTGCATAACTTTCATAAGTTGCAAGATCTTAGCATGATGTCCCAACATCCTAGGACAATCCTAATCAGTATTAGACAATGATAATGAGAATGATTGTAGCAAAGGCAGCAAACTGAACCATTGTGCCTATGATTTAATTAGCACTTCAATGTACATTTCCTGAGAAAAGGGAAACAATTATTTTTGTAAGTGTTCTCTAGATCATGAGCTGATTTAAGTATCTTTAATATTTGCCACTATTTTACCAAAGTCTCCTTTGATAGTCTGCAGTGTGACATATAATATTGGGACAGATTCACTACTTGTTGGGTATTTCCCCCTCCAAAGGTACTTCTTTAGAGACAAACACATAAGTAAGCTGGACATGTTTTTAGGTATGGTTGTAACAAGCTACTTAAACTTCTGAGTTACAGGTTTCTTATCGGGAAGTGAGGACAATAATAGCTGTTTTGTTTTTTTTTTCAGATTGTTTAAAAAATTATATATAATATGTATAAAATACATTTTATAAAGTATGACCTAACAGAACTGTGATGAAAAAAAAAGAACTACAGAAAAAACCCGTTCTCCCTTACATTGTTTGCATGTGGTTGGGGAACCCCAGATAGGACGCAGTACATTTTTAAGCTATACAGGAAAGATCTGTTTCCCTGTACAAAATAAGTTATTACTTCATAGTTTAGAAATAAAATGTCACCTCCATTACTGAAACATGACTTATGTCTAATTTCACAGTAGTCCCCAAAAATAAGGCATCAAAAAGATAACTTTGGATGAATTGGTTACTGACCTGACAGCAATTGCCAATTGCAAACCATACAGAAAAACAAATAAGACAAGGGCATTAAAAATTGTATTGGGACCATTTTTTAAAAACTGTATTGGGAAAACCATAAATGAATCAAGCAAAATAAATACAATTCAAGGATGAATTTGAACAAAATGGAAAACTATGTTTCCTTTATGTTCTTGTTTTTTCTTATTCCCATAACACACATAAATAATTTATTGTTTGACTTTAACATGCTTACTTTTCCAAAATGCTTTACCATGAAAAAAAGATTATGTAATTGTACATACAATAACCTTCCTAATAGTGTTCACTCTTTAAAGATATGTATGTGTATAAATACATACATGTATATGAGTACATGCACACACGTACAAATATATAGACATTTAGTTGTTCATTAGTTACCACCAAATGTTCTCTTTTACCTAACTAATTTTTTCCAGTTTTCATCCTGATCCTACATACTTGAGAATTATGCTGAGGATTACTCATAGAATCATGTATTCTTCAAGAGCTCATAAATTACTGGATGCAAATGTCTTGGAACATTTGAAACTGACCAGCCACTTGTGTATGTAAAACAATATTTGGTTGCCTTCATTTATGCTACCAATCCCTACAGAAATTTTCCGCTGAGTAACACAGATTTTCTAGTTATAGCTCTCCTTGGAGTCTTGGCAAAGAAATTTCCTAAACACTGATATTGGTAGGACAAAGATATTGGAGGTGAATTTCCAAACTGTTGTATATTTTGAAGAAGCAAGACTTTGCAAACCCACTCCAGAAAGGTGACTTAGATTTAGCAAACCTATTTGAACTTCGATTCACCTCTAGTTGAATGTATCAGGGGTTGGCCAGAAGAACTGTAGCCAAGCATCCCTTCAGGTAGTTGGAATTAGAGGTTCATTAAACAGTGGTCCAAAGGAAACTTCATGATCAAAATGTGCCCCAAATCTTTGAATTATCACCAGAACAATCTCTGAAAAAGAATCACAAAGGAAAACTTTACAAAGAAACTACATAGGGCTTAAGTACAATGGAATGTGGATTCTATCATAGTCTGAATATTGTGTTTTTAAAATTCACCTTATTTCTCTGCTTTATTCTTTTCTCTAATTCTTTATGTGTGCAGGAGATACTAGTGAAAGCCAATGCAGAAACAGCCATTATTTCTTCAGGCAAAGACCATGCTTTAAAAGAGAAAGAGAAATGCATGCCGGTTTTCTGATAAGTGATCTATAATTAAGCATTTGAGGTTAAGAAAAACACCCTTTTAAAAAAAAATGGTGCTCCAGCATTATTTTGGGAAAGGCTGTGAGCAATGACATTTTATTTCTGATGACTTAGTATTTTCAGCACCTTAGCATCACCTGTGTAAATTAGGTTTCAGGGAAGCCATTTATCCCAATGTTTAGTGCTAGAGCTCCACTCCAAGCACTTCCTCAACTTCACCTAACAGTCTTTATCACTCAGATGGCAACCTGTATTTGTCTCTGGAGGATGTGCCTAATGGTTATGACCCTCAAGCTACCTAGTGCTTTTCTTTGACTCACAGCTGAAAGCTAGAGGGTGAGAATGATGATAATTTTCTATAATCTGGACTGCAAATTCTGGTTGCATGTGCTAAATTGATATTGGCTCTGGTCAGATGATAGTAATTCATTACTCAGAGTATTTTACCCATATGCAGTGAGATGTAATATCACTTAGGGCCACTTTTATTTCCAGAACCATATGAGGCACTGCAAGAAGGGTGCCTCATTTCATGCATTAAAGCAATAAATGACAATCTAATAGAAACAGTCTTTGGGCTGCTCAAGTTTTTGATATTTAATATGCTTTCTTTCTTATACAGTCTGATTTCTTTGACTCTCAATATCATCAATTTGGAGTACAAAATAAGGCTTCTATTGCCCTCAATCCCCCCCAACTTTGCCCCGACACCTTCCATTCTCCCTCTCTATCTCCATTTCTATCTCTATCTCTATTTCATGAAATTCTCAGTTATAAAAAGTAGTATGATGGGCCCTATACGTTGATCATCCTGCTTCAGCAGTTATCTACATGTGACAAACCTTAATTCATGTATCTCTTCTTCCCCCACTTCTCTTCCCCTTTCTTGCTAGCAGACTAAGGCATATTGCACATTTTATATTAGTTCAGCTACAAATACTTCTATATATCTTCCTAAGAGGGAATGATTAATGACAACTACACATAACAACACTTTTCTATTCCTTGTAAAAGTATACATTTCAAAAAATGAGAAGCATAACTCTTTTATGAAGTATCTAAAGTTACTTAACTGATTAGTCATTAAACTAGCATGATTGTAAAGCGATTCAAAGAGAATTGGAGAGAGCAGAGAATTTTCACTTCTAACAGTGATGGAATATCATTAGATTTCTTTGGACTGGATTTATACTCCATAGTAAACAATGTTATAAACAGCAAAATATATCAACAACAGTTTTGATACATTGGATGAGTAGCATGGGACTATGGTGACTGAGGGAAGAAAACCAAATGAATTGAGCCTTATAGTCACCTTGGCTTTCTGACTAGAGGCACTTGCTGAATGGCGATGAAAGGAATGAGATTCCAAGGACACCATAGTGAGAATCCAGAGATCAGAGTCTGAGAGGTACAGGAAGTTAAAATTTGAGACACAAAATCCTGAAAAGAAAGGAGCTAGGCAAACAAAATAATCTAGATATCTATGTGGGGTCTCCTGGAGTTCTTAGCTAACTACTAATTTGAACATTCATGAGTAAAACCCCACAAGTTCAGACAAAGAATGATTTCTGAGGAGCTGCAAGGTACATATTCTAAAGCTCACACAGTTCTAGGAGACATTTCAATTTCATGTAGTATGAACAGAGATACCTCTTTAAGCTCTCAGCCATTTATTAATGACCTAACAAGGGTTTTGCCTTAGCAGGAGGCATAGGTTAACCTCAGTCTACTCTGGAATTTCCCTAATGAAATAAAGACAAACCACAGAAAGGCCAAGCTGATCCAAAGATAACATTACTGCCTGCCAAAACATACTTCAACACATTCGAATGGAAAACGAAACCCCCAAACCTTCAGCAGTGTAACATTCACAATGTCTACGAGTGGTTGTTGGCTAGAGAGGGGACATGATAGGGCCCTACGTGGTTTTGGTAATATATTGTTTGTTTGTTTCTTTTTTACATGGTGACATTTTATTTCATGAGTTCTGTTCTGGCTATACAGGTGTTTCACTTGAAGACATAGCTACAAAGCACAGAAAGAATAAGAGAATGGAAAAGAAACGAATAGAGACTAACTGATCTGTAAAACAATAGCAAGTCATTTAATATACTCGTAATTAGAGCCCTGGAAGAAAAGTAGGGAGTGTACATAAAGATATTTGAAGAAATAATAGCTCATATTATTTCAAATCTTGGAATGATTGCAGTTTTCAGATAATTTTATCTGGATCATATGATCCTGGCTGATAACATTCTGAGGACAAAATAGAAAAAACATTCTAGAAGGTCTAAATATCAGTACATGAGCAGTGTTTCCCTTAATCACTTTATTTTCAAAATGGTAGCACCATGCTCAGTTGTGCCCATTATAGAGATGTTCAGCTTTACTTTATCAAAATTTTAGTTTACTAAATAATCCAATCAATTAAAAGCCCTAGTAGAACAAAAAGGCTGACATTCCCATGAGTAATAGGAAACTCCTTCTGCCTGATTGTCTTGCACTGAGACATTAGTTTTTCCTGCCATTGTACTCAGACCAAAACATTGTTCCTTTTTGGGTATAAAGCCAGCAGGTCCTTTGGACTGGAAACACACCACACTTGGGTCTCCAGCTTGCAGACTGCAGATCTTGGGATTCGTCAATCTCCATAATTATGTGGGCCAATTCCTAAATAAATTAATATGCATGTGAGTGTGCACACACACGCATATACACACACACATACACACATATATACACACACATACACATACACACATACACACACACACACACACACACACACACACCACTGATTCTGTATCTATAGAGATCCCTAATATAGACACATTAATTATTGACAGATACACTTTCAATTACTTCTCTGGTTTTGAACACTACTTTTAACTCCTTTTTCAGATTTACCTGATGCTCAAATTCTTAGTCTTTGAGGCTATAGAGTCCAAATCAAGTTCCAATTTATCCATTGCTGATTTAGAATTTAGTACTTTCAAGTCAGCTGTCAGTTATCAGATAAGTTTTCTAGCTTCTTGAATTTTATTATTATTACATCCTTATATTATTATTGTTGATATTTGTACACCTTTATAAACAAATGTCTTCACTCTCATTTTAACCCTTTTAATATCATGTTAGTGGTATTCCTGGAAAAAGTTGTATATACTGTTCCACCTTTAATCAAAATTTCCTAACAATTAAATTTTAACATAATTTGTGATATCTAGTGTAATATAAAAGTGCTCAGTTTTTATAATACTAAATTTCTGTCCTGCTTAAAAAAAATCCCAGGTTTACTATATGAAGATATGTTTCTAGTATTTTAATTGTTTAAAAATACGTAAACATATTTGATTCATCCATTACTTAGTTTTGTATATGTGGACACAAGTTCTACTAAATCCCAAACAAATATTCCTGTACCAACTAGTTTCTGGATTCTATTTTCTAGGTATTTAAAAAAATTGTTCACAAGAGTTTTATTTATATTTCTGTTGTACCCAGTTACTGTCATGTGAATTGAGATTTTGTTTTCACCACTATTATTAATGGGGAGTTTTCTTCCATCTGTGTATCTAATTGGTTAGTGCTAATGTCTAAAGAAGCTCTAATGGGTGTCATATTGGGTGTTACAGGAATATCTTTAGTCCAACTGTGTTTTCTTAATTTTATTATTAATTAAAGGTGACATAGCACTGGATTTTCTTTCTGTTTTTTTGTTTTTCATGTTTCTACTCACTTCACTAGACTTTTATATTTGCTCTTGCACATTTTGGGTCTGCTTTCATAGTATTTTAAGGGATATAAGTGTATTATTTCAAATAATAGATGTGCCTTTTATTCTGATGTGTGCATGCAAGTGTATGGAATTCTTTTTCCTATTTAAACTTATTTAGTTGGGAAGAGCTAACAACCACTATGGTAATTATATACTCCTGGTTGTTGGACATCCTTGCATTCCTGATTCACATAGCAATGCCAAGTGCTTCAGAATTATTATGACTGTTAGATTGAGATCATTTAGAATTTTTGCCTTAAGGAACAAAAGACTAAGACCAAGGCCATAACAAAGATGAAGTTCCCATAAACAGCCACTTGTGTTTAAAAATTATAGAAAATTGGAGTGAAATTATTGACTTTTAGTGTATGCTTTTCTTTCATGGCCCTTCTGATTTTTCTCTTTTGCTATCAGTATCTGTGGTTCACTTTTCATATCTAAGATATGCTTTCACTATTCCTTTTATTCCAGAATAGAACTCACAATATTCTTTTGTGCAAGTTCTTGGAAGAGCTAGATCACTGGCTGTACTATTTACCATGGCTAATAATTGTCCAAGCATTTTAATACAAGCATTTAGTACAAGACATAGCAATGTGGGGCACACTCAGGCCTGATCACCTCATGAGGAACCAGCCTGATGGTCTGGTTGATGGTCACTTTCTGAGCTGGAACCCTGGGCAGTGTGACATCATCTGCAATGGAAATTTGTGCAGGATAGGCACCATGACTGACTTGGCTAGCATAGCTGACTATAATACTAATATGTTTATTTCTAAACATGTACAAGATTGTATCAGGCATGGAATTTAGACTTTCTTGATTGAATACCCCACGTGTATTGCATTGAATATTTGTGTATGTGTGTGTTTGTGTATAAATGGATGAATTATTATGATATTTTGAAAGTCTTTTATATTAGCCAACTTTGCTTTTCCAAGAAAAACAAATCAGTCACTCATACTGTATAATACATTTTTTTAAAGTAGCATAGGTTTTTCAGTACTTCTGCATCATATTTCTATATTGACATTGATTTATAATTTCCTTTTTATACATTAATTTTGTAAATTTGGAACTAGGGCATCTAACTACTGTAAAATGCATTTTGTATTTTTTCCTCTGCTTTGGAATAGTTTTCTGAGCTAAGGAGGCATGTGATACTGATGCTATAAAATAGTTTATCTGTGAAGCTGTTGGGATACAGAATATTTTGGTTGGTGACCTATTCACATTTTCAATAATTTGTTGAGTTAATTGTGAGAACTTTTCAATTTTTATTTTTCTGATACACTTAAAAGCCCTTTGTGGAAGAGTCTTTTTACTTTTATTTCACTTCGTTTATTTTCTCTTTGTCTCTCTTGGTTAGATTTTTAAAGAACTTTACCCTTTTAGTAATTCTATTTTTTAAATTTTATTTAATGATCATATCTGATCTTTTTATTTTCTAATTTATCATTTTTGGTTGTTGTACTTATTTAACCTATTTGGGAGGCATTTAAGGTATACATTTTTCCAACTAGAATAAAATGCTTATTAATATATTTACTGTCTTTTGTAGTAATCAAACATTTAAGGATATTAACTTTTCTTTAGTAGAATTTAGACAGAGTGAGTGGTAAGATTTTGACTCTGACCTTAAATTTGACATGTAGTATTATTATTTTCATTATACCCGTAATGATATAAATGTTATTTTTTCCTAAATATTTTATAAAGTTCAGTATATTTCAGTTTTTAAATTTCAAAGATTTTTCCAATGAGAACACATGGATACAGAGAGGGGAACATTATATACAAAGGGGAGGGACAGTGTTAAGAGAAATACCTAATATAGATAATGGGTTGATGGGTGCAGCAAACCAACATGGCACATGTATACCTATATAACAAACCTGCATGTTTTGCACATGTATCCCAAAACTTAAAGTAGTAAAAAAAGTTTAGAAGGTTTTTCATATTATTTAAGCTTTTTTATTTATTAATTTCTATTAGCTTTTTAAAATGCATTTAAAATTTTTAAAAAATTAGTGATTGCTTTTCTTAGAATACACACATATATTGAAAAAATTGGTTCAATGTGTTATATTTTTTAATATTCTTGTGTCCTATTTGTCATGAAGCAATGCAAAAGTTATAGAATGACAACAGTCTATTAGAGGATACTATTAGAATTATATTTCTGTCAAATTCTTTTTGCTTTTATTATAGTGTTTTATTCTTATAGTTTGATACCATGTTATTTAGCTCAATAAGATTCACAAGTGTTTGTTTATATAATGTTCGACCAGTCTCTGTTTCATAACAACTTTTTGCCTGGGATTCTATTCTGTCTAACAGTTATACTGTTTTCCTTTCTTTTTCTTTGTCTTTTTAAAATACTTAACTAACGCTTTTGTTTATTTTTCTGTGCTTCTTTCTTTTAAAGAATACTTCCATTACAAGTATAGGTTAATATTTTTGGCTTTTCATAGGAGTATTTAAAATCTATTTTGTTATAATTGGCATCTGTTGTATTATGCTATAAAAAGAAAGGATCTTTGATATTTATTTTATTTCCAATGGTTTTGTGGACTAGGCCTTGTTTTTAATCTATGCACTTGAGTAATTTAATATCACTACTATCTTTCATTTTTTATTAAAAATCTTAAATAAGTATTTCTCTGCAATACAAATACATAAACAAAATATTAAATAGTGAATCTTGCATATCAAAAATATTTTTATTTCTCCTTCAAATTTTTTGTATTTTGTCAATATAACCTAAAGTTATAGATCTAGATGATTATTTTAATCAGTTTCTGTATTTTACATAATCATATTTGTAAATATTCACATAGAAAAGCTAATCTTTTTCTCTTTTTCTATTAGAACATTTTTGCTTTTATGATATTGACAAACATCTGATTAAGAAATGACTTTGAGGCCGGGCGCGGTGGCTCAAGCCTGTAATCCCAGCACTTTGGGAGGCGGAGGCGGGTGGATCATGAGGTCAAGAGATCGAGACCATCCTGGTCAACATGGTGAAACCCCGTCTCTACTAAAAATACAAAAAAATTAGCTGGGATTACAGGCACGCACCACCATGCCCAGCTAATTTTTTTG
>NW_022436958.1:1901626-2247294 GCF_009761245.1 Sapajus apella
AAAAAAAAAAAAAAAAAAAAAAAGAAATGACTTTGACAGCTTTTATGAAAGTGGTACCTTTTAATTTCTATATTTTAACTATGGAATACACATCCAGGCAAGTTGGAAAAATACCTTGAATTTCTGTGTACTTCATTATGACAAAACTTCAAGTGCTTTACTGCATTCTGAGACCATAACTTTTATTCCTAAATCACTTCTCATTTTCAGTGATAACTGGATGCGTCTTCACCCAAGCTGCATTTTTCTGTTATCCTCTGTATGGTTGAGGGTTTTTTAATTTTCCATTTCAATTCTATTTTAATAGTCTTTTGATGTATATATTTTATATGTTAAAATGCATTGATAATTTTTTTTCATTCTTATATCTCTGAATAGCCACTAAACACAAAAATATAAGCCAAATCTAGTACACTTCAGGATCTTTGATGCTACTTTTCTGTGTATATGCACAATTTCCTACCCCAATTTAGGCACTTAGATTACATATGTTAGTTTTGCCTGCCTTGGGCTTCAGATATTGAAATAATACCCTGTGTAGCCTTTTGTGTACGATATCATTAGCTCAACATTGTGTCTTGAATTTCACACAGTTCGTTTGTGTCTAGTTTCATTCGTTCAACATAATGTCTTTGAGACGTCTGCATGTTGTTGAGAAGATCAGTAGTTTGTTCTTTTTTGTTGTTAAATAGTATTTCAATGTAGGATTACAGCGTCTGTCTTGTTAGCAGGCATTTGGGTCATTTCTAGTTTAGAGCCTTTATTGTTAAAGCCACTGCAAATATCCTGTAAAAGGCATTTTGTGAACATCTGCACACATTTTTCTTAAGCACACATTTAGGAGTAGAATAGCTAAGTTATAAAATAGGTGTCTATTTATTATTAGAAATTTTCAAGCATTTTTCAAAGTTATAGTGCTATTTTACACCATTTCCAACAATGTAGGAAAGTTTCAATTTTAATGCAACCTCATCAACATTTGATATTTTCCAGGTTTTTTCCTTGTTTAGCTTTAGCTATTCTGCTGGGTATATAGTAATATCTTTTAGTGATTTTAATTTGCAGTTCCCTAATAACTAATAGTGTTGAGCAACTTTTTATCAGCTTATGGGTCATTAAGCTATCTTATTTGTAAAGTGCTTGTTGAACTCACATGCCTATTTTTAATGAATTGAATTATTTTTATTATTGATTTAAATAAGTTATTTGTATATTCTAGATGTAAGTCATTTGTTAGATATAAGCATTATAAATATTTTCCATAATTTTAGATTACTTTTTTTCACAATGTTTTGTTTTGTATTAGAAGAGGATTTTAGTTCTGTTGATGCCAAATTTATTGCTTTATTTTATGGTTAGTATTTATTTTGTCCTAAGAAATCTGTTTGTTCCTCAATACCACAAAGCATTTTTTTCATGTTTTCTTCTAAAAGTTTTGCATGTTTAGTGTTCATATTTAAATATATGGTTCATCTCAAATACATGATGTATGTGTGGAATGGTTTAGAAATATATTAGGTTGAGTCCTTTCAAAGGTGTATCCTGAGCTTTGGTGCAAGTGATTTATTAAGGAAATGTTAAATGTTCCAAAAAGAAACCAATAAGATATAGAGGGAAGCAGAACCAAAAAGGGAAAGAAGCCATGCAAGGGTGCTATTTCAGTTGAAGTCCCAGACTCAGTCTGATTTTGAAAGACTCCCTAGAGCAGAATTGCACTACAGAGATGACCATTTTGTGGCAAAGGATCTAGGCTTATATCTTCTGCAACTAGTTATTTACCGTCTACAGGCCATCAGTTTGGTGTTGGAAATTAAATCTTCGAGGCACTTTGATTCCCCTTAGAGATTTAGAAAGGAAGATAATCCATAGGCAATTGTTTGAGAGTCTCGGGTGCAAATCATTAGCAGCAAGTTGTGGCAAAGCAGAGAAAATGGTACACAGAATTGGTAAAAATATTTGAAGGAATCTTGTGGCACCAACATTATCTGCTATAAGATTAATGGCCCCACTTCCATACAGTTTCTGTAGTACTATTTGTAAATATACCTTCTCCAAATTGCATTGTTGCCTTTGTAGACCGTCAAGTAAACAGCTCTGTGTTTGTCTCTTTCTAGACTGTCTTTTCTATTCCATTGATTCGCTTGTCTGTCCATGCAACAGTATTGCATTATCTTAATTACTGTTGACCTACAGTAAGTCTCAAAATTTAATAATATGTATCTTTCATTATTCTTAATTCTTCAAAATTTTTATAGCTATTTTATGTCTTAGCATTTCCATATAAATTTTAGGATTGCATTGTCAATTTCTTAGAATAATCCTACTGTAATTTTATTTGATAATAAATGGAATTTATAGATCAGTTTGGAAAAGAGGAGTGATATCTTAAGAATAGTCTTCCAATTTGTAAATGTGGTATATCTCTCCATTGTTAAGGTCTTTCTTAATTTATTTCAACAATGTTTTACAGTGTTTGATGTAGGTGTTCTGCATATCTTAGTTTATTACTATAACTTTATGTTTTTAATGTTACTGTAAATGAAATTGTTTTGCTGTTTTTGCTTTCCCATTTTTGGTTGCTACTGTACAAATATTCAATTAATTATTAAATATTAACCTTATATGGCACTACTATGCTAAATTCACTAGTGCTTAAAGTACTCTTTTTCTGTGGCAAACACAACTTTCCAGTCTTTATGCAATGGACACCTTTTTTATGATAGTTTTTCACTCTAGCATATGTTATGGCCTCAAAGTTTCCAGCTCTTCCCTTTGTTGCATTTGTTACAAACACCAATCTATTCCAAAATTACAGTATTTAATTACAAGAAGACATGACAATGCTATACCTGCTCTTCTTATCTTTCAGTCTGTCAGAGTTTCTTCTTTATTTACTGTATGTTCTCATTGGCAGTAATATGGGTAACTTGTAGTGGTGGGTTTCATAAATCTTGAGCTGCTTTCTTTCGTATTTATAGCACATGGCTAATTAGGCAGCCCTAAAGCAGACATGTTCAAACAACCAAGGAATACGTACTTTCAAAGGGATGAGGTAACACATAAAAATGCTTTCTGGTTTCTAACACTTTAGTTGTCTTGTATGTACAATTCTTGGTTTCAAATATGGATCCAAGAAAGTTTAATTTGAGATTTACTGTGTTGGCTTGGTACTGGAAATACTCAGCTTCCCATTTTAAACAGAAAATGGACTATCTTTTATAGATTTAATCCCTTTTTGTTGGATGTACTTCGGGAGAAATTTCGTTTTAAAAATATACTTGTATAGACATATATACACATTTCCATATGAATCAATAAATATATATATACACATATATGTTTATATCAATAGATACCTATTTAATATTTGAATTCAAGTCATTAAATATTTAGTATATTTTGGGGAGCTCATAAATTGCTCAATACTTTTGAAGATATATATTACATAGTTCTAATCTTTAAAAAATTCAGAGTTCCAGTGAAGAAAAAAACCCCAAGACACAAGTAGCAAAAACACAGAGCTATATGAAATAGTCAAATATATTTCAGCCTTTATATCTTATTGTGGGGTAAAAAAAGAATGAGATTATTGTTAGCCAGAGAGATTGCAAAAGACAGCTGGTAAAAGTCATATATCTTGCAAGCACAGAGAACACATAGAAATTCACCAAACAGGCAAAAAGTATGAACATATGCTGAATAATATAGCATCCTCCAGGGACAGACAGAGCTCAGACTGCCTTACCTGGAGGACAGTGTAGCTATTAACTAATGGTAAGGATTTAGTTAAACGGAGGCAGATAACACAGGACTTGAATATCAGATTGAGAAATTATTTTTGTTCTGCCAGTATATGGAATTAGTATGTGTTTTGAAATATGCATGCTTCCTAGAAACCTTAAAAAATATTTAAATATTCTTTATTTTGCTGTGTTTAAATGTCATCTTCTAATTGCTCAAAACTCCTGAAACCAAAATCGTATCATGTTTAAGCATACTCTGATCTAATATCAAACAGTTATAGCTCTGTCTCAATGCATATTTATCTCCATTGAAATAAAATACATGGAATTCAACCAAATTCATCAAAGCACATGCAAATTGAGTTAATGTGAGATTTGTGCTGTGAGTGCCTAATATAAATGGTTTCCTTTATTCTTTTTTCTTGTTTTCTTCTCTCCCTCTCTTTCGCCCTCCTCTTTTTTCTCCTCTTCCCCTCCCCTGTCCTCTTCCTATTCTTTCTCCTGCTTCTCCTCCTTCAAGACTGTTGATATGATGTGGCTATGTTCCGTGGTCCAGTAACATTTTCTCCTATGTTACTATATATTCTAAATTATTTTTAGAAGTTTAAAATAACAATGAAACAAGATATTTATGTATAACTGTAAGGAATGATAGAAAATGTGTTTTGCCATAGAAGCAATAGAATTTAAGGATATAACAACATGTGTTCATTAGTTCGATCAATATTTGAGAAACCATTGTGTGGTATTTCACCAAAAAGAACATTTTGGAACTGACGTTTCTAGTAGCCTAGGCTCCAAAATCATGGATATGAGATAAATTTTGAAATTTTATCAGAATGGAGGTTAGCATACTGGAGTATACTAGCTGGTAAAAATTACTGTTGCCATGGATGATCAAATGGAACATGGAAATGGCTTTCTGGTACAATCTTTGTTGTAATGATATTTAGGATGCTTTATTATCAAACACCTGTATAATTAAATTATGATTCTTTGACTCTCAAACAATTTTAGACCATGGGATTCTCCATTGTCTATCAGGCCCGAGGTCCTGAACTTTTAGTGATTGGAAACAGGATTCTTTGTGTTTAAATGCATTGGCTGTATAAGCCAGCTGTCAAGGTCATTTCCAGATCCAAGAAGCTCCAAAGGGCAGAAGATAAAAACCTTGGTTTTTGATTTCCATTTCTCTAATGACCAGTGATGATGAGCTTTTTTTCATGTGTTTGTTGGCTGAATAATTGTCTTCTTTTGAAAAGTGTCTGTTCATATCCTATGCCCGCTTTTTGCTGGAGTTGTTTGTTTTTTTCTTGTAAATTGTTTAAGCTTTTTGTAGATTCTTGATATTAGCCCTTTGTCAGATGGGTAGTTTGCAAAAATTTTTTCCCTTTCTGCTGGTTGCTGGTTCTAATTGCCGGTTCACTCTAATGATAGTTTATTTTGCTGTGCAGAAGCTCTTTAGTTTTAATTAAATCCTATTTGTCTATTTTGGCTCTTGTTACCACTGCTTTTGGTGTTTTAGTCATGAAGTCCTTGTCCATGCCTATGTCCCGAATGGTATTGCCTAGGTTTTCTTCTAGGGTTTTTATGGTGTTAGGTCTTATGAGATAGCATCTCACGCCAGTTAGAATGGCGATTATTAAAAAATCAGGAGACAATAGATGCTGGAGAGGATGTGGAGAAATAGGAATGATTTTACACTGTTGGTGGGACTGTAAATTTTACACTATTTATGGGATTGTAAATTAGTTCAACCATTGTGGAAATTAGTTCAACAGTGTGGTGATTCCTCAAGGATCTAGAACTAGAAAGACCATTTGACTCAGCAATCCCATTACTGGGTATATACCCTAGGATCATAAATCATTCTATTATAAAGACACTTGCACATGTGTGTTTATTGTGGCACTGTTCACAATACCAAAGACTTAGAACCAACCCAAATGACCATCAATAATAGACTGGATAAAGAAAATGTGGAACAGATATGCCATGGAATACTATGTAGCCATAAAGAAGGATGAATTCCAGCCTGGCCAACATGGTAAAACCCTGTCTCTACTAAAAATACAAAAGTTAGCTGGGTGTGCTGACACATTCCTGTAGTCCCAGCTACTTGGGAGGCTGATCACTTGAATCCAGGAGACAGAGGTTGCAGTGAGCCAACATTGTGCCATTGCATTCCAGCCTGGTGACAGAGTGAGACTCTGTCTCAAAAAAAAAAAAAAAAAAAAGGATGAGTTCATGTCCTTTGCAGGGACATGGATGAAGCTGGAAACCATCATTCTCAGCAAAGTGACAAGAACAAAAAACCAAACACCACATGTTCTCACTCATAAGAGGATGTTGAATGATGAGAACACATGAACACAGGGAGGAAAACATCACACACCAGGGCCTGTCAGGGGAAGGAGAGCAAGGGGAGGGAAAGCAGGGAGTGGGAGGATAGAGAAGGGATAGCATTAGGAGAAATACCTAATGTAGATTGCAGGATGAAGGACATAGCAAACCACCGTGGCATGTATGTGTATACCTATGTAACAAACCTGCTTGTTCTGCCCACTTACCCCGAACTAAAAGTATAATTTAAAAAATGAAAAAAGAAAAGAAAATCTCAGTAAGGTATTTTCTAAATATCAACAAATTGAATCTAAAATGTATGCAGAGTCAAAAGACTCAGAAGAGCCAACTCAGTATTGTAGAAACAAAACAGTCAGAGGACTGACAGTACCTGACTTCTATATTTACTACAACAATCAAACACAGTAATTAAAACTATAGTAATCAAAACCAGGTAGTATTGTTAAAATGTTGCAAAAAAAAAAAAACAACAACAAAAAAAACACGTTGTTTTTTTTAAGGTTGCTATTGTTTGCAGATATCACTATAATGAAATTTACCTGGAATCATGGGAAGAATCGTCCTCTAGTACAACAAAGTGCTTGCATAGTGATAAGTTATGTCCTTAGCGATGGTCAAACTACAGAGAACATATAGTCACAACAACTGAAAGCATCTCCAAGAGCAAAAGACACAAAATCAATGAAGTGTATCATGTATCAAACACACAATTCCATTTGTAAAACTCAGCAGTCCAAATTTGTAAAAGGGCAATGCACTGTGCACTGTAGTTTTCTGAGGAAACACCTGCAAAAGGTACACAATTTTGGTTACCATTTGATGATTTTAAATTGGGTCCACACTGTTTATTGAGAAAAGATTATTAAAATCATAATTACACTCTCTATATTGGAGATATAGCCCTAACTTTTCATATCTATAATATGGTTAGCGAATATTTCTCAAAGAGTTCCTAAGATAAGTAAGTGAAAGAGTATATAAAAGCCCTCAACAGTTGAACTTGAGGCGCTCTTCTTGTCTCCTACTTCTCTCACTCCCTCACTCTATCTCATTCCTGCCCCTGTCTCCTTATTTCCCCATTTTTCTTCTTTTCTCTTTCCTCTTCACTCCACTCTCCATGCTGTGCACATATGCAGGTGAATATTTTTAATAAAGATCTAACAAATTCCAGAACATCACTTTTGTCCTGATGAAGGTAGAGAGGAAACTAGACCAGTGACACAGCAGTCTGCAGGATGGTACATTTTCTAGAAGTAGCCAATATGCTAAGAAATCCTCAGATCCTTGAGACAGATCACACTGCTACATCTGATAAATCTAGAATATAGAATCAGGAGTAAAAGACGATTTTCTTTTTCATGCTCTAGCAAAATTTAGCAAGTAAAGTAGGTTCATTATCATTCAGATTTTTTATCATTTAGGACCCAGTGTACAGATTCTACTGTGTGTTTCAAACTACTCACTAATTCACAGAATAAAGTGCTTACAGAATAACTGGAAAACATTTACATTGGCTTGTACAGTAAGTTAGCATATGAACATTTATTAGACAGTTATAACTGTTCAAAACTCACTAGAGATGCATTCACATTAGTTTAAGGGTCGCACGTTTCACTATAAACGGCTTGTTGTGAATAATGTAAATGTGCATCCCTGAGAATAAATTAAATACATTTCCTGCTATTGTTAATGTGTTAGAACAGTTGTGCTGTAAATCACTTGAATAGCATTTATAGATTACTATACTCTATCTAGGTCAAGCTTGTAAATATCTGTGTAACTCATAATTCAATGATTTGCAACCCTCTAAAGAAAACCTTAGAGATTTTTCTCTTGTTTTCTTTCCTCCCTTCTTGTATGATATCGACAAACATCTAGCTCAAAGAAATTCATTTTGAATGCCTTTATAAAGCTTTACTTTTTAATAGAAGCTGGAGGATTTAGTCTATAACTAACCAAGAGGGAATCAACAAAAAGCATATGGAGTGACTTTCCATTGCACATAGTTGGGTCATCATTCATGTATCTTTTTCCCTTTTCTCTACCAAGCTTACCTCCTTGTAAGGCTCAGGAATCCTCTATGGCCATGCAAGGAGTGACAATTTTCCAACGCCCCTAAACTTCCAGTTTCATTCGTCTTCCCTCTTCTTCCCTCCACCTCCTCCCTTGCCTCCTCTTCTTCTTCATCATCTCTCCCTTTTCAGCCTTCCCCTCCCCATGCATACACACACACACACACACACACACACACACACACACACACAGAGAGAGAGAGAGAGAGAGAGAGAGAGGGAGAGAGAGAGAGGGAGAGCGAGAGAAAACACTTATTGTCTTGTAGAAAACAGGTCAGGCATACTTTGTCTGTTCCTACCACCATGCATTTCATTAAAACTTATGGCGTATCAGAAGCAAAATGAGCATTCGGCTTTGGAAACAATATAGGTTATTGGCTTCAGTATTCAGTCACGTGCCACATAACGTTTTAGTCAATGTCTTACCACATGTTTGAAGGAGGTGACATATGATTATGATGGAGATGAAGAATTCTTATTGCCTAATAATTACTGTAGCATAATTTTTATCATTATTTTAGTGTAGTCCTTCTACTTAAATTTTTTTTTAAAGTTAACTACAGGCTGGGTGTTGTGGCTCAGGGTAGTTGTACAGCACTTTGGAAGGCTGAGGCAGGCAGATCACTTCAGGCCAGGAGTTCGAGACCAGCCTGGCCAACGTGGCGAAACCCTGTCTCTATAAAAATACAAACATTAGCTGGACATAATGGCACACACATCGAGTCCCAGCAACTTGGGAGGCTAAGGTACAAGAATTGCTTGAACTCATGAGGCGGAGGTTGCAGTGAGCTGAGATCACACCACTGCATTCCAATGTGGGCCGCAAAGTAAGACCATCTCAAAAAGAAAAAAAAAACTTAACCACAAGAGAGCATCAGGCAAGTCCTTCAGGAGATATTTCAATAGATGTCATTGTTACTGTAGGAGATGATAGCTCTATGCATGTTATTGTTCCTGAAGACCTTCCAGTGGGACAAGATGTGGAGGTGGAAGACTGTGACGTTCATGATCTTGACCCTGTGTAGCCCTAAGCTAAAATATGTATTTATGTCTTAGTTTTTAACAAAAAAAAAGTTTAAATAGGAAAAAAAATTAAAAACAAAATTATAGAATAAGAATATAAAGAAAAAATATTTTTGTTAAGCTGTACAATGTGTGTTTTTAGCTTAGTGTTATAAAAGAGTCAAAAAGTTAAAAAATTTAAAATGTTTATAAAATAAAAAGTTACAATAAGCTGAGTTAAATTCATTATTGAAGAAAGAAAATATTTTAAAATAAATTTAGTGTAACCTAAGTGTACAATGTTTCTGAAGTCCACCGTAGTGTACAGTAATGCCCTAGGCATCCATATTCACTCACTGCTCACCACTGGCTTACCTGGAGCAACTTCTAGTCCTGCAGCCTCCATTTGTGCTTAAGTGTCCTATATAGGTTTACCATTTTTAAAATATTTTATACCATATGTTTACTGTACCTTTTTCTTTGTAGGTATGTTTAGATACACAAATACCACTGCGTTATAATTATCTGTAGTATTTAGTATACAGTATTCTGTACAGGTTTGTAGCGTAGGAGCAATACACTATCCCATATAGCTTAGGTGTATACCAGGCTAACCCATCCAGGTTTGTATAAGTATTACACTTTATGATATTCACACAGTGATGAAATTGCCTAATGATGCATTTCTCAGAACATATCCCTGTCATTAAATGACACATGACTGTATGTCTTTGAAACCATTCTTCTAAGTGAAATGGATTTTTTAAAATGGTGTTTCTGTATTCTGTGCACTTTGTATGCATTATCTCATTATTAAATGAGGATTAACTCACAGTGTAGCATTATTAGTCCCTCTTTATTAGCGAAGAAAGTGAAAGATACAGCAATGAAGTAACTAATTAAACTCGTAATGCATGAGGTTGCAGGATCAGAATTTGAAATTAAGCCTCATTCAGAAGCCAACATCTGTATCCTTTCAGCTCTACCTAATTGGTCATAACTATAGCAAACGATTTCAATCTGATGAAAATCTGTCATGCCTGTTCATTAGAGGTGCTCTGAAAGTTGTCTCTGTTCACTGTGTCTGAGTTGCCAAAATTATAGTGGCCTGCACCCTCTCCCATTTACCTGCTGCTTTCATTCACCCCTTTTGGGTCACCCCTTGGGCTTCTTGGAGGAATAGAATCTGAATTATGCTTCAAATGTATTGTTTATTTCTGAGGCTAATTGAGAGTGGATAATCATTGTGTGTTGTTCTCTTTTGTGCTGGTATGGTAGAATACTCCAAACTGGGTAGCTCACAAGGGAAAGACATTTCTTACAGTACTGGAGCCTGGGAAGTTCAGTATCAAGTTCAATTCAAGACCCAGCCTCCGGCAAGGGTCTTCTAGGTGCATCATCCCAAGGTGGAAGGGCAAAGAAAATGTCAGGGGTGGGGGACAAGTTCCTTTTTTTATACAAAACCCACTCTTGTGATAACAGAATTAATTCACTCATGAGGGTGAAGCCCTGATAGTCTAATTACCTCTTAAAAGTCCTACTTCTCAACACTGTGTGGCTGTGTGGGTGACGCTCTTCATTGGACAGCCAATAGTCGTGCTCATGTACGTCCATGACTACTACACGCTCAACTACGAGGCCCCAGCAGTAGGGGCCTGAGCTGCACCCAAGCACCTGGCTTCTCACTGCCACCTGGCACCTGCGGCCAGAGCCAGCCTTTCTTCCTGGGCCTCAAGTGCTAGGGACAGGCCTGGCTGCACAGTACCCTCCTCTTGCCCCAGGGAGGCCTCTCTGCCCCTATAGGGCTCTGTCCTGAACCCCTCAGGGATGGCGACAGCAGGCTGGTGCCAGCTGGGAGCCTTGCTGACCCTGCGCTGGGGTCTGACAGTGTCAGTAAAGTGCTGTCCAGTTAAATAAATAAATAGATAAAATTTGAAAAAAACACATGAACTTTGGGGAACACATTAAAACCATAGCACCTTTCAACAGGGAGTTTCTCTCTCTCTGTGCCACATGTCTGTATCTACCATCCACAGTGACCCTGCTGTAGTAGTTATCAACCCTTCTCATGCCCACTCACTATATCCCAGAGTCTGACTGTCTATGCCTCAGCAATTTTTATTTTGTTTTTTTGTGGAGCTCGATTGAGTTGCTTCAGCCTTAGTGTAATTGGTGGTGAGTTGGAGCTTGATAGCCCTTGGTGTTCATTAGATGATGCTTTGCTGAACTGCTGTCTCTTGGCACAGTCCAGCATGGACTCCTCCCCTCACTTGGGTATCCCACCAATGCAATATGGACACCACCACTTTGTGTTTATAGAATGTCTTTTGTTTGTTCAGAATGCTTTAAAACTCATCTCACTTCATGGACTTCACATCATTGTGAATGATATGGGATAAATCTGGGTGAAGAGACTGAGACATGGAGAAACGAATTTTATTTCTGCAGACAGTGACTTTAGCTTTTTATTTTCTTTTTAAAAGTAAACTTCTTCCAGTGAGTCCTGTGTAATTACAGTGTGCTAAAATAGATTCTCTAAATCTCTCACTTTCTTTGTAGGATGGTTTTGACATAGGAAAATCCAGCTCATTGAATAGAGTACTTGGAAGGTTTTAGTTACCCATATAATTTAGAATGAAGGCTGAAGACTCATTAGCCCTGTTGTAATAATAAAATGATTCTTCTTGGTATTTTATTAACATTTATAGAGCAAGTATATAATGAAAGCACTTGATGGAGTACTTGACATCCCGGAAGACGGCAAGAAAGGGTTATGTAGATTGCGGTCTCTTTTTTGCTTATTACGCTATGTGACTTTGACATGTTGCTGATACTCTTTCAACATCAGTTTACTGATCTCTAAAAGTGAGTGTAATATTTACTTTTTAGAATATCAAATATAATTTGGCTTGGCATCACAAATGCATAAAAATTAGTAATTTAAAAAACTTAAAAAGATGGCTGGGCACAGTGGCTCATGCCTGTAATCCCAGCACTTTGGGAGGCCAAGGCAGGTGGATCATCTGAGGTCAGGATTTTAAGACTAGCCTGGCCAACCTGGTGAAACCTCGTATCTATTAAAAATGAAAAAATTAGCCAGGCTTGGTGCTGTATGCCTGTAATCCCAGCTACTTGTGAGGCTGAGGCAGAAGAATCGCTTGAACCTGGGAGGTAGAGGTCGCAGTGAGCTGAGATTGCGCCACTGCACTCCAGCCTGCCTGAGTGACAGAGTAAGACTCTTGTCTTAAAAGAAAAAAAAAAAAAAAGAACTTAAAAACAACAGAATCAGATCCCCAATTCACTTATAATGAATATTTCTAATTGCTCATAACTTCCTGAAAGTAAGGACAGAGTTTTCTTCAAGAAGAATAAAAAGTAAATATTTCAACTTTTCAAATAGTGAAAATATAAAATTTAATTTTTTAAAATGACTCAATTCCTCTCTTTGATCTATGTGATACATGTCTTTACTGCCAATAATATTTCATTATTATAATGGCTTTTGTTAAAACTTTAATATTAAGCTACTCTATTGTACCAGTTTTGAACCCAGATGTGTGATCTATATTCTGCTTTACCTGTGATTTTTATTTTATCTAATATGTGTGTTTCATGTCCAAGAAGAAAAGGCCAGATTTTTGCTTTGAATTCTAACATGTATTTATTGTGTAGGTTATCCTAGAAGTCCTCTTTTGCATCATTTTAATCCTCAAAATTGCTTATTTGGAAAAAGAATGTAAAAATGCACGTATCCCCATGGAACCTCACAGTATCAGTTGCCAGCGGCCCTCTCCATAAAATAACACATCTGAAGAATCATACTGGGCTAAGTGATCTCTAGTTGAGTTTTGCACATACTTCAGCTTTCTAAAATTTACATGTTTCTTTCCAAGTCTTTTGTAATATCTTTTCCATTTTGGGTACAATATAACTATTACCTTAAAGAAATCTATGAAGAATATTATGCAAACAGTGGTTTCCTAAAAAAGTATGTGATACATTTGGCTGTATTCGAATTATTATATCTCACTAGTATTTATTGGTTCCTAATATTTAATTGTAGGATTTTTAAAATTTCTAAATTATTAGATTTTTGTATGGTTGTAATAGTAGAAAAATAAAAACAATAATAATTCTGAAATTGTACATTTAAGTCCTTTGGGTGTTTTGACCTTCAAATTAGCTAATAAGCATAACTTTTATAGAGAGCATCTTCTTACCTTCCCAGATGTTATTCACATTTCAATAAGGCCCCTGGAAAAAAGTGGACCTTCTCAATTTGGCTGCATGTCTTGTTTTCCAGACGCTAATTTCTATTTTGAGAGGCAAGTGCATAGTGATGCTGAGTAAACAATTGTGGAAAGTAAGCTTAAGATTTAGAAACAGCCTAAACACATCGCATTCTCGTTTTTTGCTCTCTCCTTTCATGTGTATACACCTTGGCACTGGCACTTTGGGCAAGTAATTTATCCTCAATGTGTCAGGAAACTTGGAGTAATAGTGTACAACCCAGAGGGCAGTGTGAGGATTAATACAAGTTACTTAACAGTGTCAGGCACATGAGTACAAAAATCAGTTGTAAATATTGTATGTTTGACTAATATTAAGTACCTGGTATGTAACAGTTATTATGGTAGACATCAGTGCTACAATGAAGAAACCTTATCCCCAAGGAATCTACAGTCTACTGAGATATTCAGAAAATTCCAAATCAATCACAACAGAGCAGTAGTGTTAAAAGTAAAAAAACCAAGGGTATTAAAAGAGCATATATTGGCACATTTTCTAACCCCTGGGAGGATCATTGACATCTCGCAGAAGAGACTGTTTTTCTGGAAACCTGAGAGGCCAGTAAGGGTGAGTTAGGCAAAGTGGTGTAGGGCAGTGATGAGGAAAGGGGAAAAAAAAGAAAGAATACATCCTGTATGAGCAAGAGCCCAGAAAAACAGTCAGACTAGAAAGAAAGGACTAAGCTCCAAGTCCCACGTGGGGGCCTCTATGTTGCCAGCCCCAAATATCCAACTGAGTAACACGAGCAGATCCAATGGCTCTGGCTAACCGGAGAGGAAAGGGGTCCTGCATTCTTCAGTGGGAGAAGAAAGGAAAAGGTGAAGAGTGAAATCCCAAACACATTATAGAGGCATTGTTTTGCCCGTTTTCCTTGGTATGGTAGGGAGTGGGAATGGAGAGGCACAAATATTAAAACAGAAATGTCATAGAAGTGGCCCCTTTTACTTTTCTGGGGTCTAAAGAAATACCCAATACTCCTACTTTACTGGCAGAGACTAGAATCTTTGTCCTGGAAGTCTCATTCCAAACATCATTCTGGGTGTCCTCACGGACCAGGAGGCCTCGAGCAATTGATTGGTTACTTTGGCTTGATGTTCTATTTGGCCCTTGAATGGCTGGGGCTTAGAATAAAGAAAGAAGTAAGCATTGCATGGGAAGGAAAAGGAGGAGGAGAAGGAGGAAAGGAAACAGAAGGTGAAGGGAAAGGAGAGAGGGAAACTGAGATTGAGATTAAGAGTTTCATGTGCCCTCAATTCAAATAGTAACTGCCACCTAAGGACCCTTTGGGCGGCATATAGATACATATGAATAAGGCTCACTGCCTGTTTTTGAGGAGTGAACAGTTCACAAAAGATACTCCCAGTCTAGAAGCCTGGCTTGTCAGATTCAGAGTTGATTGGAAGGAGAAGTGCCAGATACATGTCTTAGTATAACAGGACTGACCAAAGCAGGGACAGAAGCTATGCTATCAAGATAATATAACGTTCCTGGTAAGGCTTTGTTTATGTTATTCATTAGTTCTTCTAATTTGGGTGTTCCAGTGCCATTTATAGTCCTCTCTTCTTAAAAAAATTTCCAAAGAAACTCATTTACATAAAATTTGCACCACCACTTATTAAGTTTACCACATATGCTTACCTCTATGTCTAGGTCTTTTTCTGTTTATCTCTGTTTCTGTATCTCTACACAGACCTTCCAAACACACACACACACACACACACACACACACACACACACACACACACAAAACTATTATCTTTTCTGAAACATTTCAGTATATGTTGTAGACATCATCCCTTTTATCCCTTAATATTGGTAACTTAGTGCGTAATCCCACATGTAGGGATATTCTCTAGCCAAATCACAACATGGGTTAAAAATTCAGCCTTGACACATACTTATAACTAGCCTATAGTCCATATTTGTAGTTCATACGGGTCTTGATAATGTCCTCTATGGTATTTATATATTTTTTGATTACAAGATCCAGACTGTATTTCATTTGAGGATCATATCTCTTGAATCCCTTTCTTTCTATCTCAATGCTAATTAACTGACACTTTTGGAGAATTCAGGCCAGTAGTTTGGATTGTACTTGGCCTTTTCTTTCTTCACTCCCAAGCTGTAACGGTAATATAAACAGGTGACAGCCTCGATTTCTGTGATTGGATATGCCATACATCACTTATCTGTTCCAAAACCTTTGACTGGATTGTAAATATTCAACTTCACAACTTCTTAGTGTCATAAAATACCAGACAGAAAAACTATGTGGGGATGTCCCTGGCTATTATAAAATGTTCACCCAAACAACTTAGCTAAGCAAAAATCTACTGATATTTATGCATCATCCTAACTTCCTCTTTGCAGTAGGCCAGCAAAGTCTTAACCAGGAACTTTATATCATCTTGATGATATCATAGCTTCTGCCCCTGCTGTTGTCAGTCCCATTATACCAAGACATGTATCTGGCACTTCTCCTTCTAATTAACTCTAAATCTTACAAGGCAGGCCACTAGACTGGGAACATCTTGTGAACTGTGCGCTCCTTAAAGGCAGGTGGCAAGCCTTATTCATTGTTTTATTCCTAGCTTGACTCTCTCCTTCCTTAGCCTGTGGTTTATCTTGCTTTTTAATTAGCTTATAAGCTGTAGCTCCTTGTGTCTATTCTCTCTCTCTTTCCCCATCTCTAATTACCATTGTCCATACCAAATGCATTTCAAACTACGATAACTGCAATCACCATACAGCTTTGTGATAATATTTTTTTTAAAACCAGTTATCCCTGACTCAACATATTTCACAAGCACCAGTGCTTTACAAATACAATAGTTTCTGAGGAGCAAATTAGCCCTCCCAGATGAAAATCCTGGCTCAGACATCTACTATAAACTTGCTGTTTTTTGATCTTTAATTTCATCATCTGTAAAAACAAGGATATTAAAAGTCCACCTAGATCATTGAGAGGTTGAAGGGCTCTGTGAGATAATAAACATGGAATGTTCAGCAGTTCTAAGTATGTATTGACTTTTTTTTTTCCCTTTTTTTGTGATGGGGTCTCACTCTGTCACCAGGCTGGAGTGCAGTGGTGTGATTTTGACTCATTACAACCTCCACCTCCCAGGTTCGAGCAGTTCTCCTGCCTCAGCCTCCTGAGTAGCTAGGACTACAGGCATGCACCACCATGCCCAGTTAATTTTTGTATTTTTAGTAGAGATGGGGTTTCACCATGTTGGCCAGGATGATCTTGATCTCTTGACCTTGTGATCCACCCACCTTGGCATCCCAAAGTGCTGGGATTACAGGCATGAGCCACTACGCCCAACCTGTATTGACATTTTAAAAGTTTCCTGTTGCTATTAATTTGGGGATAGCCTAGCACTCAGAATATAGTTTCAGTTTCCGTCACTGTTATTCATTTATTTCTTAAAAGACCAGCAGAAGCTGTAAGAAGCTATTCTTCTATGCCCAGATATGTATGCCTTGTTAAATTCCTCAAAATTAAGGTAAAATATAGGAAGAGACGGCTGTCACTGCAGGACCCCAGAAATCCAAATCTCTGGCTCTTTTAACTGACTAGATTAGTTTATAGTTTTCAATTTCTGATCAGGTTTGCTATGATGTCATAGTAAATAATCCTGTGTTTTATGCTGTCTTTGTACAGCATGGATTTGTAAGATGGATTAATGATAAGAGCATACTGCACTTGCAAAATCCATAACTCCCAGGAATTCAGGATACTTACATTCATTAATCTCATTAAACTCATTAAATATCTCAAACCCCTGGGGAGGATAAGTGATAAATGTTCTCTGTACTTGAGACAATTAAAAGGCCAGACTGTCCTTGCAAAGCTTGGGTTGTCACTCACTAGCACGTACAGTCTGCTGAAATCTGTTTGTGGAGTATCTCTAAAGGAGGTGAGCCTATTCCAGTTACCGGGAATCTCAACAGTCAACAAGATCAAGTCCCAGCCTTTGTGGAGCTTGCATTCTGGTGATGAGGAAAGATAAAATTTAAAACAAACAAAACACACCAAAAGTACCAAATTAATATATAGCATATGAGGTAGTGATAAATGATATGGAGAAGAAGAGCTATTATAGGAAGACAAGGAGTAACATGGAGGAGTTGCTGATATTTTTATGTAGCATGATCAGAGAAGGCCTCTCTAATCAGGAAGACTTTGAGCAGTGGTGACCAGAAGCAAATAAAGCAGCAAGTCATGCAGATACTGGAGGAAGAGCATTTCAGGCAGAGGAAACAGCAAGAGCAAGGAAATGCTTGGAGCTCTCCAAGGACAACACAGAGGCCAGATTCATGAATGGATTGTAAGCAGGCAGTATAAGCAGGTGAATGGGCAGATTGTGTAAGCAGTCCATGAGCATTCAGTTGTAGTGCTGGACCAGATCGTGTAAAACTTTGTAGGCGTAGAAATGGACTTGGTTTCCACTAAGTCAGGAAGCCATTTAAGGGTATGGAAAAGAGGAATTAAATGATCTTACCTGCACTATTTTAAGAAGATAGTTCTGTCCCCAGAAGTCAACATAATCTATAGAATGGGAAGAATGGAGTCAGTATGAGTTATTGTTGTAATCTAAGTGAAGACTGATAGTGACTTTGACCAGGGTAGAAATGGCACAAATGGTAAGAAGTAGATGGGTTGTGCATTCTACTTTGAAGATAGAGCTGAAAAAATTTGCCCACATTTGGGTTGTAAGATGTAAGAAAATAAACGAGTCAAAGCTGACTCCAAACTTTTTGACCTTAGCTTCTAGATGTTTGGAGTTGCCATTAACAGAGATGGGAAAGATCAGAGGAGGATGCTGGGGATGGAGATATAATGAGTTGGTTACTGTACACATAAAGTGCAGAAACAATGGTTTGAGGGCATTGGTTTTCCAACTAGAACATGCATTAGAATCACCTAGAGGACTCATTAAAACAAGACTTCTGAATCCTAACCCTAAGGTAGATTTTTCTTTTCTTTTTTTTTTCCCCCAGAGTTTTTGATTTAGAGGATCTAGAATGGGATGTGATCCAATAATTTGTATTTCTAACAAGTTTCCAGGTGATGTTGATGCTGCTGGTCCTGGGACCACGCTTGAAGAATGACTTTTCTAGTATTGAGAGTATCCATGGAAGGCATGGCTGGGGCACAAAAGCCCCAGGGCATTAGTAGCAGAGAGTTGAAGTATAGGTACTAGAATGCTTTCTGCACCTGGACTGCTGGAGTACGCTCTTTGGTTCTACTTTCTTCTACCTCATGGCCAATATTGATGTGTGTTAGCCCATGGTGGGTAACAGTTTTTGAGTTTTGATTCTACTTCACATTCTGTTACAAAGAACCCTGTGAAAGGGAATATTCTAAATACATGAAGATTTGACTCAGACACTGGCTTTTGCTTCTTCTCTAGTTAAGTATAATTTATCTAGATAGGCTGCAGACACCAGCCTAACTCCATACCCATTTTTATGGGAAGAGAGAAGCCTAAGAAATTAGTTTGTGTGACAAGTTTACATCTAAGAATCACATTTTTGCTTTAGATGTCATATAATTGAAAGCAAATATGAGTTTTCTAGGTACAAACTTAATTTGATAATTGTATTGTTCTGAAATTAATTCTGGCATTTAAAAAAGAAAATTGTTTCTACTTATAGAGAAATATTCTAGAGAGAACAATAGAGTGAACACCCACCTCTTTTTAAAAGTTTTAGCTTATAGCAAAACACACAAAAAAAGACAAGCAAACTTTTATAATGAAACAGTTTTGCAATAATGAACATGACAATCTATGTAATGGAAAAATTCCTTTGATAAGCATTTATCATTACATTAGTGGCCTTTAATCATTTTTGACCATGGTCTACTGTAAAAAATACATTTTACATCATGAAAAACACACACAGCATTGTTTACCTATAGATATTATGAATCTGTATTATAAAAGCTTTTGAAATAATTTTACTCTGAGTATATGACAGATGTTTACTATGGTATGCCCTATTGGTTTTAATATTGCTGGCTTTTACCACTAAATTGAGAACCAAGATGGCATAGTTAAACACATGGACTCACAGGGCTGATAAGGTTGGAATCTTGGCACCGCTTCTAACCATGTGATCTTGATGAAATTGCTTAACCTCTCTTTGTCATCAGTAAAATGGGAATAACAATATATCTACCTCATAAGGCAGTTATAAGGATGAAATGAGTTAAAAAATTTAGAATGATGACTGACATATAGTAAGCACTACAGAAGTTTTACCTATTAATATTATTTTCACAACTTAATAATATGTAATGGCTTGAAGTTTGAAAAAAATAACACCCCACTTATTTGGATGACTAAGACTAACCTCACCCACCTGCCACCTTACCTTCCAACACATAAAAAAATTAGTAAATTAATTTTCTCCGAGGAAACATTAGTAAGTTCTTTTGTTTTGCATGGAGGATGAAATAGCTCCATTTCCTTTTAAATCCCTAGTATGTTCTTTTAAAGTGTAATGGTAAGTCTTTTGGGGAGACAAGTTATGATCGCTTGAAAATTCAGACTTAAAAAAAAATTGGTGTGGTGTCTTGCATTTAATGTATTTTCAAAAACTATTTGTTTAAATTAGTGTAAATCTTTATAGAAAAATTTTGAAGACCAAGTTATTCATATAGATAATAAATTAATAACTTTCTAATTTACAATGATTTCACTTTTGTGTGTCTTAAGTCTGTAATTCAAATTGTGTTACATGAAATGCTAAATTGAAACATAAAAGTTTTTGATTGTTCAAGAGTCACCATGTACAATGTAGTAGTTATAGATAATTTGTCAAAACATAAGGCACCAAATTATAATGGTTCAAATGCAATGTAATTTTGCTGATCCAAAATTACAGTCCAAAGTGAGTTTTCCAGTTGTGGAAAGGGCAACCTGTTCCATGCAGTCACTCTGAGACCCAAGCCCATAGTGGGTCTGCCATTTTCAAGCTTGACTTCCAAAGTAATTTTGGATATCACTCTTCCACATCTCCAGAGGGAGCAAAGAGCCTGGAGGATGACAATTGGGATCTGGGGTCAGGAGTAAAAGTATCACACAGGGCCTCCCACTTACCTGTCATTTGTCAGAACTCAGTAACATGGTCACACTTAACTGCAAAGAAGGCTGGGATGTGTGATCCAGTCTTGTGCCAACAAAGAAAAAAGAAAATAGATTTTAATAACAAACCGCAGACTCCGCCAACATCATTAAGTTCTATTGCATAAAAATCCTTGTTTAGCACTATTTAGGTCAATGTTTTCTCATTGTATTTGACTAGGAACCCTGTTTTTCTCTCTTGGCACCTCTTAATGCACTATAGAAAAGAACACACTTTGGAAAAGACCATCGTCAGGAAACTATCAAATCTCATAATGAAAAAATAAGCTTACATTTTCTAAGAACGATGAGAGAAAGATTGTTTTAACTCCTTAAAATTTATTAGGACACAGATGCAGAATAAATATAAACTATATTTTTATGTAAAATAAACTATATATTTAAGAAATATACAGTTAAGTCATTATCAGCTGAATACCCTGTGACAGTCACCCAGGAGACAGAACCTTTCCAGCTACATGGAAGGAAGAGCTTCACAACTTCCTCCTAATTATAACTTCCCCGCTTCCCTCTAAAGTAAATTCTGCCCAGATGTCTATGGCAGTCCTTTCCTTATAGGTCTAAAGTCTAAAGTCTAAGGTCTAAAGTCCTTCTCCTTATAGGTCTAAAACCAGAGTAGTTCAAACATGATCACTTAGTTCTATCTGTCTTTAGATGTGTCTTTAAATCTCTTTTAACCTAGCTTCTCTTCTCCTTGCTTTTTTTCCCCCTTCCTAGTAATTTATTGGTGAGGAAACAGGCCGCCTGTCCTGTAAGCATTTTCAGTCTGTCTTTTGTGAATTGCATCTCCACGGTGAGGTTTAACATGTTCCTTTATCCTTGAGTTTCCCAAAAATTGGAAGCTAGATATCAAGACATCATTAGTCTTTGACAAGACTCCTTCATAGAAAGTGTGCTGTTTGCCAGAAAGCACATACTGTATAGGTATCACTTTTTGTGAGTTTGGCTATCATTGATGGTCAATGACTAGACCCTTTGCTGTTTAGAGAATGCAAAATAGCAATGTTCAAATTCTATTATGCTTCCTCATTTGTTTGTGGAACTATGTCTATTAAAATAATTTTTGCTTCAACTGCTATTTAATTACTCAATAATCCATTTTGTATCGAGGAGGCAAGAAAAATTCATATCAACTTTTTATTTTCCGGGTTTCAAAATGGGAAATTTTCTTAGCAACTTTCATCATATGTGGCTTTTTTGTATTATTATGAAATCACAGATTTAAACAAATTAAGTGTGTTTTAATCCTTATGTTATCATCTACAATAACACTCAGATTACCCTAGTGAGAGTCTTTTAAACTGTATCCTATAAACACTTGAATAAAGACTGTGGTGGTCCTCATTAGCTTCTGTGCTATATATGTCAGGATGTTTCAGGCTCATTTTGGACATTTCCTTTGCCAGACTTGGAATCAGTTATTTCTCTGTAAAGTCCTTAATTGTTTTAATGGAAATGCCTCTTCAGTGCCACAGTAAGAGTTAGGAGTGCTTACTGTTACTTGATTCCATTATTTCAAGGTACTTCAGTAGGCAGAATTTTGAAATATATATTATTATTTTCTTTATTTTGAAGACAAAATATAAAAGTGGGTTTATACTAATGTTTCCAATTGTAATTCAGAACCATAGGAGTTCACTTGAGTTCTGTCTTACATTTGTATCTCATTTTTTTCATACTAAGAATCATCAAGGACACTAAAGTTTATAATAGAAATAGAATATATTATAATCACACATTTGCTTTATTCCACATAAAACATTATCAGAATAATAATTCTATACTACAACCAACATGAGTATTTGAAACATTAATATTTTTCACATAAGTTCTCATTTTTTCACATTTGCATTTTATCTATGTCTTCAGGGCATGCAGCTCTTACCTCAGTTCCACCTGTGAAGTAGCTCATTGCAAATCTCTACTTTGAAGTCTTTCCAGTCATTGGGATGTATATCTAAAACTCAGTCTTCAGGGAATTCTTAAGATAGGGCTCATGGAAATATTATTTTGAGTTCTTACATGTTATTAACAGTATATCTATTTTTTAAAATTTTTTTAAATTGACACGTATATATTTATGAGGTACAGTGTGACGTTTTGATAGATGTACACATTGTGTAATGATTAAATCAGGGTATTTAGCATATCCATCACTTCATACATTAATTCTTTGTGATGAGAACATTCAGAATACACTCTTTTAGCTATTTTTTAAAATGCAGTATAATATTGTTAACCATAATCACCCTACTGTGTTCTGGAACACCAGAACTAACTCCTCTTATCTAAGCGTAGCTTTGTACGCGTTGACCAATCTCGCCCCATTTTGCTCTCTCCCCTACCTCCATAGCTTCTGGCAACCACAATTCTATTCTCTACTTCTATGACATCAACCTTTTTAGAGTCCACACATAAATGAAATCATGCCATATTTGTCTTTCTGTATCTGGTTCATTTCACTTAACCAGGTTAGGTTCATTCATGTTGCTGCAAAAAACCAAGATGCCATTTTTTGTGGCTGAATAGTATTCTATTGTGTATGTCACATTTTCTTTGTCCTTTCATACACTGACGGACACTTAGGTTCACTCCATATCTTGCCCATCATAAATAATGCGGCCATAAACATGTAAGTGAAGATGTCACTTCAGCATAACTAATTTCATTTCCTTGGATTTCATTTCTCACTACTACACAGTAGTGGGATTGCTGGATCATATGGCAGTTTTATTTTTTAGTTTTTGAGGAAACATCATACTGTTTTCCATAGTGGCTGCGCTAATTTACATTCCCACCAAAAGAGTGTGAATTCCTCTTTCTCCCCATCCGTGCCCCAGCATGGTTATTTTTTGTCTTTTTGATTATAGCCATTTTAATTGGAATGAGGTGATATCTCATTATGGTTTTGATTTGCATTTCCCTGATGATTAGTAATACTGAACATTTTTTTCATTTATCTGTTGGACATTTGTATGTCTTCTTTTGAGAAATATCTATTCTGGTCTTTTGCCCATTTATCTTTTGTCTTTATAATTGAAAGCGAGCTTTACTGGATATTACATCTTTGGATCATCTTTTTTTTCTTTGTATATATTTATTGTATTTCTACATTTTCTTCTTGCATAAAATTTTCCTGTCAAAAAGTCTGATCATGTGTTTAATTATATATGGGAGGTTTTCCTAATTCTTATGCTGTGCTTTTATATCTGGGGTCATTTCTTAAGTAACTTTTAACTCATTTGGAAACAGTAGTTTCAATCTGTTTTGTATGCATTTCTCTCTGCTGCACTGCCTAATCTGTGGGGAATCTGTGGGGATGTTACTCTGCCCTTTATTCCTTTTCCTTAGAATATCCTTTCATGGAATTTAAATTTTATCTCTTTCTTTCTTTACTTTTCTGTGGAATTGGTTTCTGTGAACTTTTGAAAGGGAGTATGGTTGGGGATTGTTTTCTCCTCATTTGATTTCATGGCTCCAACTCTGTCTCTTTCTCTCTCTGTCTCTCTCTCTTGCATACACAGGCGGTTAAAAACAAAACAGCTTACTTTGTGAGATTTAATGTTTTCCATTTCCTTCCTCACCTTGCTTCCTGATCCTTTCTTTTTCCTCATTGCTATTTGCCTTGCTTTGCTCAGTTGGCTAATTCTTCCCCATCTGTTTCTGTTTAGTAGCGTGGTGGGGGAGGGGAGGAGATTGTCCTGGAAGGGAGCTCTGGCTTGTTAATGTTGGGCATTCAATGGATCCAGACCATGTCAGCTTCCAAGACTTCTCCATAAACCCCTTATATTCACCTGATCTTGAAGTGTGCAAACTTCTCCAGATCTCAGCTTTAGTTCCTTGTCTCGGTTGTCTTGGGTCGTCAGATGCCCATTTTTACCTTCTGCTCTCTTCTGTCAGATGCTGATATCACACAGGTCCATGGCTTCCGTTGTTGGTCCCACCTGCTTGTGGTTTGGGATTTGTGGTGACGGGTTGTTAGTTAATTGTACTGAGCATATGGTCTGTGTGTTCTTGGTTTTGCTCTTCTTGTTGCACTGCGTTGTGCAAAGATCTTGTCTCTACTTCTGTGACCATCTCCTAAGAGTCTCCGAGAACTGTATTAAACATGTGAAGCGTGAGAACACATGGACTCAGGGAGAGGAGCATCACACACTGGGGGCAGTTGGGGGAGGTAAGGGAGGGACAGCGGCAGGGTGGGGAGGGTGAGGAGCGGGGAGGGATAACATGGGGAGAAATGCTGGATATAGTATACACCTAAAGTAAAATAAAATAAAATAAAAAACGTGTGAAGCATGATTAAGAATTCTTCAGACCCAGATTCTTCTCTTCTATCGATTTTCCTGTTCCTTGTCAGCTTTCAAGAACCAGGGCTTAATTTCATTAAGCATTTCTTCAGACAGCATTGCAAAAGTTTTTTTGTGAACTTTTTACTCTATTTTTCCAAATAAGAAAACTAAAGTTCTACAAGTATAGATCCGTTTTAGCCTCAAGAAAAGACAGAGAGAGAAACAGCAAAGCTACTGACAGTAGCTAATCGGCTATCCAAGGGAGAGAACATCTAGAATTATCAGTCAGACCCGTAACAGAATAAAGGCATTGGGTTTCTATATCTAATGGAAGCTTACAAAGCCAGGCCTTGGAGTCATGCTCATCCCCAGACAAGAAATTTACAGAGTGACTTAAATTCACAAAGAATTGGATTTATCACAGTTTTTATTAAACTCTAATTATTAATAGTTCAATGATAATGAGACAAATATCAAGTCATACCTCTTTGTTCAGATGTATTTAAAATGTCTTATCTAAATTATCTGTCATCTTTTATATGAGTAAATTAAAACTCAGTTTTGTATATTTTTATTAATTTAATGATGGATTCTATTATTCTAGAAAATGCCATCTAGATTTTATAGGAAATGTTATGAGAAAAGGGAAAAGATTATATTCTTTTCATCAGACAAACATACCTATGGGAAACTGTATCATTCAGACAATACGATCATAATCCAGGGTTGACCATTTGTCTGCGAATGGTAGCTTACAAATATGCAGTCAAATTACCCAGGAATAACCAAATTATTACACATAACAAACATTTATTATTTGTAAGCTCTATGCCAGACACAGTACAAGGCACAGAACGTCTAAGAAAATTAAGACACTGACTCTCAAATTGCCCATAGGAAGGAATGCAGATACAATACATGTAGCATAAATGTTTACTAGATGAGATAAATCCATTTATTATGGGTCCAAGCAAGTCAGTGGAGGCTCACAGAAAGGACATCTGATTTCATCTTGAGGGATATGAATACAAGTATTTAAGTCAGTCAAAAGGCCTTGCTTCAGATAACAAAATGTGTGAAGGCATGTCATAAGGGAAGATTGAACTTTAAGGTTTGTGCTGCTTTACAAAAATGGTAAGCTGGAAAATCTAGTACCATGAAGGGGTTTCTGTACTAGACACTAACTGGTTCTAATTGGATCATCTTCTTCCCTAGCAAATAAACATTAGCTATATAACCTTCATTATTTTTTTAATAAAACTGGTCCAAAGTTGACTTTTGGTCAGTTATCCACACATAATTTTCCCACTTCTATGTGCAGGAAATTGACAATATGTCTTTATATAATTACTCTGGAGAAGAGAAGATCCAGGCTTGTATTTGAGGAGTTTTGATCTAATAAAGAGATCCTCCGGATAGATATAAACATCCTTTCTTTTCTCTTTTTCTTCTTATCGTCATCCTTCCCCGTTTCTTTTGTGGATAATTCATTATTTTATGGACTTTCTAAAAGCAGCTAATAGAGAGAAAGAAATAAGGATAAAAACACTAATATTAAACTTTCTATGAATAGCTAATAGAAAAAAAAAGGAGAAACAGTAATCTATCTCTTGTTAGCAGCCCTAGGAGAATTTTTATAAAGTAAAGTGTGAAAATATTGCCTGAGATGAGGTTGTGGATGTGGACTTCAGTCACTCATGCAATTCTCTTTGCCTGTTTCTTTGGATAGAAATTTAGGAGGGGAGTAAGATGCAGTGTCGGTTTTCTTTATATTAATTTCTAATTATTCATAATAATATGGCATGAACTGGATTAGCCCCAAGAGGATATTTTAGAACTATATACAGCAGACTTATTCACAGATGAACTGTGAGATATGAGAAAGAAAATTCTTAAATCTCATCAAATTTCACCCCATCCCCTTTCTTCTTTCTCATCTAGCTTCAGATGAGGAACTAAGGTTTAGAGTATAAAAGTGAATTGTTCAAGGTTACATAGTAATTTGATTGATGTGTGTGTTTTATTTCCTCTTTTACTTGATAGCTTAGACTAAGCAGGTACATACACCTTTATACGTATTAGCTTGTTTCAGACATTAATTGATTAAAGATAGAAATGCAGGATAGCACTAATCAGAAATATCTACCAAGATACTTTCTTTTTTTTGTTGACATATCATTTGTTATTATTCTCCCACATGAGAGCAAGCATTCAAATTAATTGGTAAAATAGTAATAAATTATTGGTAAGCATTTAGCATGGAATTCATGTGCAGATAATTAAGAATAATTGCTTGGTTTCATGGGCCCTTCTTGATTATCTAGAGACAATTTGATTCAATTAAGTATAAAATTACTTAATAAGTACTGACAGATCCAAATACAAAATCACATGGATAGTGAATGTGTTTCAATGGTCCAAACTTTTACAATTAGAAGAAAAATTTGTGGCATGCTTTTTGCATATTTTATCAGAATCCAGCCTAATAATATTGATTCATAGCCAAGACTCCGTGTACAGGTTGTGTTCTTTACTGCTGTATCTGAAAAGGTAATAGGAATAAAAAATAAATTAAATATCCCATATACAAAAATAGAGATTTGATTATCTTAATTCAGAGACTTTTATTTCTCCCATGACTTAAGACTCTAAGGGCCTTGTTATATTTTGGGGTCCAGGATTGCATGTTGTGAACATATTTAATGGTATTTTTGAAAAACTGCTACATATAATTGATACCAAGATTTTCAGGGAGTGACATGAGAAGTAGAATCCATGATCCAACATGCTTTCAAAGAATTTGTTAAAAAAAAAAAAAAATGTAAGAGGCAGGACGATGAAGAAGCAGAATGGTGATGTAAAGGAAGGTAGCACATGAGTATATATGTATGTATATGTGTTTAGAAGCGGTTCTATACAGAATTTTCTAAGCATGGGTGGAAGTTTGCTCAAAAAGGAAGAGAACATGGTATTGAGGGAATGTGTTCTCTCTCTGGTGCCACAAGAGGGCGTAGTTTTAAGGGCAAGAACTTGCCAGCGCCGTATTTTCTCCCCCTCCCATCCGTCTTCATCTGGGAATTTTGTTGCTGTTGTTGTTATTGTTGACAAATTTTCTTTACTTATGCTTGTTTCCACATAATTGTAAAAAAGCAAACATTGCCAATGGCCACTTTGTTAAAAACACAGTGTTCAAACCTAAGAAGGATTACATCCTTTGGACAGATTTTATTCCCGGGATATCGAGCCCCTTGGCCATGACAGCAGCTACTGCTTCACATAACAGCATACGCCACGTGTTCACCTTCAATATTTTTCCAGTCTACCTTTCTCCACACAATATCACCTGGGAAATTTAACGGTTTATGTTAAAATGTCACGGGTGCGTGAAGAAGCTAAAAGTCAATCACTCCAGCGGAAGTTCTAAGGAACTCTTTTCATTGGCCAGGGGTCTTAGAGAAGGCGGGGGTTCCTCCAGGGTTAAAGTTCCCTTCTTCCACACTCCTTTGGACTCCATGTTTGGGTCCCCTTACACGAACGCTGCTTTTCCTCTCCTAAACTCCATCTCACTCTCTTAATTCCCTTCCACTCAGTGTGGAAGCTGTGTTTCCTCTCCTGGCTTCCTTCTTTCTGGATTCTCTCAGTGTGAGAGGAGCTTTCCTTCTCTGGTTTTCCCACTCTGGGAACCCTTATCACTCAGGGTGAGAGCCGCTTTTCTTCCCTTCACTCAGTGTGAGAGTTAGCTGTTTCTCTCTCCTCCTTTTTGTCTCTCTGCTTTAAATAAATCACTTTCTACAACACTTCCTGAGTCAGGCATTTACTGTGCACTGCACCATGGTCCCCTCCCTCATTCTTGAGAGGGCAAGAGACCAAGAACCTGGAGAAAGATCCTCTCAGGGGAGCTGAGGGCACCCGGAACCCCTGAATCCCAATATTACAGTATTATTGGAGAAAAGACTGTGAGAGGAATAAGGCATGATTACTGTTCTGAAAAAGGTGAATAGGATTTGGAAGACAATGGAAAGAAGATTGTTCAAGTAGGAGGAGCTTGAAGGCCCACTATGGGTAGGCCAGCTGGGTGAAATCTGGCAGACCCATTGACCTGGGTCAAGAGGATTATTGGAGCTAAGCCTACAGGAGGACATGTGGACCCGTGGGTATCATGATATTTGCAGGATATCTTTGGAGTTTACATTTTCACATTAATTTTGCCAGAAGGGCAATGGCATGCAGCTATTTATGCTCTATGGACCAAAGGCATTCATAAATAAAAATAAATTTCTACTATATTGGCAATATTGATTTTATAATTCCCTTTCTATAACTGTGTGTTCCAGGGTCTAAAAAATGATTTTTTTCATTAAAATTTTCTGTGTGATTATTTTTATCAGACTAGACTCTCCAAGGTCACAGGGGAATATCTTCTTTTTTCAAAAAAAAAATGCATTTAAACATTCAAAATGTATGAATCTCTTACTTTGTTGCAGACTATTTGAGAGTACAGCGTGAGTTTAAATGATAGAAATATTCTCCATATGCTTCATTACATATGGGAGATAGAAATGTAACCTTCAAGGTAACACAGGAAAACAAAAGAGCTGTCAGGTGGAAAAAAATGATAATAAATCACATAATGGTTTCATTTTCTAAGTAATATGTTTAACCCTATAAATAATCCATTCCCTATAGTTATTATATATGTGACTACTTATACGTGCATATATTACATAATTTATCAAATAACTTGCCCACAGTTAACTTTTCCTACTCTTTGATTGTAATAGTCATGCGACCCCCACACAATGCAGAGAAGAACTCGCCACCTGCTAAGATCCTCACTGAGCTCAAGGACTTGTGCTGAAGACTCACAGGTGCAGCCCTGCCTCCTTAATGAAAATTGCTTCCAGTTCCAGTACAATGTAACAGGTACAGTTGCACTCTATGACCTTGTCGTTTTCCCTGAACGCTAATGAGAGAATTTTTTTGTGTGTTTTCATTCTCAGGATTAATGATGGAGAGTAGAATGTGTGAGTGTGTTGCATAAAAGACTGAGGACTTGATGTTTCTAGCATCCCCTCACAGAAAGAAATGCCCACTCTTGACATTAAGAATCAGCAAGGCCACATAAAATCTCTGTAGGAATAGATGCTTAGAAAGATTTGGCAACATTTCAGCAAAATGTTGATTTAAGCCACGATAAACTGAAACAACAAAAATAAGTAGCAGAGAAGAACTTACCATTGATAGAAAAATGTAATCATGCTGTCACGGGATTTAGCTCTTTCATGGCTTTATTATTTCAGAAATCTGCACTTGTGATGTACTTTCTGTATAGATCTGAATAAGAATGAATGCTAGGGTTGACTGGTCAGGGATGTTTTCAAGGCACTGGGAATTACACCAGCCTAGCTGTTCAGCCACTGCTCAGGTTTATTCCAGGTACCACAGTACTCAGTGTCTAAAACCAGAGGACTATTATAGTTACATTGATCTGCTACTTGCCATTCCCTGCAACAGCAGAGATTCAAAAATGCTACAAAATGTGGAACCATGTTAAATCACAGTGTTGAATTCAATACTGACAACCAAACCACCACATGCCTGCAGAGGCAAAGCAATTGCCTTTTCTGAAAGAAAAAAAAAATTCCTCACCGCAGCCACGTTGGCTCTGCTGAGATTCCTCTTGTGAAAAACCTCATAGTGACTTCCATGGGGCTGTCTGATTGTCTTCATGGGTGAAGATGACCTGGTATACTTGTCTTTTTTCTTTAAAGAAAAGGTCCTTTGTTTTTATAGTAATGTTTCAGAAATACAATAAAATTTGCTTTGTTGGAAGAGCATATTATGAAAGACTGATTTTACTATACATGGGTTTGCTATTCCTGTTAAACTATTAGATCATCCACTAAATATGAAAAATTTCCTTAAAGAGTTTTTATATGATCAAGGGTCTTCCTTTCTACTGACACAAAAAATAATAGTTGTTTAAAAATCAAATTAACTATGAGATAATTTATTCTAATTCTTCACTGTCTAGTTTGTAATGTGACTAGCCATTATTTCTCATGATAGAATAATTTGAAAAATACAGTTTCTGTAATAGTCCATACAGTTTTATGTGTTGCTCCCTCTTTCTTGGCAGGTAATTCATTTTTCTCCGTGTATTTAGTTTTTTGTTTGTTTTGCAATAAAAGCATTGCACGGTGCCTTCCAAAGCTACCTAGGATTGTGTGTGGACTGTCCTTCACCAATGCAGATAATCAAAGATCTGTTGTATTTTGCTCACATGGCCATAATTTTGAAACTCAGTGTGGGTGATCCTATGCCTGTAGAGTGGAGCACGTGCCAGCTGAGTGAAAATGCACCCTGTGGTCAAGGCATCAGGACCCGCCTGCTAAGCTGTGTGCGCAGTGATGGCAAGCCAGTCAGCATGGACCAATGTGAGCAGGTAATGTGTTTATATTCATACCTTACATCCAAGGCTTTGTTTCTCTTAATATTGGTCTGCAATTCCATGATGTCCAATATAGATAACAGACAGATTTCTTCTCATCTCAGCTTAGGTTCAGTTAGAGTAAAGGGTGCTGGTATAGTACAGTTACAGCTCACTAGTTTGAATTTAGTAAAAATGACTGGGAAAGTTCATTTTTGTAGTGGATAAATGGGTTCATTAAAATATATGTTTTTATTACTTATAAAAATTTATTTAACTGTACTTGTTTCCCAAACTTGGGTGACTTTAATATTTAAATATGACTGTGTATTGGACAGGTGATTCATTTGCATATGTGATAATACTGCCCCTTGCATAGAAGATGAACATGGACGCTTGCCATTACAGAATCATGTTAGTTTGCTTAGGCAGATAATATTTGGATAAATAGCAGAGATTTTTCTTTTCAACCTACATTCAAATGCATCCCTACCAAATTTCAAATTAATGGGTTCTGAATTTTTGTAATTTTATTGCCCTCCTTTTTTTTTCTCTGTTCCAAACTATATGTAGTTCAGACAAAAGCTATAGTGAGACCTTTTCCATAGAACTTGGCATTTTCTTCCAAACATATAAATGAAAAACACTATGGGGGCAGTTTAACAGAAATGAAGATGCTATCACACTTCAAGAACCACTGAAACAATCTTCAGATAAATTGGAAAAAGGGGGCCAGTTAACTCACATTTCCCCAGAAACTTCTTTAACAAACTGGAAAAATGAAAATTGGTGGCATTTCTCTTAAGAGAGGTGGAATACATAAGTGGAAATTGAAACAAAACAAACCTCTGTCACCTATACTGACTTCACTCTGTTAAGTATTGTCACAACAGAGTGACATGCTCATGCTCTTTAACCCAACAGTGCAGCTGCAGACCACTTCACCAACACTGAGAACAGAACATCTGAAATGGATTTACATTTAGTCAAATTCTGAAACTTACTGGTACAGTGCAGAATGCTATATATCATGATTTATTTTATTTAGTCAGCCTTTGAAGAAGTTGTCTGCTTCAGACAAAAAAAAATAAATCATTAATCTACAACTCCCAATAGGTGAACATTGTTTATTTACTGTATGTAATAAGTATTTTCTTTTGATACAAAGGATATAAACTGTTTATTAACAGAAAGTCAGTTTCTCTGATTTCCAAATAGCATATGCCCAATAAATATGTAAAGAATAACAGTCTGAAGAAGTATCAATCCTAACTAGAATATCCATATATCTCAGATGGATTATAGATGTCATTATGATAATATCCACTTTACCCACTTGGCAAGTCTTAGTACTATAATCATTAATTTTATCTTGGTGAGGATATTGCTAACATATAACACATGTTGAATGTCAAAGATTTCCAAGTAAGCACACAAATAGTGTGTTATTCCTAGAGCAGAATTTTCTATTATTCTTCCTGTGTTTCTCAGGTGCTTTATTCTTTCTCTAAGATGTCTTCTACCTTGGCTGTTATAAAATTTGTGTATTTCGCTGAGATCCTGGTTTCAGAGAGCATAAGAAAAAAATAAACTGTGTTATCAACTTGACCCATTGTTATGGCCATGATTGTGTCTTTAGCCCAGGATTTTTTATGCACTTCAGATGGGTTACTGATTGTATTTTAATCCCCATATTATTTATTTTCTAGCCTAGCTTGCCTTCTATGTTGGCCCTCTATGTACTTTTGGCCTACTTAGAACTACAAAGTTCTATCATTTTCTATGATTATCACCAACTTATAGAAGAAAGGATGTATTTTCCCACCAAACTATGGAAAGGTTATTATCACAGAGTAAAGGAGAGTCTTTCCCATGAAAGGACGGTGATTTGATTTCAGAGTGATTTCTCCAATAAAGTTGTATTTCATTTCCATTTGCAGCGTAATTTGGAGAAGCCCCAGAGAATGAGCATTCCCTGCTTGGTGGAATGTGTGGTCAATTGTCAGCTCTCAGGGTGGACGGCTTGGACAGAGTGTTCACAGACCTGTGGCCATGGAGGTATTGGTTTCCCCATGTTTCCTACTCACTAGTTTAGGTTTTTCTTTCAGTATGCCATAGCTTGATAAATGGCATAAGCTGTGGGGTCCAGCTGAAGGCAACACGAAACTGACCTCCAGGGGAAGAAAAATAGACCCTGGCCTTGTATCAATCCAGGAGTGTGAGGCAGAGGTTGCAGAGTGGACCAGATAACAGTGGCAGACTTCAGACAGGCTGATGAACCTGTGGGACAGTGTTTATTCAGAAGGTTATAAGCTCAACAAATTGAAAAACATGTTGGCCTCAGTGGTTTTTGGAAAAAGTAGCATGTATTATTTAAGTAAAGCTGTCTACTGTGCCACATAAACCCCCAAAGCACACCCTAGGCTGAACACAGTAGACTAGAGACTTGCTTTTCACCCACGTAAAGAGAGGGCTTTATGCTTCAAAATGTGAAACAAGAACACAAGTTCGCAGAGGTTCTGCTGCTTTAACAGGACCACGTTATTCTGGATGGTGATATCACTTGGCTCTGTGGAGGTTTTATGAAATGTGTTGGAAGCGGCATACATCTCTTACATATATATTAGACAAAATTCCCCTATGTTTCCAACTCATTGGAAGATGGCAGGGAAGCAAGTGCATTATCAGGGTAGTCACTCAGTCACATCTCAGTAATATGTTACCTTATAAAGGAAAGGGGGTATGAATCTTTGGGGAATAAACAGAAATCATTGCTACACAATCCCAGAATCCCAGTGGGTAAGTAATGCACCATGGCAAGCCATGCAGAAGGCAATTGATACTCAGTAGTGAGGCAGGTAAGTGGAAACAGAGGTGGCATTCCAGTCATTAGGCTGAAGTAGGGACCAAGAGATGGGCCCATGGGAGAGAAAGCAACAAGACTATAGCAGAAAACTGAGCTGGTTTAAGATGGAACTCTGGTCCTAAAGTAGAGTTTCAGTATCAAAAGGTAAATGTCAAAAATTTTGAGAAAGGACCTAGGGAGAAATCCTGGAACATTGTTAGTACATCTTAGTGTATTTTGTGCTGCTATAATGGAATATCTGAAGCTGGTTAATTTATAAAGAAAATAGGTTTATTTGGCTCATGATTCCTGTGGCTGGAAGGTTCCAGATTAGGCACCTGCATCTCGTGAAAGCCTCAGGCTGCATCAACTAATGACAGAAAGCAGAAGAGAGCAGGTGTTTGTAAAGAAATCACATTGTGAAAGAAGAAGCAGGAGAGAGAAACTGAGGAAGCAAGAGAGAAATAACCCTGTTTGCAGGAATGAATCTATTCCTGCAAAAGTAAGAACTCACTCGACCCCAAGGAGGGTATTCACCTATTCATCAGGGATCTGCCCTTATGACCCAAACACCACCCCGTAGACCCCATCGTCCAAGACCACCACAAAGGGGATCAAATTTTGATCTGAGTTTTGATGGGAACAAACCAAATCCAAACCATAGTACTCCACAGGTGACTCTAAAAACTCATGTTTCTCTCACATATAAAATATAATCATTCTATCCAATAATCTTAAAAGTTTTAACTTGTTTCAGTACCAACTTAAAGTTCAAAATCCAGAGTCTCATTTGAGACTCAAGGTAAGGTCCTTCCAGCTTTGAGCTTGCAAAATAAAACAAAAACAACAACAACAACAACAACAACAAACAACAAGTTATTTACTTCCAAGGTACAATGGTGGTATAGTCATTTAGTAAACATTCCCATTCCAAAATAGAAAAGTAAGCCTGAATAAAAAGAAATGACAGGGGCCAGGAAAGTCCAAAACATGGCAGGACAGGCATGAAATTTTAAATCTCTGGAACAATTTCATTTGACTTTGTGTCCTGGGCATTCAGGTGAAAGATGGGCTCCCAAGGCCTTGGGCAACCGCACCTCTATGGCTTTGCTGAGTGCAGCCCGCATGGTGGCTCTCACCAGACAGAGTTGAATGCCTATGGTGTTTTCTGGTGGGCATTGCACATTGCCGATGGCTCTGCAATTCTGGGGTCCCCAGGGCAGCTATGCTTCCAAGGATCTACTAGGCTTTGCTGTGGTGGAAACTCTGTGGCAGCTCCTCTACTGTCAAAGGCTTCTGTCTAGGCTCCCAAGCTTTCTGACACATCCTCTAAAATCTAGGTGGATGCCAACATGCCTTCACTGCTCTCCCATTCTGCCAACCTACAAAATTAGTAATGTGGATGTGGATACCCCTAAAGCTTATAGCTTGGTTTCTCCAGAGTGACAGCATGGTCACATTTAGGGTAGATTGAGCCACGGCTGTTCCAGCAGGAACCACTGGGATGTGGGAAGCAGATCTCTGAGGTAACACAGGGCAGTGGCACTCCATCATGTCCCCTTAAACCATTATTTCCTTCTAAACTTCTGGGCCTGTTTTGGGAAGAGTTGGCCGTGGAGATCTTTAAAATGCTTTCAGGGCTTTTTCTCCCATAGTTCTAACCATTAGCATCTGGCTCCCTTTTAGCCATGCTAATCTCTTTAGCAAAGGGTGTCTTGGCAGTACCCTTGTATTTCTCTCCTGAAGATACTGTTTCATTCTCTACCACATGGCCATGCTACAAACTTTCCAAATCGTTCCACTCAGCTTCCCTTTTCTCTAGCAGTTTATGATAAGCAGTTAGAAGCAGCAGCAGCCTGAGCTTCGCTGCTTAGAAATTTCTTCCACCAGGTAGCTATTCCTTTACTCTTAAGTTCCATATTCCACGAAGCTGTAGGGCATGGACACAATGCAATCAAGTTGTTTGCTATGGTATAACAAGGATAGTGTTTTATCCAGTTCCGAATAAGTTCCTTATTTCCATCTGAAACTTCATCAGCATGTCCCTTACTGTCCATCTTTCTGTTAGCATTTTTGTCACAACCACTTAACCAGTCTCTAAGAAGCTGCAAACTCTCCCGCATCATTTTATCTTCTCCTGAGCCCTCACCAGAATCACACTCATTGCTCCATTCATGGCAATGCAGACTTTTTCTAGACTGCCCCTGCAAATGCCTCTAGCCTTTATGTGTTACTCAGTTCCAAAGCCAGTTTCAAATCTTCAGGTATCTGTATATGAACAATTTACTCCTCAGTACCACTTTTCTGTGTTAGGCCATTGTGTTGCTATTTTGTTGCTATAACAGAATACCTAAGACTGGGTAATTTATAAAGAGAAGAGGTTTATTTGGCTAATGATTCTGATAACTGGAAGGTTCAAAGTTAGGCAGCTGCATCTGGTGGGGATCTCAGGCTGCTTTAACCCATGGCAGAAAGCAGAAGGGGGGCAGGTGTGTGCAAAACAGTCTCATGATGAGAAAGAAAACAAGAGCAAGAAGCCAAGAAAGCCATATTCTTTTTAACAACCCTGTCTTGCAAGAACAAATCCATTCCTGCAAGAGAGAGAACTCACTCACCCCCAAGGGAGTGCATTCATTTATTAATAAGGAATCCTCACCTATGACTTAGATACCTCCCACTAGTCCTTACCTCTCAATCCAACTGCAAAGGAGATCAAATTTTGACATGCCTTTTGGCGAGCACAAACCACATCAAAACCATAGGAGGCAAATTAAACAGGAAAGTAGATGGGAAGAAGAAGTGCAGTTTGGAGGATTTGTAATCTGGTTGGGGAGGATAGGGTACCAGGACCTGAATCTGATTTTCAACCAAAGATATTTGGAAGCAGTTTTCTAGAAGTCCTGATATCGGACCACTGACACTAAGTTATGGTCTCATCTATGAGCTACTCACAAATGGATATGCTGATGTTGTTGGTAATTATCTTCTTCTGATGAGATTATGTGAGAAACAAGGCATGACTCATTATTAAAACGGAGCTCATCTGTGAACTCAACTGTAAGGTCCTAGAGAGAGCAGAGCCAAAAACAGTATTCAGGATACATGTTAGAAAAATGTGACTAAGAAAAATTGAAAACTACATCTACAAAGAATGTCACTCATAATGAAAACATGGGATTCACACTGTACAACAATAATATGTAATTTCTTGCACAAATGAGAGCAAATAATCTGTGGAAACCAAATGACAGGTCTTAGGACCAAAATTTCAGTGGTTAACCAATAGTTTGTCAATTGTTTTAAGAGGCAGTGGGTCATGGTTTCCACTAGGGCGTCCACTTTAAAGTTTGGTAAATCTAAGTTCAAATGTAACTGTTTAAGCAATTAGCTTAATCTTTCTGAATCTCAGATTCTTTATAAATTGGAATTTTGCACGTTAGTGGTTTAGTTTTTGGTTTGAGAATTAAATGAAATGAAGCATTTGAAGACATCTGGCATAGTAGCAGACACATCATGAGTGTTTAGTATATGTGAATTTTCTCCTCCATGTGCCTCTACCTTCCTGTAGAAAAGAGGGCTGTTGGAGACTCTGCAGGATCTTTTAAAAATTATTCTGTAGATGCAATCACCCTCATCTCCCAATTTTATCTCATCCTTTTACCCCTCTCAAAATCTATACACTGTATTCATAACCTATATAATATTCTAAAAGTGAATATCTGATCAAGTGTTTTTATGTTGACCTATAAGTCATTCATCTATTCATTTATCCATAAATAAATACTTATGTGTCAGTTATAGTTTTATGTACTGAGAATTTAGCAGTGGGGTAAAAAAAAGACAATTTTCTTATTTTTATGGAGCTTAAAATCTAGGAACAACAGAGAGTAGTAAACTAACAAATAAGTAATAATGTACACTGATTAATCCACAAAAGACATACAAATGAGAGGTGTTATTCATATCAGTGATGTCTTTCATTAAAACAGTTGGTTGGCTGGGCACGGTGGCTCATGCCTATAATCCCAGCACTTTGGGAGGCCAAGGCAGTGAATCACGAGGTCAGAAGTTTGAGATCAGCCTGGCCAACATAATAAAATCGTGTTTCTACTAAAAATACAAAAATTAGCCAGGTGTGGTGGCGGGCACCTGTAGTCCCTGCTACTCAGGAGGCTGAGACAGGAGAATCGCTTGAACTCTAGGACGTAGAGGTTACAGTGAGCCAAGATCACACCATTGCACTCCAGCCTGGGCAACAAGAGTGAAACTGGGTCTAAAACAAAGAAATAAAAACAATTGGTTGCTCCCTGTTCAGAAGAGACCTGCTCTGAATACCCCACTGCCATAAGCACATAAGCACTACAGTGTTTACAGTGTTGTTCTCAAGGGCCATTGCTGGGATATTTGTCTCTCAGTATAAAGGGTAGCATAGGCAAGAAAGAATGAAGTCCTGTATTGTGAACATGGCCCACAGGGATCTTCAGGATCTCACCCGTGCTGTACCTATGTCTCCATCACCTCGTACTGCCCTGCCAACTCTGTCACTTCCAGTATACTACATTTCCATCAAATTATGCTGCTCCTCACCTGGGCACATTGCTTTACATGGAACCTCCCACCATCATTCCCATGACTGCCTCCTATGATTTTTATCATGCATGAATTAAATCCATTTTCATATCTATCTTTCTAAGGTGCCAACAACCCTGTTTGTATTCTTCATGGGTGAATCTTCACAGCTGAAACACAGTACGTGGAACACTGGAATAATTTTATTATTGTTATTGCCTAGGTGATTCTGTACCATAAAAAGAAAGCCAAAAGGGAAAGAGCTTGCATGCTAGATTGCAAGCCCAAAGGCAGCCAATCCCTACCAGTGGCTGTTTTTTCTCCTTTGCATAAATACCTATATTCTTAGGTCTCATTGCCCAAGATTGGGTTCAGTGCTAGGAGACAGGAAATTTGTTTATTATTATTTTTGCCTAAAAGTCCTAATTCTGCCCCTATACCAAGTCACTGAAACATGGCAGATCTCCATGTTATTCCAACACACCACCTTTATGAATAAGACCTCAAATCATAAGTTTAGTTTTAAAAGATTACTTAAAAATTGTAAGCAGTTCTGGTGGTGCTGTGGACTCATCAGACACTGTTGTTTACTAGACCCTGTTTGTCCTCCAACAACACAAAACCCATGCAAATTTGAATCCTACTATTCGGGAGCTCTAGGCAACTACAGCCTGAGCTAAAATTCACCTTTCTCCAATCCTTAGAATAATAAACAAAGATGAAAACAAAACACAGATTTCATAAGAAAAATCCTTGTGTGAACTAAGGCACAGAAGGACTAGGGTAGGAATGTTAACTACTTGGAGAAATCAAGTTGCGTAAAGCACTTGAAAATCATCTGGATGGTTTCTATTGGCACATCAGTATGATACCAGTTACACATCACTTCAGGCTAGTTTCTAAGGGTCTAGTAGGGTAACATTTGGGAAAGATGGTGCCATAGCTCTTGTGACTAGTTTTTTCTTTACTAGTTTGCTCAGTGTTCAATCTCACAAGCATTTTTTGACGACCTGTTCTATTTAAGTTTCCATGTTAAGACCTTCAGACAAAAGTATTAAGATGAATATTTTCTACTTGTATTTATTTGTGCCCAACCTCAATATTTTTTTTGATACAGAATCTTGCTCTGTTGCCCAGGCTGAAATGTATTGGCACGATCATGGCTCACTGCACCTTCTGCCTTCTGGGCTCAAGCAGTCCTCCCACTTCAGCCTCCCAAGTGGCTGGGACTATAGGCACATGCCACCACACCTGATTAATTTTTGCATCTTTTGTAGGGACTGGGTTATGCCATGTTACCCAGGCTAGTCTGGAACTCCTGAGCTCAAGTAATCTGCCTGCCTTGGCCTCCCAAAGTGCTGGGGTTATAGGCATAAGCCAACCCACTCAGCACCAAACTCAAACTTTAAAAAAAGAATTGAGTGGTACAAAGAGGAATAGGATGCATAGCCCTTGAATTTTTAAGCACCTACCCTCAAAACTGTGCCAAAGCAGCCTTTGTGAGTATATCATGTTATTCCGCACCATCCCCAAACTTCTTCCCCATTCCTGCTTTCTTGCTCCAGTCTTACGGCACCACTCTTCCCCAACCGTCACTCCTGGGGTAGATAGTAATGTTATTAAAATAAGATAATTCTGTATTTAAATCATGCTTTAATCCTCACATGGTACAACCTGAAAAACGAACAGTAAATGAGCAGCAGCAATCAGAAGCAGCTGTCTTTTGTAGGAGCCGCTTTCTCTTTTCCAACTGGTTGTAGCAATAGGCAGAGACCACAGGAAGAGAGAGAGAGTTTATTTAGTCACATTAAAGTGGGCATGTGAGTTACTTGGGAGTCAAACTTCAGCAGGTACAGTTCTCAGCTGATGTCTTTATCAAAAACAAAAGTTCACAAAATTATCTCTATTTTTCATTCACTGAGTTGTTGGGCAATACCTGGTGTGCTCGTTGTCCCTGATGCTTCCTGTGAGCCACACTTCATCATTAAACCCACAGAACTGCAATGATCTTAGGGGAAATTTTGAAATGAGCTCCTACTGTATTTTCCAAATGTCTGGATTGCTTCTTTAATGTACACCTGATGCTTGGCATATACTTTCTAATTGTGTTATAGATTTCAAGGTCAGAACAGTTTGAATCCAATTTATTTTAATTTAGAGAATTTAGAGAGAGACTGATTCTAAGCTTCCACTAAGGGATCTTTTTAGATAGATTTCAAAGATCAAAGCTTGTAATAGAAGAGCTTAATATTTGGATTAGTCATGTTTTTTGTCTCTTGAATTTTCATCAGTTTAGTGGAATGTAGAACTCCCTAAATTTAACATATCATGAATTATTCATAATTATTTAACTGATAACACTCTAAGAATGTTATTAAATCCAGACTATAACTTTTTGGATTTTATATTTTTAAATTTAATGCATACGAGTTTATAATATTTTTATAGCATATGACCAAATCTATCTCTAGTGTTTCCCAGATGTCATATAATTTTTCTGTCAACTCTAGCCTATAGTGAGAAAATCATTTTGCATTAACTCCAAAACACACAACAACTTTGTAATTTCCAGCTTTTTTTTTCTGGGGTTCAAGGGCAAGCCAGTAGCTTTAATTTCTGTTATCTGTATCAGATTTGATCAATGCATGGTATTCTTGACTGGGCACAGTCTGTCATAATAATTCAGACTTATTTACTGTATCAAGTAATTAGTTCTTATGGCAAAGAACATGACACTAGGTAGCGGAATGGAAGAAAAAGACTAGACAAGAAACTCGAAAATCTGAGTTTTAGAGTCAGCTTTTCCAGTGACAAGATGTAGGATGTTGGGCTGCTCACTTATCCTCTGCAGAAACCTCTTGCACTGTTTTTTATCTATAAAATGGTGAAATATTAGAGTGATTACTTTTTAATATTTGTTGGCCAAGGGTATAATTACTGATGCTAGGAGTATGTCAGTAATTCCTAACAACAGTATTATGAAGTATAGACCTAATTTTACAGATATAGTGATAGGCACTGAAGTAATCTGCCCACGGTTATATAGCTTGTCCATTGTGGAGGATGGATTTGAACCCAAGTCCAGGTGTCTCCAAAGCCCCCATTTGTTCCACTGTGATCCTGTACATCTGAAATTCTATATCACCTGTTGTGTACAAGGCCCTGGGTTATGTGCTATATCACTATTAAAATTATTATTATTTATTTATAGGTATATTTGACAATAAGCAGAGAAAATGGGCCATAGATTGGAATGCAAAGGACAGTAAGATATATTAATGCTTTAAGAAACCTCTCTGAATTTTAACCCTTCTATATATCTTCTTGCTTCACAAGTAATAATGTTGCATATTATCTAGTTCATCTAATAGAAATATAGCGGCCAATCTTACAGAGAGGTAATATGTGACTCTGATGATTTTCTCTAAAAAGGGTGGGAAGATTAGCTCCAAGATGTGCAAACTCACTCTCTTTGACCTTTTTGCATCCCATAGAAATTGCTCATTGTGGGTATTGCTGCATTTATAGGTATTACAGTGCTCCCTCAAATTGTGTTAGTTTTAATGGAACTGAAATGTGATTGTTGAGAATAGAACTGGAGGTAAGTGGTCAGAATGCATATACATACTCTACCACTGAAAAGTCTGGAGTTACTTATATCCAAGCAATGCCAAAAGTGCTTCTGTCATAAAATACCTATCTTACCCTTTTGCTATCTTTGCTATCATGGCCCATCTTGACTTCTAAATGGTGGTCTTGTTACTTCCCATGTTCCTGGCAGAGAGGTGATCCTGCTGGGACTAGAGTCTGTTTTACTCTGAAAATCCTATGGAATGTTTATCTTGCTTAAGTTGCATCTTCTCTAGAATAAAAGGGTGTCTGGATATATGAAGCAAGTTTCATATAAGCCAAGGAATCCCTCTACAGGGGAAGCTCATGTACTGTACCTCTGAGTGTAGAATTACTTCTGCATCAATACCAAACATGTACTGAAGAGCTGTCTTTAGGTTGCAGATCAGGACGGTAATTTTCCTCCACTCTGCTCTACTGGAAAATAACCTTGATCCCAAATCTATATCCATCAGGGTAATATTTAAAATAAATTTTGCACTTAAAATACACTTAGATAAAAATTCCTGATATTTGTTAAAAGAAGTGAAAATTTCAGCTTTAACCACTTTTTAGTAGATGTCCAGCCTAAAGAGCCACATGAAATTAACTGAGCATTTTATATACAACCTGATTTCCCACTGCTTTCAGAATTTACCCTGATGAGTACCTGAAAGCAAATAAAGAGTTGTAAGAGAAAGGTGTTAGTTAGCACAGTCACCTTAATTACTATTTGCTAAAGAAAATATGGACTATACATATAATAAATACATATAAGAAATTTATTGCAAAAGATAGATCTAATTGCAATTCTCAAACTAGTTCAAGTGGCCTAATAACTAGAACATAGTATCTGATACCTGAGACACAGATTAGATGAAATCTGTTGGAAATCACCTGCTTTTGGAGCAAGACAAATCTTTGTTTCAAACCTTCTACCTGTATCATGTCACAAAAAAATAATTAAATTATCTGAGCCTCAGTTTATCATGTATTAAAGAGAAATATTAACAACTATGTCCTAAACTCAGCCTGAAACCAGAATTGTTAGTGATTTATGTGGCTCAGAGAGTAAGGGGAGGAACTCTCAGGGGCAGGAGAATGAAGAAAGCAGGATAAGGAAGAGAAAAAGCTAAGCAAGAATATATGATATCATCTGTATATTAAAGCACATTGTATTCCCTCAATTAATTTAGCACCTCCCTCCATAATGAGAACTACTTTTACAGTGACAACAAGTACCATACAATAAAATGCCTTAAACACAGAAACATATATGACTAAAATTAACTTAGATTGAACATGATCATCTACTAATGAGGTTTTATTAGTATTCCTTTGCTTTTTTTTCACTTATTTTGTTGTCCACTAGTATTTGCTATTGTCTAACACTATGTAGCAGATAATAAATGCTTAAGAATAAATGCATAGGGGGAAGCCCTTGAAAGTGGAAACATTCATTAACCTGATTTTGGGGTTCTTATCAGGAAAGACCATCATTAACTTCAGTTAAGTGACACTGTGTCCTATTCTCCATGGTGTTTTAGTTGGCCAGCCCCTCGTAGATGTTGGCTTCTGGGTGATCATTTTTTGCCAATGATTGTGCATGAACTTTGGAAATTTAACTTATGTTCAAAAGAAGTAATGTCCAGGTAGAAATCAACCCAGCTATAATGATATCCATAGATATGCTGGAATCTCAGAGTTACTTCATATACTACTGTTACTGCTTTTATATGTCTACCGTGCACTGGAGTTTATAGGTATGCTCATGTAAATTGTCCAGATGCTTTATTTAATGAACTAGTTGTTTCCAGTCAATAGGAACCTGCTTCAATAATGTATTATTCTTATGTTTCCTTTTCCATTATCTCTTACATATATACTTTGCCTGGGCCATATCCAAATTGGCCAGAGCTATCAAAACCATAATTTCCAGTAAATTCAGTGACTATGTGTCAGGGCCACAGAAGAATTTTTGTTTACAACATGTCTCCTTAAAAGGGCCACGGTGGTGACTACTTTGATTGGAAAGTAAGCTCAGATTAGGGAATTACTATATTTGATTTTCTTTCTTTTTCTAAGTATGTATATTGACAAATGTTTACCAGTTTTGAGATTTGTTTTAATTGCTTAAAATTTCCTACATCTACTTTGTCAGTGGAGCCTTAAGAGGGAAGTTTGATTACTGCTTGGTTCAGTGGGAATATGATCTAGTCTGATACACTTTAAACCTGTATGTAGGTACTAAGATTGGCCTCTCTCTGTTTCCGTTTTTGTTTTTACAACCCATATGCCAACTCACAGTCTATTATTTTTTCTTAAGGTCTTGAAATTCAATCCTTTTCTTTCATTGCTAGTGATTATTGCTAATGTAATAATAAGCTCAATATCAGTGTTGTTTATAATGAGGTCCCATTATTCTCCAAGGAAAAAGAGGAAAAGGCTCAGAGAGGAGAATTACTAGCAAACAACAAGTTTACTCTACCATGATTTAGGTCTTTTTTCATTGGAAACGTATTTTATAGGGAGTGCCTTTCTCGGTTTTGTAGCCAGATGAGTGCACGAATTAGAGAGTCAACTTCGATATTTTCATCTCATTGGTATTGCTCATTCAGCATATTGTCCATGTTTGTGATTGAATTTAGTTCCCAGTCAATACCTATTCTCATGTCTTATGCTGCTATTGAAAAACATAAACCCAAGCAAGATGAGTCCAGAGAGTTTCCAAGGAAATTCTTCCCCTCTGAATTTGAAAGCATGAGGATACGTATGGTAGCAATCTTCACTATTAATCCAAGGACAGAAAGAGTCCAGGATACAGTGTAAGGGATTTGATGGGTTGGGACCTTGCTGCACAATTATGGATTTTATAATTTTGTGCATTTAATATAATAAGCCTAATAAAATACAGGTGACACAGGTAGCATGCCTTATATACTCATTACAGGCATGTTTCAGGGCCAGTTATATGAATTGATATGACAGTATTTGTTAAAAATAAATATTAAAGAAGAGAGAAGAAACCAAGCATTTACTATATTTAAAATATCTGCAAGTTCCTTTTTTTTTTTTTTTTTAAGATGGAGTCACAGGCTAGAGTGCAGTGATGTGATCTTGGCTCACTGAAACCTCCACCTTCCAGGTTCAAGCAATCTTCCTGTCTCAGCCTCCAAGTAGCTGGGATCATAAGTACACACCACTATGTCAGCTAATTTTTGTATTTTTAGGAGAGTTGGGGTTTTACCATTTTGGTCAGGCTGGTCTTGAACTCCTGACCTCAAGTGATCTGCCCATCTTGGCCAACCAAACTGCTGGGATTGCCAGCATAAGCCATTGTGCCCAAGCCCCTTGCAAGTTGCTTTTATATAGTATTTTTTATTTATATAACCTATGTGACACATATCCAGGCAGTCCTCATCACCCGGTATTCTTCACCTGCGTTACTGTCCCAGCATTACTGTTGCATAGACAGCCAAGCCCCTCATAACATCAAAATATTAATGAATAAACTTGTCATTTACAAAACCTTTGCCCAGTCAACAAGCTTTCGTCATTAACACACATGTTCTATCATTGCAAATCAGGGGACTTGCTGGTCTGTCTCTAGCTGGAAATTAAATGTGTGTCCGCAACAAAGGGGATACAATATGGAGTGATCTTCACATCAAAGATTAAAGGGAGCCATTGTAAAAACTGATTATAATTGACTCAACAGCCAAAGACTTTATGTTCAAGCTGGGAAAGTCAGTTATGAAACATCAGGATCTCTTATAGCTATCATAAAATTATATAAGAAATATCAATGACTCATTTATTATTTGTCCTAATAACGAGTGCATAATTATAATCATAATATATATGCTAGTGGATATGAGATAAAATAAACTCACTTGCATGCTTTTTAGTTTCAGAGAAAAAGTCTCATTTAAATATTTTTTACGATTTATTTGAAATAATTGAATTCCTATTTAAAATAGCTTCACTTTTAAGTGGCATTTTTTTCTAACGTGAATTATCTCAAGCAATAAAGACTTTCTGTATTCTCAGTTTTATTTTACAGAAGAGAAAATTTATGTACAGAGGAGTTAAAGTACTTGCATGTAGTCATATCATTTCCTAGTTGTTAATTGGAGCAAGCCATTTCCAGCTAGAAACTTTTAATGCCCATTCCAGGCCTCTCTCCACCATATATGAGGTTTATTTTTTAACTTTTTATTATTTTCTATAGATACAAGGTCTTTCTATGCTGTCAGGGCTGGTCTCAAACTCTTGGACTCAAGTGATCCTCCTGCCTCAGCCTCCCAAAATGCTGGGATTATAGGCGTGAGCCGCTGTGCCTGGCACATCAGCTAGTTTTAAATTCTCTTCCTCTCATGTTCCATACCACACCATAGTTTTACCTTTAATTTGACCACATCCACCACTGCTTTCTCCCTCCCATCAGAGCTCATCATCGCCAAAACAATTCCTTCAGACTCCTGCTGTTAGGAGTTCCTGATAGAATAATTATTGTGGAGAGATAGCTGCTTCATTGACTGCTCCCTTACCCATTCTGAGATCTGGCATCCCAGGTAATATTTGACCACTACTCCTAAAGGTGGCAGGCCATTTTATCCATAATATCCACATTCCATGTTGTTAGATTTTTTTATTTGAGGGATAAATTTTTGGTTTTTTACCTTATACAACCAAAACATCTTTGACTGAATAGAAAAAGAAACATAGTAAAATATAACAATTACCCAACAAATGCATCAGGTCCAATAATTTTCTCTTACACTTGCATGCATTTATTAGCAACATTTTTTATTGAACTTTAATGTAAACCAATTAGACACAAAATACATCAAAATGTGTATTGATTATATGTTCCTTAGTTTCAAAAAATATTCTTGGAAATAGTAGGCATTATTTGGAAATCTTCTCTTTGTGTTTGGATAGCAGAAGCTAGAGAAACCATATGGCTTTGCTTCCAGTGAATGGTCTCGAGACTTCATTATTTTAAAAAGTAATAGCATCATTTTTTTTCTTTTGCACTTATTAGATTTTCTCTACCTTTATGTCCAGCAGAATATATCTGTCACCTTAACAGAAATAAATAAAATGGTTCTATAGTACTGGCCCTCAGCATGCCATCAATTTAAGACAAGCTTGAGGTTATTTGGCTATAATGAAATAGAGCCTCTTTGGCTGTCATAAAGGTGACACCACATTGTCATTATCCTTACAAAGATGGATGGAACAGCCTGTAATTATAATGACATTAGGATAATAGGTATTTTAGTCAAGAGAATAAACATTAAAGTTATTACACAACTTGAAGAGTATTTAAGCAAAAATTAATGTGAAATCTTTTGCCAAGTGTGTTCATCCAGCAGGGACAACATTTGATGTGAATGATATTTGACCTGTTATGATTTGAGTGATGCTGGAAGAACATCTGTCTAAGCTCATATACTCCATGCAAGAACTCTGTGCCCAGGGTTGCAGAATGAGCCCTTGCCTGTATAATCACTGACAGAATTTTTACCACTCATATGGTTTGGCTGTGTCCCCACTCAAATCTCAACTTGAATTGTATCTCCAGGAATTCCCATGTGTTTTGGAGGGACCCAGGGGAAGGTAACTGAATCGTGGGGGCTGGTCTTTCCTGTGCTATTCTCAGGATATTGAATAAGTCTCACAAGATCTGATGGGTTTATCAGGGGTTTCCACTTTTGCTTCTTCCTCATTTTTCTCCTGGCACAGCCATATAAGAAGTGCCTTTTACCTCCTGTCGTGATTCTCAGGCCTCCCCAGCCATGTAAGTCCAATTAAACATCTTTTTCTTCCCAGTCTTGGATATGTCTTTATCAGCGGTGTGAAAACAGGTTAATAGAGCAAATTGATACCAGTAGAGTGGGGCCCTGCTGAAAAGATACCCAAAAATCTGGAAGTGACTTTGGAACTGTGTAACAGACAAAGGTTGGAAAAGTTTGGAGGGCTCAGAAGAAGATAGGAAAATGTGGGAAAGTTTGAAACCTCCCAGAGACTTGTTGAATGGCTTTGACAAACATGCTGATAGTGATGTGAACAATAAGGTCCAGGCTGAAATGGTCTCAGATGGAGATGAAGAACTTGTTGGGAACTGGAACAAAGGTGACTCTTGTTATGTTTTAGCAAAGAGACTGGCAGCATTTTGCCCCTGCCCTAGAGATTTGTGGAACTTTGAACTTGAGAGGGATGATTTAGGGTATCTGGTGGAAGAAATTTCTAAGCAGCAAAGCATTCAAGATGTGACTTGGGTGCTGTTAAAAGCATTCCGTTTTAAAAGAGAAACAGAGCATAAAAGTTCAGATTATATGCAGCCTGATGATACAGTAAAAAGAAAAAGCCCGCTGCAGAAATTTGCAGGAGAAATTCAAGCCCACTGCAGAAATTTGCATAAGTAGCAAGAACTTTAATGTGAATCCCCAAGACCTTGGGAAAAATGTCTCCAGGCCATGTCAGAGACACTCATGGCAGCCCCTCCCATCACAACCTGGAGGCCCAGCAGGAAAAAGTGGTTTTGTGGTCAAGGCCCAGGGTCCCTGTGATGTTCATAGCCTAAGGACTTAGTGCCCTGTATTCCAGCTGCTCCAGCTGTGGCCAAATGGGACCAACATAGAGCTTGGGTTGTGGCTTCAGAGAGTGGAAGCCTCAAGCCTTGACAGCTTTCATGTGGTGTTGAGCCTGTGGGTACAAAGAAGTTAAGAACTGAGGTTTGGGAACCTCCACCTAGATTTCAGAAGATGTATGGAAACACATGCATACCCAGGCAAAAGTTTGCTGCAGAGTGGGGCCCTCATGGAGAACCTCTGCTGGGACAGTGCAGAACGGAAATATGGTGTTGGAGCCCCCACACAGAGTCCCTACTGGAACACCACCTTGTGGAGCTGTGATAAGAGGGCCATTGTTCTCCATTCCCCAGAATGGTAGATACATTGACAGCTTGCACCATGTGCCTGGAAAAGCTGCAGACACTCAATGCCAGCCCGTGAAAGCAAGCAGGAGGGAGGCTGTACCTGCAAAGCCACAGGGGTGGAGCTGCTCAAAACCATGGGAATCCACCTTTTGCATCAGTGTGACCTGGATTTGAGACCTGGAGTCACAGGAGATCATTTTGGAACTTTAAAATTTGACTGCCCCACTAGATTTTGGACTTGCATGGGCCCTGTAACTCCTTTATTTTGGCCAAGTTCTCCATTTGGAATGGCTGTATTTATCCAATACCTGTACCCTGATTGTATCTAGGAAGTAACTAACGTGCTTTTGATTTTATCAGCACATAGACAGAAGGGACTTGCCTTGTCTCAGATGAGACTTTGGACTATGCACTTTTGGGTTAGTGCTTAAATGAGTTAAGACTTTGGGTGACTGTTGGGGAGCCATGATTGGTTTTGAAATGTGATGACATGAGATTTGGAGAGACCAGGGTGGAATGATATAGTTTGACTGTATTCCTACCCAAATCTCAAATTGAATTGTATCTCCCAGAATTCCCATGTGTTGTGGGGGAGGTAATTGAATCATGGGGGCTGGTCTTTCCTGTGCTGTTCTCGTGTTAGTGAATAAGTCTCAAGAGATCTGACGGGTTTATCAGGGGTTTCCACTTTTGCTTCTTCCTCACTTTTCTCTTGCCGCCATCATGTAAGAAATTCCTTTCACCTCCCTCAGTGATTCTGAGGCCTCTCAGCCATGTGGAACTCTAAGTCCAATTAAACTTCTTTTTCTTCTCAGTCTTGGGTATGTCTTTATCAGCAACATGAAAATGAATTAATACAACCACCATCCAAAATTTCTTGTATGTCTCCTATGAAAGACTGAAATAGGTAGCTATCTTTGCTGTCTTGCTCATGTCTACCCAGCAGCATGGTTGGTTAATGCAGCAACTTCTAGAGTAAAACTGCTTTGAATCCTGTTCTTTAACCTACTTTGTTTGTTTATTTGTTTAAATCTAAACAAGTGACTTAAATTCCCCGGGCCTCAGTTTTGTCATCAATAATATGGGAAAACACTACAATTTTCCTCAGGTTATTATCACTATTAAATGAGTCCATGCATATAAAGTGTTGAAAGTATTGCCTAACACATAGAACCAGCTCAATGTATTGATATTATTATGTCATCACACATTTGCATATAATATCACTTCAACAATTTATGAAAATATAAATTAAACATATATTCCACTTTATTTAATGTCTGTGAAGTACCATGTTAGGCACAGAAGTATAAATCTTAAGGAATTTAGAAGCCAGTGATTAGAACCGCCTAGTTTTCTTTAAGGTTATTCTCAGAGAGTTAGCTTACCACCAGATCTATAATATTCTGGTGGACAGTGAGAGGTCTAGTTCTTTGAAAGTTTGAGTCACCCTTACTTATCACTAAACTTCAGGGTATCTGTAGTTATTTATATCCAGGGTTTTCAAGTGATTTCTATGTGGAAATAAAGTCCTCACTAGCATTCCATTTCCCTTAGGATGCGAAAATAAAATCTTTGACATCAACTAAAAGACTCTGCTTTTAATAGCTTTAACAATAGTCTCTCAAGCCCTTCTCACTGTCACTATCTGCTCCGGCCACACTGGCTTCTGTCAGGTCCTCAGACATGTGATCCTTTGCACATCACCATCCCTTCACGTGCTCCCTCCTGTGTGTGGCGCACTCTCTCTGCACATCATATCTGGCTTATATCTTTTCATATTTCTGCGTAAAGTTCCACTGCTCATGGCAGTGATCTCTGATTCCTTCTCAGAATGGGCTGCCATTCTAATGCATGCTCCCACAGAACCTGGTTTTTTCTTTAACATTTATCACAAATACAGTCACATAAGTAACTTTATAACAACATTGGAAGTACATCATTTTCACAAATAACTAATAGTTATTAACTTATATGTGCTGAGTACCTCATTGGTAAGAATAAGAGTGAGTAGGAAAGGGTGAGAGTGAAAGAGTCCAAGAGAGAGAAAGAGAATCACAAACAAATAATGTACATTATTCCATCACTATTCCACTTGATGGGCTGACGACTTAATGCCTAGGAGGAGGCAGAAGATGATATGGAAGTCCTGAGCCATTTTCACTAATCAATTGTCTTTCATTGCAGAACAGGAGGCTAGTACATGAGCATATGTTTTTAAGCATCTTGGTTCCTTCATACAAGCCAACAATTTTATCTTGTGCTCAGTGAAGAAAGAAATTGGTTCTAAACCTTTGAAAAAATTATCTGTTTTGAATTAATTGAAATACACTATTGGGACCTTGGGGTAGCACCTTCCTAGGGAATTTTTTAGGATAATCTGGATTATGTGTGACTTTTATCTTACTTGCTCATGTATAACCTAGTAAACACAGACGATGCAATGCTCACTACCTTTGTTAAATATTTGTAATCCTGGCTTAAAATATAAGATCTTTGATACTAGAAGATACATCTTGCAATTTTACTACTGTCCATAGCATACTTCAGGATGCATTGATCATGCTAGAGCTTAATAAATAAATACTTTAAATGAATTAACAGTCTACTAGTGTTTACAAAGCAGTCTACTTGGCAAAATAGAAAGTTTGTGCTTTGAAGACTAAAAGAAGTAGAGGACAGAATTTGAGATCCTTTTTGCATTGTGAAAACCTAGATTAGCCTGTGTCTCTGTAGAATGCTAAATGAAAATGACAGAAAAACTAAAAGTGGAATAAGACAGAGTTCAGTCTATTAAAACGAAGACTTAACATGTATAAGGCAACATTCTGTTCTTCAGGTCCCTTTCCAAGCCAAACTAACTGAAAAGCTGACACCTCCCTTATCATTTTAGGTCGAATGAGCCGGACTCGATTTATCATTATGCCAACCCAAGGAGAAGGACGGCCATGCCCCACAGAGCTTACCCAGCAGAAAACCTGCCCAGTGACCCCCTGCTACAGCTGGGTCCTTGGCAACTGGTCTGCATGTAAATTGGAGGTAGGTCATGTAATGACAGTTAGAGAAATATTCATCTGCATATTCAAAGCATTTATCTGGTCAAACCTATGCACTGATGGAATAAATTTCACAGCACCAGGGGTCTGGCACAATGTATTTTTAATGCAATGCAGAACATGGAAAAATACAACCAAGTGGCTTAACCTCATGCAGAATGATATTGCTAGGATAATAAATAGCCATTTATTAAGCACTGATTATAATAAGATGGATCATGGATCCTTCAGTCTCCTTGGCATTGTTAAGAATTCTGTTATTTTATTGGCTATTTGGGAATATCAAAGTATTATTTAATTGAGCAAAAATCCTGATGCTGTGAAAATGCACAGCTTGCTTTAGATTGTATTTCTTGAAGAAGCACTTTTAGGGTTAGACAAAATCTTGCAGATGAGCAGAAAACCAAAAGTGTATGAAAGTTATATTTTAACGTTATTACATGAACCGTGGTTACTACATTTTCCTCAATGATTACTTTTTTATTGGCCTGACATATAAATGCCTAACAACATCATAATATATCATGTACCAAGAGCTTTTGCTAGATAAGCAAACATCCTCTACTGCATTTTCTCTCTGGCTTCTTGCTTAAGAAATAGCACATTGATTTTCCCTATTTTCTTATCTTAGTAGTTTATCCTTCAGTTCATGTTCCAAAGCATACTTTAATTAGGTAACAATAATTCTGATTATGCATTAAGAAATCTGCAGAGTATTCTCATAGAGATGTTTAGTGTTCCTGTCAGGATGACATTGTCGGGCAACATTATTATCTTGCAGAAGTTAAATGCCTATGTATTTTAATAGGTCCCAGAGGAACAAAAATGTGTGGTACATTTGTTTAGTCTCATTTTTACAGAAAATAAGGTAACTATGCTAATTAACCAATTCAGAAGTAACTTAATAACCTTAAATATTAATTCTTTGTCTACTAGTCTAAAATCTATCCTAAGTATTCAGCAATATTTAAATGCTATTTGGACTTACTTACAAAAATGGAAGGAATATTGCTACTTATCATTGGGACTGCTTGACAGAATAGAGAAAATAAACTCAAAGAATTCAGGAAGCCCTTTCAGGGGAAGGGAGAGGAAAGCTGAATGTTAGGAATAAGACAGAGGACAAAGGATGGGAGAGAGGGAGAGACAGAGGGACAGAGAACTGACCATGTCCACACTCTAAGTCTTACCGGATATACCACTACTACTGTACCTTACCTGTCTTTTGCACTTTCTCTTTTATCTTCTCAGGCATCAGGTATCTTTATATTTGCTAGGCAAGTCTACCAACTTGTTCCATAGGAATATTAAAGGAAAATGCCAGATGCAGTGTCTGCTGTCAAATGTAGAGCTTTTGCAAAAACAATAAGGAAACAGTGGTGGCTAGTGGCCATTCTCTGTAGTGATACTGGTGATGGGTGGAGAGCTATGACATCTTTTGAAAATACATAGTTTTGGAAGCCCTGACAAGGCTTCTGGAGACCCACCAAGGCAGGTGATTGGTTTGTGCTTCCAGAAACTTCAGAGTTCCCTCTGATTTCTAGATAGAGTGAGTCCCATTCACTGACACTTTCAGTTGGGAAATAACTCTAGAGCTAGCTTGATGTATGCAACATCTTCGATAAACAAATCTATAGGTAATTATTCCAGGGTGGGCACTTACCCAAACAGTGTCAATCAGCATTCTTCCCTAATAATTTAAAATGGAATTGATCTTATTCCAAGAGACTGTAATCAGAAGCTCTTGCCACATTTTTCTACCTTGTAGATGAAGTCAGTCACTCAAAAGCAAAAAAGCACACAGAAAATGACACAAAGTAAAGCAGAGGTGCAAGAGAAAGGGAATCATGACAGTCTCTGCGTTGAGTTAGTCCTGACTTCCAGCTACGTTCCTACTTTTCTCGCAGCCTAATTGTTAACTCTTTGTGAGATAGGTAACACTGTGTCTTTTTAATAAATTGACTATACTTCATTTTATATAGAAGCTGGATTTTTTAAATTACTGATTAAAATCCATGTCAGCCTTTTTACCCAAAGGAAAAATATCTTTCTACAACTGCATTTGTGCTTCCCCTTGTCCTAGCATGCCCTTGCCTGCCAAACACAAGTTGGGAGCTCATTCAGTGAGAGTGGTGGTGATATTTAGGTGGCTGCTTCCCTTCACAAGAATCAATCCATAATAAAAGAAGCTGGCGTGGGGCACGCTGGATGTGCCAATTCTGCCAGCATCTTATGTGAAAAAGGAAGTATTTATCCTCAGGCATCACTTTCTTTTTTAGCATTTCCTAACTCTTCCCAAGTTCCTCAGCTGCACACATATACACACATATGTTCATAAGTCTGCTTGAGAAACTCAGATTCTGAAGTCTAGCAGCCCTAATTTGGGTCATGGTTCTGCCAATTTTTAGTTCTGCATTTTCGACCAAGTCTATAAACTCTCTAAACATCTGTTTTCTTATTTATATAGTGAGGGTAGCAGTAGTGCCTATTTTGCTGGTTATGTGGGCAGGAAGTAGATAAGTTACATAAAGTATTTTGCATAGTAATAGACATAAGTTCAGACCTCAATGAGTTATAGTTACTATTATAATTTTTATTAAAACTGTGATTATGACTATAAGCATCATCTGCCTGTTCACATTAGGCAGTGATGCCAATTCGTTGTATACAAAACCTCTGTTAATGACCTAGGCAATGGAGAGAGAGCAAGAGAATCTGTGCAATTTATAAGCTTTTTCTGAAAAACCTGGGTCTATTTTCAGGCTCTAGTGTGTAAAATCTCTTGACTGAGGATGAATGCTTGCTTTATGATTGAAATTATTATTCTGGTGCTGATTTCTCTTCACATTGTGGCTGTTGTTGTCAAAGGTATAAGTGATTAAGGTTGAATATGGACTGATCCCAAGATACATACTAGGAGCACATTGTTATTTGTCTTGGTTTTTTAAGTGATCTGTAGTATAAGTTGGTTTCTTGTTATTTCTTCACATTGTCTCACGGTGTGTAAAAAAACAAATTTCTAATAAACTGCATCTTTTACCTGAGGATCTGTATATCAGCACTTTCAAAGCTTTCAAATTCATACATGTTGCAGTATCTTTAAACTCTTTTTCCAAGTACACAAAGTCTAATACTCCACAGTAAAACATACACCTAGACAATTCTGCAGTGAATCTGTCATCTGGAATAGTAAGTTATAAGTGAGCCATCTCTTACCCAGAATAATTTATACCTATTGTTTTCTATTCTAGTGAATAAACATGTACTAGAATATTTGCTTTGAATAAATCTACCGTGAATTGGCTTTGAACTTCCAGTTATCTCCAAAAAAATGCATTGAGATTTAAAATTATGGTGCTTTTTTGGGACAGTTTCATATTAGGCATAGAAATTATTAGAGCAATTATTAAATACTGATAAAACAAATGTGGGAATTACTATCTGCTGTGTTCTCAATGTTTGTGCCGCCTCCTCCAAATTCATATGTCGAAACATAGCCCCAAATGTGATGGAATTAAGAGGTGGAATTATTGGAAGATAATAAGGTCATGAGGGCTCCACCCTTATGAATGGTATTAATGTCCTTATAAAAGAGGCCCGAAGAAGCTTGTTCTTCCCTTCTACCATTTGAGGACACCCGGAAGTCACCATCTATGAGGACCCGGCTCTCATTTAAACACTTTAGGCAGGGCATGGTGGCTCAAGCCTGCAATCCCAGCACTTTGGGAGGCTGAGACAGGCAGATTGCTTGAGGTCAGGAGTTCGAGGCCAGCCTGACCAACATGACCAAATCCTGTCTCTACTAAAAATACAAAAAAAAAAAAAAAATAGCCAAGTGTGGTGGCACATGCCTGTAATCTCAGCTACTTGGGAGGCTGAAGCAGGAGAAGCACTTGAACCTGGGAGGCAGAGGTTGCAGTGAGCTGAGATCACCCCACTGCACTCCAGCTTAGTCAACAAAGTGAGACTCCATCTCAGAAATAATAATAATAGGCCAGGCGCAGTGGCTCACACATATAATCCCAGGTATAATCTCTGAGAGGCCGAGGCAGGTGGATCACGAGGTCAAGAGTTTGAGACCAGCCTGGCCAACATGATGAAACCCCATCTCTACTAAAAATGCAAAAATCAGCTGGGTGTGGTGGCAGGCACCTGTAATCCCAGCTACTTGGGAGGTTTAGGCAGGAGAATTACTTGCAACTGGAAGGCAGAGGTTGCAGTGAGCCAAGATCGTGCCACTGCACTCCAGCCTGGGCAAAAGAGTGAAACTCCATCTCAAAAAAAGAAATATAATGAAAATATAATAATAATAATAAACACTTCAATGGCATCTTGATTTGGATTTCCTGGCTTTCACAACCATGAGCAATAAATTTCTATTGTTTATAAATTACCCAATCTATGATATTTTATTATAGTAACATGAACAGTCTAAGAGACTAAGATAAATAAATTGTCATTCCTCTGAAAACATCTTTAAAAGAGGAAACAGTGTCCCTAATTTATGTGGCTGCTCAGATTCTTTAGGTTTAAAGTTGTTACTACTTCATCTCCTCCAAGTTGCATCTTTTCTTTTGTGCCTGTGTGTCTTTGAGTCACAACTTCCCTATGTTAAGAAGCTTTCTCAGCAGCCATTCTGTACCATCCTGCACCCTCCATCAGCTTACCCACGACCTTCCCTTGATGCCCAGCAGCTGCTGTCACTATACCTTGGCATGGTGATGCCTGGCTGACCCACCAGCCCACAGATCACTTGCTCCTTAGCCTGGAACACTGTCATGTCTGCTTCAGCGGTCCACCTTGTCTTTTACTCCTGCCTCTGCAAGAGCCATAGGAGCTCTAAAATCTAGGCAATGCTGTTTGGGAGTCCTGCAGGGGAAGAGGGATAAGAAGGACAGGACACTCCGTTTCAAGTGCATAGTTGTCAGACTGTCATCTAATAATGGATTGTAGCATGTAGCACACCTGACTGGAGCAACAGAAGTGCAGAAAGACAGAAGTTTGAAGGCCTGAGCCCCTATTCTGATCTCTCTTTCTCTCTCTCTCTCTTTGTGTGTGTGTGTGTGTGTGTGTTTGTGTGTGTGTATGTGTGTGTGTGTGTGTGTGTGTATGTGTGTGTGTGTGTGTGTGTGTGTCTCTCTCTCTCTCTTTCCCTTTCTTGCTTTCCCTCTTGTTCTGTCTCCTGCTCCCACCTTCACTTTTTTTCTTTGTTTTAGCATCCCCAGCAGCAGCAGTAGTCACAAAGACTCTAACTCTTTCACCAACTTCTGGACTTAGTGAAAGCTGAGTAACACAGCTTAGAAGGACAGAGGAATTAAGATTTCCTAAAATGACCATGGATCAATAAGACCTGGATCCTAGGAGTTGCTGACATTTCAATGCCTCTCTTTTCTTTCCTCTCCTCTCCTCCCTGTTCTTAATGAATGGTACTGAGACATGGTGATACCTCATGACCTGTCTAGAAGATGTTGTGGGTAGCCTAGAAACTAGCCATGCTTGTTGTGAAGCTGAGGCCAGCTTGGTAACACACTACCTCATGTTAGCTTCCCCTCCTTTCCTGCTGCAGTTGTCTTTTACCTCTACTCTAGCCATACTGGTATTGCCTCTTCATAGTGTAAAAGTTTTGCTTTGGGCTCTGTTTTCTAGAATATCCATGTGAAAACAGAGCTAACAACTGAAGTTATCCAAATATCTAATAGACTTCTTTGAGGTATAAACACCAGACTAAAATCGAAGATACTCATCTCATGAGTGTCTGACAAAATTTTATTTATGTATTTGTTTATTTAATCTGGAACTATATTTTTAATACATAATAGATGTATATATTTTCCAGGTATATGTGATAACTTAGTACATTCATATAATTTGTAAATGTCAAGTTGGTATAATTGGGATATCCATTACCTTATGTATTTGTCTTTATGCTAGAACAACTCAAATTATTCTCTTCTATCTATTTTGAAATACACAGTGGATTATTGTAAGCTGTAGTCACCCTACTGATCTATCAAACACTGGGTCTTATTTCTTCTATCAAACTATATATTTGTACTATTAATCAACCTTTCTTCCCCCCCCCCCCATCCCTAGCCCTTCTTGCCTCTGGTAACCATCAATCTTAACTCTCTACCTTTAGAAGATCCAACTTTTTAACTTTCACATATGAGTGAGTACATGTGACATTTGTCTCTCTGTGTTTGGCTTATTTCACTTAATGAACTCCAGTTCCATTTATGTTTCTGCAAGTGATAGGATTTTATTCTTTCTTATGGTTGAATAATAGTCCATTTGTGTGCATTATACCACGTGTTCTTTATCCTTCATCCATTGATGGCACTTAGGTTGGTTCCATAGTTTGACAGCTGCTAATTGTGCTGCAATAAACATGGGAGTGCAGTTGTCTCTTCTATTGATTGACCTCTTTCTTTTCTCTTGAATATGTGCTGTGTGTGTGTGTGTGTATGTATTCAGTAGTAGAATTTCTGTATATCGTACTTCCATTTGTATTTTTTTGAGGAAACTCCATTCAGTTTGTCATAATGGCTGTACTAATTTAAATTCCTACCAACAGTATTCAAGGGTTCTCTATTTTCCACATCCTCACCAGCATCCATTATTATCCATCTTTTTTATTATAGCCATTTTAGCTGGGGTAAGATGATATCTTATTATTTTGCATTTTGATTTGCATTTTTCTGGTGATAAAAAATGCAAAAATGACTTTTTTTTCATATAGCATTTGGCTATTTGAATGTCTTCTTTTGAGAAATGTCTACTCAGGTCTTTTGCCCAATTTTAAATTGGATTATTTGTTTTTTGTTTTTGTTTTTGTTTTTTGCTATTGAGTTCTTTGAACTTCTTATTTATTCTGATTATTAATTCCTTGTCACATGGGTAGTTTGCAAACATTTTCTCCCATTCTGTTGGTTATCTCTTCACTTTTACTATGCAGAAGCTTTTTAGCTTGTTGTAATCTCATTTGTCTATTTTTGCTTTGATTGCCTGTGTTTTGATGTCTTACATGAAAGAAAAAAAATTTTTCCCAGACCAATATCCCGGAGCATTTTCCCAAAGTTTTTGCTTGTAGTAGTTTCAAAGTTTCAGTTCTTAGCTTTAAGATTTTAATATATTTTGATTTAATTATCATATATGTTGAGAGATAAAGGATTAGTTTCAGTCTTCTGCATATGCTTATCCAGTTTACCCAGTAATATTTATTGAAGAGACTATCATTTCCCCACTGCATGTTCTTGGCACCTTTGTCTAAACTGGGTTGGCTATAAATGCATGAATATAAATCTGCATGTAAATCTGGGTTTTTAAAATCATGCATATAAATCTGAGTTTTTTATTTTGTTCCCATTTGTCTAAGTATCTGTTTTTATGCCAGTGCAATGATGATTTGCTTACTACAGGTTTGTAGTATATTTTGAAGTCAGATAGTGTGATGCCTTCAGCATTGTTCTTTTTGCTTAGGATTGCTTTGGCTATTCAAGATATTTTTAGTTTCACCTGGGCACAATGGCTCACACATGTAATCCCAGCACTTGGGGAGGCTGCGGTGGGAGAATCCTTTGAGATCAGGAGTTCGAGACCAGCTTGGGTAATATAGTGAAATCTCATCTCTACTAAAATTCAAAAAAAATGTTAGCCAAGCATGGTGGTGCCTGCCAGTAGTCCCCGCTACTCGGGGAGCTGAGGTGGGAAAACAGCTTGAGCCTGAGAGGTTGAAGTTGTAGTGACCCCTGATTATGTCACTGCATTGATATTTTGAGTTCCATATACATTTTACAATTTTTTTCTATGTATGTGAGAATGTCTTTGGTAGTTTGATGGTGATTGCACTGAATCTGTAAATTGCTTTGGGAAGTATCATTATTTTAACAATACCTGTTATTCCAATTCATTTGCGTATCATGTCTTTCCATTTTTGTATATCATCTTCAATTACTTTCATTAGCATTTTATAACTTTTCTTATATAGATCTTTCACTTTTTTGATTAAATTGATTTGTAGGTATTTTATATTCTTTATAGCGATTGCAAATTAGATTACATTCTTGATTTATTTTTCAGGTTGTTCGCCGTTGGTGTATATAAATGCTACTGATTTTTGTATGTTAATTTTGTATCCTGTAACTTTACTTAATTCATCTATCAGTTACAAGAGTTTTTTGGTAGAGCCTTTAGGTTTTTGTGAGTATAAGATCATATCCTCTGCAAACAAGGCTAATTTGATTTTTTCCTTTTCAACTTAGATGTCCTTTATTTCTTTCTCTTGCCTAACTGCTATGGCTAAGACTTCCAGTATTACGTTGAATAAAAGTGGTAAAAGTGGGCATCCTTGTCTTGTTCCAGATCTTAGAGCAAAGGCTTTCCATTTGTCTCCATTCAATACAGTGTTAGCTGTGAGTTTGTCATGTGAATTCTTTACTATTTTGAGTTATTTTTCCTTCCATATGTAATTTGTCAAGAGTTTCTATCATAAAGGAATATTGAATTTTATCAAACGTTTTTCAGCATCTATTGAAATGATCATATAGTTTTTGTTCTTGCTTCTGTTAATGTTACATATCATCTCTGAGTATGGTGTACCATTTTTACATCCCTGGGATGAATCCCACTTGATCATGGTAAATGATCTTTTTAATGCATTGTTGAATTTGGTTCGCTAATATTTTGTTCAGGATTTTTACATTTATTTTCACCAATGATACTGGCCTATAGTTTTCTACTTTTGCTATGTTCTTTTCTGGTGTTGGATCAGGGAAAGCTGGCTTCATGAAATAAATTATGAAGCATTCCCTCTTCTTCAATTTTATTTGAAGAATTTAAGTGGAATTGGTATTAGTTCTACATTAAATGTTTGGTAGAATTAATTGTTGAAGCCATCAGGGTCTGGTACTTATTTTTTATGGAAGACTTTTAAGTACTGCTTCAGTTTCCTTACTTGTTATTAATTTGTTGAGTTTTTCTATTTCTTCATGGTTCAATCTTGGTAGGTTGTGTATATCCACAAATTTATCAGTTTATTCTAAGTTTATCAATTTGTTGGCATGTAGTTGCTCATAGTATACTGTAATGATTATGTGTATTTCTGTGATATCAGTTTTTATGCCTCCTTTTTGGGTTCTGATACTATTTGGGTCTTCTTTTTTCTTAGTCTAGCTAAATGTTTGTCAGTTTTATTTTTTTAAAAAAACAAATATTTGATCATTTGGTCTTCTGTATCGTGAGATTACTTTCACTTATGGCTGCTCTGATATATATGATTTTGTCTCTTTTTTATTTATTTATTTATTTTTTGAGATGGAATCTTGCTCTGTCACCCAGGCTGGAGTTCAGTGGCACAATCTCAGCTCACTGCAACCTCTGCCTCCCAGGTTCAAGCAATTCTCCTGCCTCAGCCTCCTGAGTAGCTGGGATTACAGGCGTGTGCCACCATGCCCAGCTACTTTTTGTATTTGTAGTAGAGATGGGGTTTTACCATGTTAGTTAGGCTGGTCTCAAACTCCTGACCTCGTGATCCACCTGCCTCGGTCTCCCAAAGTGCTGGGATTACAGGCGTGAGCCACGGCACCCAGCCAATTTTGTCTTTCTACTGATTTGGGGTTTTGTTTGTTCTTGGATTTCTAGTTCCTTGGAGTACACCATTAAGTTGTTCATTTGAATTCTTTCTACTTTTTCAATGTAGACATTTATTCCTATAAACTTTGCTCTTAGTGCTGCTTTTTCTGTATTTCATAGATTTGGGGTTGTTTTTCTCCATTTTCACTGTTTTAAGAAATATTTATATTTTCTTAATTTTTTAAATTTATTCATTGGTTATTCAGTTTAATTTCCATGTATTTGTGTAGCTTTTAAGGTTTCTCTTGTTATTTATTTCTAGTAGTATTTCCTTTATTCAGAAAACATACTTGATATGATTTCTACTTTTTTGAATTTGTTGAAACTTGTTTTGTGGCCCAAGATATGGTCTATTCTGAAGAATGTCCCATGTACTGATGAAAATAATGTGTATTCTGGAACAGTTGGGTGAAATAGCCTATAAATATCTGTTAGGCCTATTTGGTCTAATGTAGTTTAACTCTAGTGTTTCTTTATTGATTATGTGTCTGTCCTGTCAATTACTGAGAGTGGGGTGTTGAAATTTTCTACTATTATTGTATTATGGTCTCTCTTCCTTTAAATCTATTAATGTTTTCCTCATATACTTGGGAACTCTTGTGTTGGATATATAGACATTTACAATTGGTATATCCTCTTGCTGAATTGACCCCTTTATCATTATATAGTGACCTTCTTTGTCTGTTTTTATAGTCTGATTTGTAGACCATTTTAACTGACATAAATATAGCTACTCCTCTTTTTTTATTATCTTTTTTTTTACTTCACTTTCAGTCTATATGTATCTTTATAGGTAAGGTGAATTTATTGTAGACAGTATATATTTGGGACTCATTCCTTTATCCATTCAGACACTCCATGTCTTTTAATTGGAAAATTGAATCTATTTACATGATAGGAACTTATTACTGCCATTTGTTGCTGGTTTTCTATTTGCTTTGTAATTCCTCTTTTCATTATTTCCCCTCTTCCTCTGTGGTGAAGTGATTTTCTCTGGTAATATGTTTTTATTTTAATTTATTTTACTTTAGGTGCATATTACATCTGGCATTTCTGCCCATGTTATCCCTCTCCACCCTCCCATCCCTCCCCACCTCCCCTTGTCTCTCCTTTACCACCCACAACTGTCCCCTGTGTGTGATGCTCCCCTCCCTGAGTCCACATGTTCTCATTGTTCAACACCCACCTATGAGTGAGAACATACAATGCTTGGCTTTCTGTTCTTGGGTCAGTTTGCTGAGAATGATGGTTTCCAGATTCATTCAATTCCCTACAAAGGACAGGAACTTATCGTTTTTTTTATGGCTGCATCGTATTCCATGGTGTATATGTACCACATTTTCTTTGTCGAGTCTATCATTGATGGGCATTTGTGTTGGTTCCAGGTCTTTGCTATTGTACACAGGGCTGCAATGAACATACGTGTTCATGTGTCTTTATAGTAGAACAATTTATAGTTCTCTGGGTATATACCCAGTAGAGGGATTTCTGGGTCAAATGGAATTTCTATTTATAGATCCTTGAGAAATCACCACACTGTCTTCCACAATGGTTTAACTAATTTACACTCCCACCAACTGTGTAAGAATGTTCCTATTTCTCCACATCCTCTCCAGCATCTGTTGTCTCCCAATTTTTTAATGATCGCCATTCTAACTAGCATGAGATGATATCTCTGTGTGGTTTTGATTTGCATTTCTCTAATGACCAGTGATAATGAGCATTTTTTCATATGTTTGTTGGCCTCATATATGTCCTCTTTTGAAAAGTGTTTGTTCATATCCTTCACCCACTTTTGAATGGGGTTGTTTGTTTTTTTCTTGTATATCTGTTTTTGGTAATATGTTTTAATTTGTTGCATTTTACTTTTAGTAAATCTATTATAAGTTTTTGCATTATGATTACTATGAGGCTTACAAAAAATACCCTGTACACATAACAAGTTATTCTAAAGAGGTGACAACTTAACTTGTATTGCAAAGAAAACAATAGAAACAAACAAAAAAAAATTTTAATTTAACTTTTTCCTCTGACATTTTGACTTTAATTTTTCTCAGTTTACATACTTTTTATATTACCTGTCTCTTAGCAGTTTGCTGTAGCTGTTACTATTTTTGATAGATGTTTATTTGGGGCTTCAAATTACAGTTATGAGGGAATTGTACACCACAATTACAGTATTAGGATATTCCATGTTTGTTCATGTGCTTAATTTTACCAGTGGGTTGTATATCTTCAGGTGCTTTCTTTTTGCACGTTCATGTTTTGGTCTTTCAAATTGAAGAACCCCCATTAGCATTTCTCATAAGACAAGTCTGGTGGTGCTGAATTCTCTCAGGTTTTATTTGTCTGTAAAAGACTTTATCATACCTTTATATCTGAAGGATAACTTTACTGGATACAGTATGCTTGGGCAGTGGAAGTTTTCTTTCAGAACTTTGAAAATGTACCACTTCTTCCTGCCCTGTATGATTTCCATTGAGAGATCTATTTCCAGATAAATGGAAGCTCCTTTATCTATTCTTTGCTTATTTTCTCTTGATGTTTTTAAGATCCTCTTTTTCTCCTTCGCCATTGAGAGTTTGATTATTGTGTGCCTTATGATAGTCTTATTTGGGTCATATCTGTTTGGTCTTCTGACTTTGCAGTACTTGGATATTTATATCGTTCTCAAGTTTTGGAAAATTTTCTGTTGTTCTTTATTTGAATAAGCTTTCTACACGTTGGTCTTGCTCAACTCCCTTTTGAGCACCATGAGCTCCTAGATTTGGTATTTTCAGGTAATTTTCTATGTCTTGTAGGCAGTCTTTGTTCCTTTTCATTCTTTTTATCCTCTGACTGTGTATTTTCAAATAACCTGACTTTGAGTTCACTAATTCTTTCCTCTGCTTGATCCATTCTGCTTTTGAGAGCCTCTAATGAATTTTTCAGTTCAGCAAATGTAGTTGTTTCAATATTCCTACTTTCTAAATTATTATTTCAAACTCTGTTTAATTTCGCTGATAGATTTCTGAATAGATTTTCTGTGTTATTGGGGAGATCATAGAGTATTCTAGAAATTGTTATTTTGAATTCTTGATCAGAGAGCTCATATATCCATGTCGTTAAGATCACACACTGTATTCCTTTCTGTATTCTGTTGGGGTAGTTATGGTTCCCTGTTTACCTTGTTTTTTATGTATGTGCATCTCTGTCTTTAAGTTGAAAGATTAGCTGTTTATTCCAGTCTTGTCTGTGTGACTTGTTTTGGTTTTTATTGGGTATGATTTTTTGGTAATTCCTTGAAATTTAACTGTTGGTTTTCTTTCTTTTTTCTACTTCTAGGTGGTGGCCTTCTTTTCAGCACTGATAGCATCTTGGGCCTAGGTTTGCTTTGCTTCAGTAAACAATTAGTGTGCTACCTATCCTGAATAGGGGAGGTCCCCAAGGTGGTATCCCAATAGTGTGAGAAGGCTGGCTAGGGGTTTGTGCCTAGGGACCTGTGAAACCAACCTCCTACAGCATGGTGCTGCTGAACAGCCACTTTGACTTGGTATCTCATTTGGATGAATTACAGAGCAGTTTTCAGAACTGGGGATCCCTTCCCTCTTTGTCTCTGGATGTCCTTAGGGATGTTTCTTCAGGCACTTCCCATGCTTCCTTGGGCTAAGGCAGAGACAGGCCTCCTGCCAGGATGCTTAAGATGTTGGGGAATCTGGTTATCTACCACAATCTCACGTTTCACAGCATAGAAACTATGAGTAAAGGGGAAAATTTCTGTGCATTTGGTTCTGGGCAGATTTGGGGGAGGGCTGTTGCAGATGTGAAAGTCTGATTCTCTTACCACTTACTGAGTTTTTTCACTTTTGTGTGGCACCAGGAACTGTCTTATCCTCACATTTGATCTCTGGGATACAGCTGATGTTAGTCTCAAAATTGAATATTTGTTTTTGGTTTTCTGTAGTCGGGGCTGGGAGAAAGGTGAAGCCAGCTTGCTTCTATACTGACATTTTGGAACTGAAGACTTCTCTGCCAAAAATTTTATAGTAGGAAACCTTTTATCAGGCAGATGGTAGGGCCAGATTATCACTAGGAGCCATCCAATTCTAAGCTTCTATTTCTGTGAGACACTGTACAAAATTTTTCTAATTGCCTAGAATACCTAAGTGACATGGGTATGACATGTCTTCAAGGAGCGTTATTCAGCATAGAAGGAATGCTGTGAAAACAACTTCTTGTGGCAACAGAGAAAAACAGTGTTTTAATAGAAACTTTAACCTAATCCATATAAAAAAGCACTGAATTCTATAAAAGAGAAAAATAGGCAAAATAAATGTATGCCCTGTAGCTTTACATGTTCCCATTGGCAGTGATTACAGATGAGGTCATTTTATCATATACACCTAGACAAATTATATATTGTTTTTCTTTTTTAGTCAGTCTTGGCTGAGTTCCAAAATGAATTGTCATAGTCTGAGTGCATAAGTTGCATGATATAAATTTCCATTTTCCCACCGCAGCTTCTCTGTCAGCTCTGGTGGTGTTACTCAGTGATGCTTTATTGTCAACAATTGAGAGAACGAGCGCACAAGAGGAGGAAGCTACCAAAAACATGCAACTATGGTCTTCTTAGATGAGGTAGCAAGAGCCAGAACTTTGAGATGTGAATTATTTGGGTAATTGCGAAAGTATCGTCTCTCTCACAGGGTGGAGACTGTGGAGAAGGAGTTCAGGTCCGCAGCCTTTCCTGCATGGTCCACAATGGTTCAACATCTCATGCAGCTGGACGTGTCGAGGATGCACTATGTGGAGAAATGCCCTTTCAGGACAGCATCCTGAAGCAGCTGTGTTCTGTGCCTTGCCCAGGTATGCAACGCTAGTGATTGGGAGTGCCTCCCACAGTGATCTTTTTATGTTTTGTTTTACTGATTTTTTCCTGGAGATTCTCTAGCTTATCAAAATTAGAGTTTTTAAATAACTTTAATTCACTTTTAATTGTAGCTATCACTTTGGTATGTAGCTACTGCTTTGATGGAGCCGAAGTAGGCAAAGCAAAAAAGGCACTGGATTTGGAAACCTAAGAGCCAAGTTGAAATCTTTTCTCTATCACTTCATTGTTTTACTTGGGGTATGTAATCTAGGCCCTGTGAGCAATGGTTTCTTCATCTAGAAACTGTGATGTTAATACCTTATACAGCAGGACCTAGCACATTGACCAGAATTCAAAAAATGATGACAGAATTCTGGGTGACGGCATGGTGGAAACCAGTAAGGCTATGAGTTCATGAAAGCCCTCAGTAAATGTGAAGTTCTATATAAATGTGAAGGTCATTATTAGTTACATAAAATGTATGAGTTTATTTTAATCCTAGTAACACAACTTAGTTTGTATGGCATAAGTTCAAGGTGACAATATATTTTTATAATACAGTGTACAACATATACGTATGTGTGTATACTCACATATATGTATGTATAATATACTCACATATGTATTATAAACATATGTATACACACATATGTATTATAAACATACAAATATAAAATATTTGTATGTATAATTTGTGAAAAGATATATTTATAAATTATAAATTATATTTATTGAATGAGAAAGATGTTCAGGGTATTAAATTAAACATTTTTTGGTCCAAACGATAGTTCATTTCAGTGACCTACTTATTCTCTTTTACATGGTTTCTGTGAACATCCATTTTATGATGTGATGCAGATCTTTGAACACTGAGTTACTATAATCTTTATATCTCCCTTCTAAAAATTTTATTAACACGAGTAGATACATAATGTTTTCTAGATGTGACTACTACAATTTGAAGCAAAGTAATGAGAATCTAGTTTTTGACACTTTCTTGTTAAACAAGATTAAACTATAAATTACTTCATCATTCGTAGTACATTCTGATTGGAAAATTGATCAATGTAGAATGTGTAGTATCTGGAAACACATATATCACTGCAAATCTCTGTGTGAGCCCTGCCCATGCACATGTTGTCCAGTGCCACTTTTCATGCTGTTTCCCCCACCCTGTACTGCCTGATGTCCAGGAGACTGCCATTTAACAGAATGGTCAGAGTGGAGCCCGTGTGAATTAACCTGCATTGATGGAAGAAGCTTTGAGACTGTGGGCCGCCAGTCTAGGTCAAGGACATTTATAATTCAGTCTTTTGAGAATCAAGACAACTGCCCCCAACAGGTTCTAGAAACACGCCCTTGTACAGGTACCAAGAATGCTTTTCAGTTCTTTAGCTTTCATTGATCAATGCTTATGCTAAGTGAGATGTAATAGAACTGCTATTTTCGTATTTACTTACAGGAGGCAAATGTTATCACTACACATGGAAAGTAAGTCTTTGGAACAATAACGAACGAACTGTATGGTGCCAGCGTTCAGATGGCATTAATGTCACAGGTACTCCTGCCTAAGACTCATGTGGACACTTCACAAAGATCCATGAGTATTGTTATTTGTGAGAAGAATTAGCTTACAAATTATAAGTAAGGGTGACTTGGGCAGATAGCTTAGGTGAATTTTATTGCAGATTTTCATCAGACCTTTGCATCTTAGAAATAAAGAAATTCAATTTTAAGACCTATGAAAATATCAAACTACTTAAATAAGCTGAAATAAAATAAAATGTCCTTAAATATCATGATCTGAGATAAAGACTGAAAAGGACAAATGTTAGAAAATTTTAAATCATGTCTCTTCTCAATAAAACGTTTTGAAGGACATATCTTAGCATGTGTGTGTGTAGTACTAAACTGATATAAAACATACCCAGAAGTTGAAATTAAAGAGGTTAATGAAGATAAAATTTTAAAATTAAAATATTCTGTATGTTAATGATGCAGAAGGCTTTTATGTTGTAAATTATAGCCATTTGTATTCATGCACTGGATGCTTAGTTTTTGAATATTTTGTGAATCACAATTATTACTTAATATCTAAATATAGACTGAGCAAAAGGTCCCTCATTCATGATGATATATACCATTTGATTGTGAAAGTGGTATTCTTAATAATTTTTGAGGTTTTTAAATGCTTTCTTGTCAGAGCAAATTAAATTGTCATTATTTTTACTTAGTAGTACGGTTTACAGAGAGCTTGTGCAAGAGCTGGGAGAAGTGCCTATAGGAATAGAAGTACTGGCAGCTCCTCCTTTTTCTTGTTTACTTGCTTTTGCACTATTGGTATTCTTTTTAATTCATAGTTTATCCATAAAATAATTTACTTTAAGCTACTTGTCCGTTTCGTAAGTTGTTAAAACTAAATATACTGTAAGTCTCCCTAGTCAACACAGAAGGCATCATCCTCTGCAATATTCTGAGAGTTAACACACTGGTAGGGTCTTTGCTATCAATTATCTGCATGGAATTCCTCATGCACAGTGTATAACATGTAGTCATCTGATGAAGAAACTCAGGTCACCGGTATCATCTGATAAATATTATTAGAGCTTAATTAATTCTTAAAATTAAAAAATATGTTCTATAATCTATGTAAATTCCAAGATTTTCTTTTCTATCCTTAAGAGCGCTCTTCCCGCTGAGGTACTCCTGCTGTGGAGATCCTTGGTTTAAAGTGTGGAAACCCTCCCCCATCAGCATGAACACAGTTGATAGAAATAGGACTGTGTGGTTCTTGCCACTAACACCTGGATTATCAGTTTCACACCTAGATGCTAATTCTGGACTGTTAGTTTTGCTTTTTAAAAATTTATCTGTGGATTCTTTGTTTTATTTTTCAAGTCACAGTGAGAATTTAGCTGCTTCATTCCCAGGGACAGTATAAGTCCAGCTGTTCCCAATTCTGCCTTGGGCCCAAAGCTTTTTGCAGCTACAAAACTATAAACTATAATGGGCTGACAATTGTAGTTATCCAAAGGCTAGTACCTTTCAGTGCAACCAGCGCTATATAAATGGTGCTTAGTCAAATTGTCTCTAGGCTTTCTCTCATATCTCTTTTACTATCTTGAATTTAGCAAAGCAAGATTAGTACTTAAATGATTTTCCAATTTAGAGATACGCATTATCCCATACATTTACTCAAAAATATGTACGGAGCAGTAACAAGTACTGTGTCAGATTGTTGCCTGTCCCTTCTAGAATTTAGCAAAGCAATTAATTTAGCAAAGCAAGTTTAGTACGTAAATTATTTTCCATTTTAGAGCTATGCATTATCCCATCCACTTACTCAAAAATATGTACGGAGCAGTAACAAGTGCTGTGTCAGATGTTTGTCCCTTCTAGAGCTTCTGCACTTGCTCTTAAGAATATGTGTTTGTATGTGACTCTGTGTGTATGTATTTCAGTTGATTTACATTTAAAAATATTACCAACGTGTTTGATACCATAGTATCAACATAGTATTTACTGAGTTGTTGGAATTGGCCTAGTGCCTAGCTGGGTGCTAGAGTGGTATATATGTAGAATGAGTGTTCCATGAGATATGTTTTCTGCTCCTAAGTTTACATTTAGATTTTATCAATTCTTCTACAGATTTTGACTCTCACAGACTTTGCACTCCAGCATAGCTGTATGATAGAATCACGTCGCCATTAAACAAGCATAAAAACTCTACTGCAAATAGCCTTTGTTAGAAGAGCCTCCCATTTCAAACAATTCGTTTTAGAGTAATCAATAAAATAGGCTTAGGCCACAATGTTGGCAAATAGATTTTTCAAAAATAATAATACTGTTGCAAAGAGGCCAGTACCACAGGTTACAAATTACCAAAAAATTATAAATGTTTATTATAGAGAAATCTGCAAATGATGGTGGAATTTCCTTTGTAGGAGGCTGCTCCCCTCAGGCCCGCCCTGCTGCCATTCGGCAATGCATTCCAGCCTGCAGAAAGCCTTTCTCCTACTGTACACAGGTGAGTCATGTGCTGGAGTCTTCTACAAGTCCATTAATTGTTGTGTTTTACACATGCAATCAGATGTTCTCCTGTCTGCTGCAGCACAAGCAACAGTTCCACGTGCCCACGATACCATCTAGAGGCATTTGCAGGAGTAATCACACTTATAAAGAATTTCTCAGCAGGACCATGTATTAAGGAGAGCAGTATTTTTTTTTTCTATAAATCTGTCTTTAGCCAAATCTTTCAAATATCTAATTTCTATTAGCTCTATTTACCAATAAGTGTTCTCAGTTGACTTATGTCTTCTCTTCTCAACCTTATATACACCTCACCTATTTTGAAAGATATTAAAAATGTTCATATTTGCTAAAGTTATTATATATAATTACACTGTGATTACTGTGGAGTGAGTACATTTTTAGTTTATTTTAAGTAAGCTAAGTATGTGACTATCATTGAAAAAAATATGTGTGGACTTGGCGGTCATGTGTGTATTTTTTTTTTAAAGCAGACATTTATTTGTACTTTTTCTTATATAACTCACATCTACTACACCTCAGGAATAAATGTAAGACATATAATGTATTCTAATCAAGAGCACTCATAGTATGCAGTGCATATATAATTTTTTTAAGTATGCTACATTTTTTAAAGAAACAAACTTCTCATAGTATGCTCATTCTAAAAAATGATTTGATTAAAAATAATTCAAGTACTCAGTCCTATTATTGGCCTTACAATTCAAGATGGCTTAATTCTTTACCACAGAAAAGACAGTGGGTAAGCTTGCAGAGGGGAATAGAAGGAAAGTAGGAGAAGTTCAGGAACTCCGTTTGGGTTAGTGATGTTTGAAAAGCAGAAAGTATAGCTTTATACCAACCCTCTGAATGTCTTCTTTAATAAAACAGAAATTACTTTTTTCCTTGAATTCTGGAACATATAACTGACTGGTTACAACTTTTCTCTCATGCTAAAAATAGAGGTGTGTCTTGAGAATACGGCTTTAATGGCTGGGATTATAAAAATTTTCTTAATTAGATCTCTCCATTGTGATATGAAGATATCATTTTGTGATACTTTCAATTAAAACCGACTGAAAATGTCATATTTATGTGTTATTATTATATGACTGCAACCTGAGCTAAACTATGGACAGGTAACCAAACGTGCTTTTCTTACTTTTTTCATTTTGTAGAAGAGGTGCCTTGTTTACTTTTAGTATTTATTTCTCCTCAGAATCACATGTTCAGTAATAATTGATGACCTAAATAAAGTTAACTGGTTGATGAGGATTGGCATGAGTAGCTGTGTGAAGCTAAGGTCTGTTCAGAAAATGCTAGATAAATAGCTTTAGGTAAGGAGCCATAAGAGCAAAGTCATAGAGATTCATAATCTTATACTTATTCTCCTTCACTCTTCTCTATTGTCTGTACACTTCCTGGAGGAAGTGCAATTATTTTCAGGTTCACTTCCAGAGACAGATAGGAATTTTAATCTATCATGTCTCACGATAATCAGCTTCTCAGTGACATTCATGGTACTTGAAAATGACCAGGAATTCACAGACAAATATAAAGGACCCATTGTCACACTGCCAACTAGGGATGTGATGTGGGGTGACACTCAAGTTATTACAAGGAAAGAGTAACTCAGATATATGCATATTTCTCTTGAGCATGTGCCTTTGGTGATGTCTTTTATCCCCTGTGTAAGGCTGCCCTGCTTGAGTGCAGAAGTGAGCCTATGAGCAAAGAGGAAGTTTGATCTGCTTACGTTAGCAACAGTGCATCCATACAGGTCTGCCGCAATTTGAGACTTGCCTCCTCAGAGGAAAGAATTCATCTGAGAGGATAAGGCAGAGTGAGAGGCTGAGGCAAGTATTTGAACAAGAGTGAAAGTTTATTAAAAAGTTTCAGAACAGGAATGAAAGGAAGTACACTTGGAAGAAAGCCAAGTGGGCAACTTGACAGATTCAAGTGCCCTCTTTAATCTTTGACTTGGGTTTTATATGTTGGCATGCTTTGGGATTCGGGGGTGAGCGTTGTGTCCCTTCTTCCTGGATTTTTCCCTTAGGGTGGGCCATCCACATGCACAGTGGCCTGCCAGGACTTGGAAGGGGTCTCATGCACAATGTGTTTACTGAAGTTGTGCACATGCTCACTTGAGGCATTTTTCCTTTACAAGTTATGTGTTCCTAGAGGAAGGTCGTATACAAGTTAAACTCTACCATTTTGCATCTTATTGAGAAGAGTTGAACCCATTTGCCCAACTCCTGAGATTTTATCAGGAAGCTGCTTATCACCAGCTTTAGGTGTTTTCTATCTTTTGGGAGACTGACTTTCCCTGGTGCTGGCTGCAACCAATTACTGTTTTAGAGAAACAGTTTAACAGCTACCTAACCATCACCTGATGGTTGCCTTGCCTAACATTCCTGGTGGGGGACCCTTCTCCTTCCCTGCTTATGTTTTTCCAGCTAGGAAGGTTGAGCATACTCTAATAGTTAGTGGTCAATGGTAAAAGGTGATGGAGGGATTTAGCAGCTGGTGTAGCAAGAGCACTTAATTCAAAGAAGATATGTACATAATCCCTGTTGCTTTGCTGCTCAGTAGGAAGGGTGGGCTGAAGCAAGTAGGCAAGGATCTGAAACAAATGGGGATAAGAGTTGAAGATAATTTGGTTAAATGCCATAAACATCTCCATTATAGGCTTGGCATGGTGGCTCACACCTATAATCCTGGCACTTTGGGAAGCCAAGGCAGGCAGGTTACCTGAGATCAGGAGTTGAAGACCAACCTGGCCAACATGGTGAAACCCCGCCCCTGTTAAAAAACAATAATAATACAAAATTAGCTGGGCATGGTAGTGGGCGCCTGTAATTCCCAGCTACTTAGGAGGCTGAGACAGAAGAATTGCTTGAACCTGAGAGGCAGAGGTTGCAGTAAGCTGAGATCCTGCCATTGCCCTCCCTCCAGCAGCCTCGGCGACAAAGCGAAACTCTGTCTCAAAAAAAAAAAAAAAATAGAGACAGCAAGGAAAAGACATAGTTAATTAACTTTATTCACAAATAACTATGGTTTAATATTTGGAAGGTGTCAGAATTGTGAACACATTTCAAAAACCTAGCATTTTATTTAAGAGCTGACTTCGGAATTCAAAAAGGCAAACTATGTATTTGATTTTCATCTCATTGGCAGGTCCAGTTTCCCAAAACTCTAAATTGCCATGATGTATAGTGCATGTATTAAGTGATTTTAACATGTATATTGTTATTAATTCATCTGCTCAACTCACTGTGTAACCATAAAAATATTCTTTATGCTGTAGGGTGGAGTCTGTGGTTGTGAGAAGGGCTATACAGAGATCATGAGATCAAATGGTTTCCTGGATTACTGCATGAAAGTACCAGGCTCCGAGGACAAAAAAGCTGATGTGAAGAACCTTTCTGGGAAAAACAGACCTGTGAATTCAAAAATACATGATATTTTTAAAGGATGGTCTCTTCAACCACTTGATCCAGGTGAGTTTCTGTTGTGAGTAATAAATGAAAATTTTCTCATGGGAGGTCTATATTTTGACCACTTCTCATGATGGAAAGAATGGAGGGAAGGGGGAAAAGAAGAGAGAAGAAATAGGCAATATGGTATAGTTCAGGGTTTCTCAGATTTGAATATTGCATGATGCATGAGTTTCTTTAAGTGTACAGTATTTCATGAATGGTTGAACATAAGTCTCTCAACCCCAGTCTAAGAGACAATGAGTTAAGTAACAGAATAATATCCTTTGAAAATATCTTTTTTTTTTTTTTTTTTTTGTGAGAGGGTCTCACTCTGTCGCCCAGGCTGGAGTGCAGTGGCATAATACTGTATCATGGTGTATCACAGGGTTGCTAATAAGAGGTAGACCCTCTTTTCTGAACTAATATGAAAATATTTTCAACCTACATTATATAGTGAAAGAAAAAGTACAAATCAAAGTGCATGACATGCACCATTTGTGTCCTTTTAAGAAGTGCATAAATTGGTATGTGTGTGCTCAGCTGCTTGCATATGCAGAGAAAACCTAGAAAAATTCACCAGGAAACTGGTACACAGTGATAGCTACTGGATAGGGAATTGAGAGGGTGATGGGAAGGCTTATTTTTCACTGCGTATTTTTTAAAATAAGTTTTAGCCTATCTTTTATGTCCCTATAGAATATATTAATACTTTTTTAAAAGTAACATGGCTTAAAGGTTTTGTACCATCACATACCTCTAAACTGGGGATTTAAAAGCACTGGATCCTCCCATTGCACCAATCCAGGAGGTGTTATGGATGATAAGCTATAAGGAGCATTCTCACTCAGGAAAGAGTTTTTTGTTTTTCGAGAAATGTAAAAACTCAGAATAGGCCATTTCATCATTAGTGTTTCAAAGAGATTAGAATCAAAGCTTTGGTAAAAATTTTATGACCATAGAAAAATACCATTACTACATTGAACTTTATTCTAAAATCTGATTGAGGCTTGAAAGTGTCCTATAAGGAAAAACTATAATAGGTAGTTGTAATATAATTGAAAGTAATTGTGATTTTATTCAAAACAAATGTTGTTTACAATAGATTTTGATTGTTTTTCCTCCCATAGAAGTTTTTTTGAATAAGATACTGTTATGTGTATTTTGGACCTGTAGTTAATTACATTCGTGTAGCATAATGAATCTCTGTGTGTGTTTCTTTCAGAACTAAATGCAGTTCCTTTGGGATGCTGAGGCATTGCCTTTGTCAGTCCAATTCTAAGTTTAGTTAGCTGTATGCTCACATAAAATCAAGCAAAAAAAATTAGAGTGACAGAAACAACAAGTTTCTATAATATGTAGAAAAAACATATATTTGTGTTTATATATATACTCAAGCTTATATGGAATAAAAAGTAACATAATAGATTAAAATATATAGTTAATTCATTTTGTTAACTGTAGTAGATACCAGATCCAAAATAATGTGTACTTGTAGACACATGGTCATAATTTTACAGTAATTTGGTGAATTGATTAACTTGTTTCGTCATGTGGTTTTTGTTTGCCTAACATTATTCTGGAAGTAGAACCACTAAAAATGGTCATAGTAGTTTTCTTTCCATGTAAGGTTTTCTCTTAATTATAATTTTCTTTTTTCTTTTTATGTTGTCAAATATATTGCCATATTTTTGTCTATTGATATGGCTGTAAACACTTGAAATTCAAACTAGCCTACAAATTGACTGGATTTTATAAAATAATGATTGCTGGTGTTTGTTTGGTATTGTGAAAAAATTTGATTGACTATCTTATATTTTACATTTTCACTTTTTTTTCCTCATTTGAGAGCTATTACCTATGGGTATTTCCACTTATGCTTATGACCTATGAGTGTCTCAGAATTCAGATGAAAAGTAAAACATTCAGCAAAATAAACATTTTGGTGCCATGAAGTTACAACCTAATGCTTTTGAGAGTTCATTTGCTAAAAGTCAACAATAATGAAAACTGTTTATCTGTAAAAGTCCATTAAAAATGGCTCCATGTAATAACATTCTCAGATTTTTTTCACAGACATAATTTCTGGTAGGAAACCCATATTCCTGTGATGTTCTAAGAGAGAATCTTTTTAATTCCTGATTCTACCTGACAATTTACAGAGTATGTGAGGACATTACTAACTTCTACAGTTGAGTGCACAGTTGGCTAAGGTGCTGGTGTTCAAGTACAGAACTCATAGTCAGCTTGGGGTTGTTAGATCTAATGTTGCCCCGTCTCTCCAATGCTGCAGACTTCTGTATGCTAAGCTTCTTACGTTATCTCTATTTTAAACAGATGGCCGAGTAAAAATTTGGGTCTATGGCGTTTCAGGTGGCGCTTTTCTTATCATGATTTTCCTAGTATTTACTTCCTACCTTGTTTGGTAAGTACTAAGTAGTAAAAAGTATATATTCATATTTTTACAGATTTCATGTTATACTTAAAAGTATAAAAAAAAAAAATCAGTATCATTGACCAGTGTAACAGGATTCTTGAGGCCACAAATAATCTTCAACAGTAGAATGGCTGAGTAGTTGAAACAAGGAATCATTATCTTTTTTGTTCTCACTTGAGATAATATTTTTAAAATTTGGTATTTGAATAACATGAAAATCAATGGTCAGGACTTTTCCATTTTGGTGTTTTGATTTAGATCAGTAGTTTGCAGCCTTGACAATACACTGATGTCTCCTAGGGAATCATGCTTGATCTCACTCCCCAGAGATTCTGATTTAATTAGTCCTGGGTGTGGCCAGGTCATCTGGGTATTTAGTAGCTTCTCATGTAATTCTAATCTGTGGTCCAGGTTAAGAAAATTACTGTAGATAATTTTAGTTCTTAAATATTGAATGGTTAGGTTAAACTGATCAGTTGGTTCAGGCAACCTGTAAGCACATTTTAAAGATTAGAGCAAGTTGTTTTACTATATTTACCAGCTATGGGACAAAATTTAATTGATGGCCAATTCCAAAAAAAAGCATTTTGTAAAGTGACTAGTTCCTGAGAATTTATTGTTCTCAGAAAATAATGACTAGTTTATCATACAGAATATATGTTAGTTGATGCACTGCTCTTGAAACCAGACAGAATTAAATGCACTTGACTCTTGAACAATATGAGGATTAGGGGTGCCAACTTTCCCACGCAGTTGAAAATTCAAATATAATTTCTGACTCCTCCAAAACTTGACTACTAAAGGCCCACTTTTGACCAGAAGCTCTACCAATAACATGGTCAAATAACACATTTTCTATGCTATGTGAATTATATACTGTATTCTTACAATAAGGTAAGCTAGAGAAAAGAAAATATAATTAAGAAAATCATAAAAAATGGAAAATATATTTACTATTCACTAAGTAGTTATGGATTATCATGAAGGTCTTCATCCTCATCATCTTCATACTGACTAGGCTAAGGAGAAGGAGGAAGAAAGGGGGGTTAGCCTTGTTGTCTCGGGGTGGCAGAGGTGGAAGAAAATCTGCATATAAGTTGATACAGTTCAAACCTGTGTTGTTCAAGGGTCAGCTGTAGATTTTAATATTTTCAAGTGTGCTGAGAATATTTTATCGGCTTTCTGAGCAGAAGTTTCAATGTATTTTTTTATTTTCATGAGCTCAAAGTGTTACTTCACTTTTTTCTCCTAGTAAAGATATTTATCTTCATCATCTGTCTCAGAGACTATTTTTCTGAGGATTTTTACCCAAGTTTTAATCTTGATTCAAATTCAGCCATTGTCTATTTAGCCTCAAATTGTGTTTCCAAGGCTACACAGATTTTTAAATCTTTTGTCTTGGTGAGTGAAAGTTGGTAAAGAAAATAAGATGACTTTAATTCTTTCTGCCACCTATGGTGTTAGAAATTGAATCCCTAGAAATTAGATTTGTATCCAACTAACATTTCCCTGTTGTTGTAGTGAAAAGTGTTATCTTCAGTTGGTCATTCATCCTAGAACCAATTTTTTTTTTTTTTACTTTTTTTAATGCAAATTGATGAGTTTGGTTAGTATTGTCTAGATCTACTCTAAATGAGCAAATGTGAATTTGAAAGCTTTGCATGAGGTTTAGAAGAATAAGAAGCTTTCACCACCAGAAAAGATTAAAACAAGGGGGAAATTTCTTAAATTGCAGCAAAAGACATGAAGGTTTGGCTGATAGGAAACTGCTTTCAAAGCAATCAGTAGGGTAACACAGCGTAAGCTAATTGGAGAGTGTATCAGTCTGTAACTTATATGAATTCTAGCTGTTAGTAGCCACATCCCCAAATCCAGATTCTATGGTTCCCTTTTCCCTTAAATATTAAAAAGATTAAAAATTAACATGTAGTAACACATATATTTTGCCTTTTGATTTTTCTCCATTCCCTTCAACCTAAAAATGTGTTAATCATAATCTATTCCTTTGACAACACATATTTATTAAGGCCCCTTTCTGCATGACTCTAGGCACTAGGAATTAATTAGGTACATCATTGAATTCTCTTAACAAACCAATTTCTAGAAAATTTATATATATATATATATATATATATATATATATATATTCATGGGGTACAAGTGCGGTTTTGCTACATCAATATATTGCTTTCTGGTGAATTTTTAAATATAAAATATCAATAAAATTTCTCTTTTCAGTAGCCAAATTACATATTTATGCATGTTATTTTTCATAGCTCTTTTATATAAAATATCAATAAAATTTCTCTTTATTTTTCAGTAGCCAAAATACATAAATATTTATGCACATTATTTTTCATAGCTGTTTTCTTCATCCCCAATGCCTGCCTTTAATAGTGTCCCTCTGGAAGTAGCACTCATATTTGGACCTGTTACACATTCTCCCATCTGCAGTCTACAGCGAGATTCAGCTTTCTGAAACTTAGCTCCAGGGATCAGACCTCTCCTACTCACACATGAGCCCTGGCTTCCCACAGATAGCAAAACTAAAGTCATATTTTGGCTGCTTCACCAGTTGACTAAAGTCTTCCACAGCTGGAGCCCAAACGGCTCTTTCAAACCTATCTTCTACTAATTCCCTATGCCCTATACAGGCTGGTGTGTTGTATAGGTCAAAACACATTTAAGTCTTCATTTTCTAACTATGAAAAATTTAAAAAACAGAAAAAAAATTGACTTTTTAAATAAACTTTTAGATTTAGATAATAAATTGTCTATGCTAATATTTAATCAATTTGCAAATTATACAGTTCCATTTATTATCTTATATCATATATAAATACAGTATTTGATTATATACAATGTTCGTTTTCTCTAATTTTATATTCATAACACAGTTTTATTCAATGTCTCCATCTATCTTTCAGATGAGTCACTCTTATCACTGCTTTAGTCTTTCTTTTCACAGTTTGCTTCAGTATCAAGTTTAGTATATTTACTTTCACCCAAGTTGTCTGAGATATAGCATTTCTTTGGATCTCTTTATGCTACTCTTTCAGAGGTTTTATCCTAGCATCCAAGCGCCTATCTGCATATATTAGGGAAGATGACCATTTTACTTGTCCTGTGTGTATGTATATTATTTTCATTTTTTAAAAAGCTATTTGTATAACAAATGCAGACCCTCATTATATAAAAGATTTTATAATCATTGAATATGACTATAACCTCTTTCTTAAAGATAATTTTTAGGAGAAATAATTTTACATTAGAGTACTATATTAGTCTATTGTCATACTGCTATGAAGAAATAGCTGTGACTGGATAATTTATAAAGGAAAGTGATTCAATTGACTCAGAGTTCTGCATGGCTAGGGGGGCCTCAGGAAACTTACAATCATGGCTGAAGGCAAAGGAGAAACAGGCACCTTCTTCACAGGGTGGCAGTATGAAATGAGTGCTGAGGGTAGGGAAAGAGCCCCTTATAAAGCCATCAAATCTTGAGAGAACTCACTCACTATCATGAGAGTGGCATGGCCATGATTCAACTACCTCTACCTAGATGCTCCCTTGACACATGGGGATTATGGGGTTTATGGAGTTTGCAATTCAAGGTGAGATTTGGGTGAGGACACAAAGCCTAACCATATCAGGCACTTAGAGTACTGCCCTGCTAATTTCCCAAGGAGGTTTTCTTCTTCTGTGGCTTACTCCTTGTATCCCATTGCTAGCTATTGGTAATCTACCTGTTTATTCATCCCAAAACTCAAATACCAACATTTTTCTTTTTTAACAGTCTGAAATAAATCGTTCATGTCTCTTTTCCTGTGGCATTTCCCCCATGCTAATATTGCAGTTATTTATATAAACATCTTCCTCCTCTATCAAACTCCAGAGAGTTTGGGTGGAGAGAGGTAATGACTATGCTTTACGGAATGTTTTAAAGCATGAGTTTGGTCAAGATTTATTGAGCAAATAAATAAATGGATGAATAAAGGAGTGTATTAGTAAAAATTAATTTATTGCCAGTGGTTTTTAGAAAAATAGTCTAGGAAAAAAAGCTAATATGTCAAACATTATATACATTGCTTATTAAATCATAATAATCCAAGGATGTGTTGCTATTGCCATCCCTATTTTAAAAAGTAATTGATCCTTAGGTTATATAATTTTCCTGAGGTCACCTGCATGGTAGAATCAACCCCAGGTTTGCCTACCCTTAGAGTGTATGCTGGTCTTTGAGTCTTCGTGTTTTCTTTCCCTTGAGTAATCCCCAAAACTCTTTAGACTCAACGTAATGCCTATAGCTTCCACATTTCCTAGAGGCTCCTTGTTTCACAGGTAAAGTAAGCTGTAGACCTGGTACAGACCTATTGATATAAAAACACATACCATTTGCTGTTACATATGAGTCGCCTAAAGAAACCCAAATAGATATTTTCATAGCATCTAATTCTATTAAATGGATTGCAGAAGAGTTAGAGGATGACAGTTTTAGAGATTTTATATTTTTGCCAAAAATAGAAGCCTTAGGACAAGAGAACTGCTATAATATGCCAGGTCTTTGGTGTATACTTCAGATGAAAGCAATTTATAATAAAACTTGAAAATGCTTCTGAGAAAATATCAAAAAATAGTCTTCTTAAAGACTACTTCTTTCAAATACTAGCCTTTGAACATCTACCATTAGTGTTTGGAGTTTCAGAAATATTATTGATGCCCCTAATCCCCTGGCAGTAAATATCCATGAGGCAATTTAAGGGGGATGACCACTGGATGAGCTTACTGTTAACCGAGATGTAGCATCTGGAAGTTACGCCCAATAATGATGTCCATTCTGCCTTGCCCAGCATGGTTCTGTAATGCACTCTCATTCTTCCTAAGTTTGAGTGGTGCTTGTACCTACAAAGGCTGGCCTCCCACAAATGGCTGCCAAAACAAAAGATGGTGTGCTGCTTTCATCAAACTAGTTAATTTCTCCTGGCCTGAGAATGAGTCCTTGCTGGAAAGTGCCAGAGGCTTGCTTGTCAGTCCACAATGAGCTCACTTTTCTGGCTTAATGCATTTTTATCCTTTGCTAAAATGCAAATGACCCTAAAAGAGGTTGCTTCAAAATGTGTCTGCCTGTGATCTTTCACAGCCAGGATTGCAAAATGGTTTTATGCTTTGTGCCAACTCTGAAAGTGGCTATGGCTGTCAAGAGTGCTCCATTAGGAAGAATGATGAGGCTACACCTCAGCTTAACAGGAGAGAATAGAGTGATGGATTAGAGATGTCCACCTGGGCACAGGATGACTGGTGGTGTTGGTGGCCTATGTGCCAGGCATTTTTGGGTCCTGATTTAGTGTGGGAGGGAGGTGATCATACCGTTTCTGAAACCAGAGTGGAGCAGAAAACAATGAGAAATAAACTTACTTCTAAAGGAAAAAGTGGATAGTGTAGGGAGAAAGGAAAGCAAACTAGATGCTATAAAGACAAGCCTCCTACTTGCTGGCCTCCTCAATATTCGCCTTGCTGAGTGCAGTCTTGCCACTCAGCTTCTCCTTCTGGGGTTCTTTTTTACTGGCCAGAAAGCCTTGCAACACCCCTGCTATGCAGCAAAGTACTACCACATTCAGTGGTCCAGAGATTAACATTTGAGAGGAGGCTGATCTGTTCTAAGCCATAAAACTTCTCAGATCTCATGCATTCATAGTTGTGATTTTAGTATCTGGCAATTGGGAGGTTGCACAATATGAAAAGATGCATGATAAATGAGGTCCTAATCCCAGTAATCCCCAGCACTCTCCATGGCCCACAAAGGTCCAAAGGCATGCCTATTAGTAGCCCCCACTTTCCTTCAGAGGTAGCCATGGTGTATGTGATTCCAAATTTGGTAAGTGGTATAAACACAATTGTGTAAATTTTGAGTAGAATATTCTAAGCCTGGATCACAGAGGCTGGCCAAGTTGACTTGTCTCCCAGGTGGTAGTATTGGCTCTTTATAGAAATATGACCACCTCTAGCCTTTCTCCTGGCTTCCTGTTCTCAACTCCCTGGTGCTCGAGATTCTCTAATTTCTCTTTGTCCAGTGGCCTTTAGCAAATTCCAATTAAGGGCAGACTACCGAAATCTCTGTTTGGGAAGCACCTACATTTCTTACCCCCTCTTCTTCTTTGCTCCCTCCCCCCACGAAAAAGAAAACCAAGGGAGGTGGGAGGGAGAAGACTCCTGCTATCATTTCACATGAACTTCCTTGTACTCTTTTTTGCCATTAAGACAACCCACCACCACCACCACCATCAGGGTGGATTTATAGTCACATTCAGATTGCCTCAACCTCTGGTGGGTGTGTGATTTCTTAGCACCTTTAAATGCCATGGAGTAGTATGCCCAGGACTCCGTTTCAAGTGGGGTTCATGCCAGAGCCTGGGCCCATCAGTCTAGAGTCACTGGAACATACTTATACATGAATACAGATAAAGTTAAATTGGATGTTATTCAGATAATTATGTAATACCCTTTTGAGCATTGGAGATGACCTGGAAAGCAGAAAATTGAAGGCGAAGACTCCCTCTGGAGAAAATTCTGAATCATGTTTTTGGGTCTCCACAGCTTCCCTGGCTGGAAGTTGTTCGCCTGCAGCCATCCCTTCCCAGCACTCAGTATATCCTCAATGAGCACCTGCTGCATGCCAGGTGCCAGGATGAGGGACACCGGGAGAATCTGCACTTCCTTTTAGGGGTTCTGCCAAAACCATTTTTAATTTATTTCTTTAACTTCTATGATTTGCTTCAAACATCAATCAAAAAATTAATTTTACTCCTTAAATTAAAACTTGCGCAATTTAAACTAGGAGTTTCTCCCTGCAACCACTTTAATTTTATCAATTTTTTATTGCAGTAAAGTTCACATAACATAAAGTTCTCCATTTTAGCCATTAAGTGAAAGAAGCCAGAGACAAAAGGCCACATACGGTATGATTCCATTTATATGAGATATCAAAATCTATCAGGGAAGGAAGTTGATTGATGAGTGGTTGCCAAGGGCTGAGAGCAGGGGGTAGTGGGGGAGAGATTGCTTGGAGGAGAGCAGAGTTGCCTTTTGGCATGATGAAAATGTTCTGGAGCTAGATAATGGTGATGGTGGACATGCTGTGACTGTGTCAAATGCCACTGAATTGTGCAGATTAAAATCTTTGTTTTTAAATTAGATACACTCAGAATATAAAACATAATTCATATGTGCAGACAAAAAAATGTCATTTTTCTCCAAGTGCCAAATGAATGCCATATATATACAGAGAGTGTGGTGTAAAGGTTAAAAGCTCAGGTCTGTGTGTTAGATTTGTTTAGAATGCATGCTCTACCACTCACTTAGTGACCTGAGGGGAGGTAAACAACCTCGGTAGTCCTTCTCTGTAAAGTAGCAATAATCCTAATGCCTCCCTTGCAGGATTTCTCTGTGATGTTTTGAGAGATTTTGTGTAAAACGTTCAGCACGGAGCTTGGTACTTAGTATATATCCAATAAGCAATAGATACTAATATAAAATAAAAGCATGGAAGGCTGGAGACAGGGAGAGAGATGAACCCAGGCTGTGTAGGCAGGGTGAGGCAAAGGCCCTGAGGAGGGAGGGTAAGTGTGGCGGAGGTGAGAGCAGTGAGTGGCAGAATTAAAGGTTACAAGCATTTATAAATACAAGTTGAGATTTGCCCATACGAAGAAACAAGAAGTGTACTGCAGGGTGTTCTGCCCCATGTCTGGGGCATCGCTGTATGATTTGGAAATGTTGTTCAACTTAAGCTTTCCTTTCCATGAGAAGGAAAAGCAGCCTTTACTGACCTGGAGAAGTTGTGGACTTCAAGTAAAGCAGAAACCAGGTGAGAATGGCTTTGCATGGAATAGAATTGGTGAAATTTTCTTGACACACTCTGGCATCTTGGCAGCTAAATGTCAGGTTCCAGGTCAAGGTAGAAGTGTGTTTACTTAAAAACAAGACCAGGGTGAGGCGTGGCTGCTCCAGCCACTTATGATGTTGAGCATCTGTGATGTGAAGGTCATAGTAGTTTAAAAATGAGTGAGCAGCAGACATCCCTGTTGTATATCAACAAGAACGTAGAAGGAGAACAGCCCTGCTACTAAGTTCCTTCATTCCACTAAACCAGTTTTAAAATTGTGTAAGATGAGGACTTCTTAACAGAAGGGTAAAGTATTCAGTATTCACAAAAGGAAACCCGCACATCCAGAGAAATGAATCTTTTTGTCATTTCACCACTTGAATTTCTATTTCAAAATTGTCTTTGGCAGATGAAACGGAGCTCTATGAACTTGCTTTATCTGAGGAATTTTTTTCCCTTTGCAGCAAGAAGCCAAAAGCACATCAAAGCACACCTCCCCAACAGAAGCCTCTGACCTTAGCCTACGATGGAGACTTAGACATGTGACCTGAAAAAGAAATCCAAATGTAGACATCAACTGCCTTAACTGCTTTCTCTTTTGTAGCTCTCAGACTTCTCAGTTTTTTGAGGAATCTCATGATGTGATATATTGGGCAGAATACAAATATTGCAAAAGTAATATTGCCTCCACTTCATTTGGACATGGAGTCAAGGATTATTAGGTCTGCCATTTTGTTTTCAAGTTGTTTGCGGGTGTGAGTGTTTTATTTTTTGGTTTTCCCAAGGGACCTGAAAACCCTTCTCTTCCTGTTTGGAACTGGGAGGAAGAAAACACGATGGAATTTCCACAGACTTGAGTAAACTTGATCTTCAGCAGCATAATGACAATCCAGAGGAAAGTCCAATCAAGGCATTTACTGTAAATGATGAGTCTGACACTGCATTGTTACGCACTATATTAGTGCAAAGTCTTTATTCTTCCCATACTTCAACACTGAGTTTTCTAGAGTTTACATTGGTTTAAAGACTTTCAAATTGGATTGCCTATTTTCATGAACACAGAGAGAATGGATTACCATTTCAAAAATTCTCTGAGTTTTTAACCTTTAAATATTGTATTTTATTTTATAGCCAGGGGATGATGGCAATTCATGGGTTGCAGCTATTGAAAATAACAGAGTGTGTGTAATTGCTGAACTAAATGAAAGCTAGGTTATTTTTTAAGGGAATGTGTACTGAATGTTAGGATGTACAAATGAAATAGGTGGCTAAGTTGGAGAATGAGGTATATTATTTGGTTACTAAAACTGTATTTTAACAGAAACTTAGCCATGTAGATATAGCATTAACCACACACAGTTGTAATTCAGTTTAATGATGACAAACTCTGCTTTTGTAATTTCAATTTTCTTATCTAAATATTTATAAATTCTTTTTTTGAATTTAATTATCTGACCTCATTTAATATACATCGAGCACCAATCCTGTTTGTAGAAAGTCTTGCTTTTATAAGGTTTCAATAATATCTAAAACAACACATTAAAAAACTGAGACCGTTTTATGAAGATAATTGTTTGTAATCATAGGTGTTGAAAGTAAAAAGGTGCCATCTTGTGGTATTGACTTGTATTTATAACAAATAAACTGCTCAAGAGACTGCAGTGTTGGCTGTTCTAGATTTATTCACTTCTGAAGTGCCTTGTCCTTGATTTGACAAAAAGAGTGTTAATATCAATTTTTGTCAGTGTTTTAGGGGTTGACAGCTGCTATCACTGACAGAAAAAAAGAAATCTTACCCCTCCACACTATCAGGCGTACTAGGAAACAGCACCAGTCACAATGACATAGAGTAGCGTTTAGGGAACATATAGAGCTCTAACAATATTAGAACAAACAAACCACTGTAATCATGTAAACACTGATATGTATGTAAATGATGCGAGAGAAGGAAGAAAATGGAAGTGTTGGAAATGTGACCCCAAGAGCAGATTAAAAGATGTTTTCATTTACCCTGTGACCTCTATTAACCATTTCACATCAAGGTACGCCCTCCAGCCAGCTGACTGTGTTCAATGGTACTATAATTTTAAAATAAAAAAGAAAGTGAAAAGAGAATAGTTTATTGTTAGTATAATTGACGAAGCAATTCCCAGAGTTGCACTTTCAAAAGTTCACTTTAGCTGAAGCATCAGTAGTCTTCTCAGTAGTTTGAGAGAGGCTGCTTTGGAAATCGAACCATGGCTAGGCCCTTTATTGCCTTGTGTGACAAGGAATATCTCTGTGCCTCAGTTGTTTGACCTACAAAATCCGGATAATAAAATCATGTTTCTTTAAAGTTAGACACATAATAATTATAAAATGCTTAATATTCATCACATGTCAAAAGTACAATAAATATTATCTGCAATTATTATTATACAGCATATTCGGAGTTGGGACGCTTAGGTCATTCAAGTTTTTGATTCATTACAGAATCAACAATTATCCATATATTTAATTTGTGTTGATAATACTAGATTTTTAGTACTCATGGCTTGAGTAAAATTGTTTTTCCAATAACACATGCCTGAAATGTTATTTCAATTACATCCAGTTCCCAAATATCATAATCACTATATATTTCTCTCATTCAATTAAGCAAATCATATATTAAACATCTACCATCAGTTAGGCACAGCGCTCTGAGGTACACTGTTGAATGAAATGTGATCCCTTCTGACATTTACTTTTCTTGAAAATTATGCCAGACAGACCCAAAGATTTGGGACAATTACTCCTCAGGAGGAAAGCCAAGGAAAAATATATGGTTAAAAAAAAATAAAATGTGTATTCCATAAATGAATATAGTTTCAAAAGACTACGTGAAGCCTGTGAACACTTCTTTAGGAGAGCATATTGCTCCTACAGTACAAATGGTTTTAACATGCATCGTGCTTATAGGCAGAGAATAAAAGTAGGAGATCAGAAGAAGTGAGTTGGTGCCTGGTACTGCTACTAATTAGCCATTGACTTTAACAAGCTACCTATGTCAGTTTCTACCCTGCACAGCGTAGAAAACAGACTCACAAACACCAGCTGGTTTAGTCTGTGAATGTATATAGTAGAAGTCCCAGAAAACTAGCTTGCAGAAAGATTGAGTTTCGAATGAAAAGGGTTTTTATTTTTTTATTTATTTTATTTTTTATTTATTTATTTATTTTTTAAGACAGGGTTTCACCATGTTGGTCTGGCTGGTCTTGAACTCCCGACCTCAGGTGATCCTTCCGCCTTGGCCTCCAAAGTGCTTGGATTACAGGCATGAGCCACTACGCCCAGCCGAAAAGGGTTTTTATTTTTGAATTAAAGTTATTTGAGAGTTTTACATAAAAATTTGGAGTTCTAGGTTCTCTTGAAAGCTTATACAATCTGGTAACAAATACCTCAATCTTTCATGGTAATTTGCTGGAACTGAATGTTGACTGCACTCTTTAGAAATGACATTCACTCTCACTGATTAAACAAATATACACCAAATATACACTTAATTCATTCAACAAATAATTATTTAATGTCTACTGTGTGCTAGACACTACTCTAGATGCTAAGTGTATGCTAGAAATGTAAAAAGTATTTTTAAGTCTTTTCTCAAATCCACATTCTCATTGAAGCATTCCCCGGGGAGGATTCAACACTGTATTCCAATAGTACACAAATTATAGCTCCTGGCTCAGATCATGCCAGCTGCTCATTTTTGCAAATAAAGTTTTCCTGGTGCACAGCCATATCCATTTATTAATGTGTTGTCTATAGCTGTCTTCTCAGAGTTGAGTAGTTACAATAGAGATTATATGGCCTGCAAAGTCTAAAATACTATCTGGTTCTCTACAGAAAATAACTACCGATGCCTTTCATGCTGATTCTCTTAATGCAGTTTCTTCTCCCCAGTTTCTTTTTTTCCATAGCCTGATCACCTCTATCATTCTATTTACTATACATGCTTGTTTTATAGTTCGTCTATTTTCTCCTTGCATTTAGATGTTAACACCATGAGGGCAAGGATCTTAATTTTGCTCACATATGCTCACATATGTATGTCAAATGTTTGGAATACTCAATGAATATTTGCAGAGTGATTGAATGAGGTTAGAGGAATTAGCAATACATAGCATGCAACCAAGGAAGGCATGTGACGATTTTGTATTTTATTCTGAATGTTATGGGCAGCCACAAGAATATTTTAAACATGATATGATCCATGCCACCACAGTCTCACAACTTCCTATACTCCTTACCCTGGATTAGACAGGTCCGTTTACCTGTGTACCTGGTCTGTACTAAATATTAGTCCAGCAAATACTGCATGAATGAGAAACGATCATAGCAATGGAATCTCAAAAGACTAACATTCAATCACTTCACCTCAGAAGATTCCCCTGTGGGCAGAGGCCCCAGAGAGAAATGGTTTTAATGTCAAGCTCTGCATAGTTCTTTAATAACAACATTAAACATCAAGCTCAATTATATCAGGATAGATCTTACAGGAATTTTACAAGCTCATGTATTACATTTGTTAAAATGCTTGTGAGTTTTCTTCTGTGAAATTTATACAATGATATTGGTGTAACCAAAGCATGATAAAATTCACCTTATCAACTCATATGTTGAGTACATAGATGTGCCACAGGTGGGTTTCAGGTGGGCTGGAATATTGATTCCTCTTCACCTTGGGGGTGACCAAAGCCAGTTAGTATCTTAGTCACTCATGGCCACATCCACTTACCCTCAGATTTTATAGAATTACTGTTATTTTCTATGCATCCCGTAAGTTTAAGGTTCTGCAATGGGCAACAATCATAATTTATTAATGATATTTGTTTCCCAAAAGAGAATAAAAGTTATTAAGTTTGTAGTATTCATAAAAGTAGGAGGCTCATTAGAACAACTTGACAAAGGTTTCCTGAGAATATTCCCATTTCTAATCAATTTACAAACTGGGGAAAGCACATATAAACAATAAGAAACTATGATATGGATGGGTGCAGAAAGGAAGGCTTGACTAATTGCATCTAGGGGATTTAAGTAGGGTTTAGGAAGAATAGGAATTTGAGTTACACATTGGAGAGTGAAGATTGTTGACAAGACTAGAGGGCCAGGTAACTGATAGTTGGCCAGACAATGTTGTCCCAAGGATTCAAGAAAATGTTCACATTCTTTATGATAAGAACCAGGGTGAGAATATTTTGACATTCTTAGATTGATGCAGAAATGAGATACAAAACAGTTCTATCAATTTTTTTCATCAAACATCATGAAATGGTTTTTCATTCACAGCTCATGATCCATGTCATTTGCAGTCTTCCTACCAAAGAATTTTTGTCCCATGTCTACCATGGAGCAGCCTCACCAATCTCACTCCAGAAAGAGGAGTTGTACCTAACTACCTAATTAGGAAAACCCTGCCTCAATTCACTCATAGGTAGTGACTGGGGAACTGGGAACTCTTTAGTCACAGAGTGTAAGAATTATAAACACACACAAACACACACACACACACACACACACCCCTCAAAAATCTTCTGAGAAAGTCACTTGGTCTTTTATTATTATTCTTAAAGCAAAATCAACCAATGATTGAACAATGTCAAACAACAAAATTGTGTGATTTAGAGATCCCCAAACTTTCTTGATCCACAGGACGCTTTGTGTCTACATAATTGGTCAAAAGCAATGTTTAACTATTTGCTCATGAATAGTTAGGTCCAAATAACTTAATTTATATCTTAAGTATGTAGTAGCCTTTAGGAAAAATATATGCATAAATGAAAAAATAATAATATTTTTATTTTATTTTTAAATTACCACAATTGCCAAATCATTAGGAGTCTAAGTCAACTTATGCTCCTGGAACTTCTCAAATTTGGAATCTGTTTGGATGCTATCACCTTTATTTCCAATTTCCTATTGATTTCTGTGCACCTTTTATCAGAACAATCAATGAAAACCTAGCTTAACAAAGACGTGACATCATTGACAGAAATGTAGTGTAATGAAATATGAACTACTTCAAGCTAGTAGTTCATACCATGTCTGATGGATGCTACATTTTGCTGTGTTTTTCTCATAAATTTAAAATTTGCTAGATGTAATCTCAAAAAGATCTTTGATACACAGCCAGTGAGAGTTGTGTCTCTAAATGCCCAGCGTTTGAGATGTCAATGTCAATTTTCCACGAGCTTGTTTTTTTATTTCAGGGATGAAAAATGGCATGTCTCATTTTGTTATTTTCCTTCCTAAAACTGCAGCTTCCACTTATTTCTCAAATCTCTAAATATCTCTCTATCAAGCATTTTTGATTTGCTGCATGTTTGAAAGCACAAAGGGCACAGTCAAAGAGCTTTTGTTTGTGTGTGACTACTGATCCCTCGTAAATATATTCTGTATAGATATATTTTTATGGGAAATTTCCTTAAAATGGAGTATTATGCCCTGTTCCCACCAAGTTTTCTAGTATTAGACTCCTTACCGAAACACTGTTCATTGGCAACTTTTTAACATAAGCATATTGATATTTAACAAAAAAATAACAAGGAAACATGCAGTTGGAACAACAGATAGAACATGGCAAGAAGTTGTAGGGAAATTGAAGAAATAAAAGTAAAGGATGTAGAGACTTCTTCAGCGGCTGATTATTATATCAGAAATTGAAAGGATCCAAGGCCATTGACACAAAAAGCAATTTATAAAAGATTTTTTAGTGACTGATATTTCTGAGACTATATATATATGTGTATGTGTATATACAGGTATGTGTGTGTATATTTCTTCAGGGGAACTAAATTCAAGATTAACAAGAAAAGATCTAAGATCACTATGAGTTAATAAGTTCCATCTCACTACATTAGGCAAAAACTAAATTATTATTATTTTACAAATGTGGTTAGGTATTTTGGAAGATGATTCCATCAGTAAATTGTAACAAATCTATTAGAATGGGCCTGAAACTACTTGGGGATTAATCTTTTAACCAATAGACAGGCTATAGTTCCCAACTCGTAGCCTAACCAAGGTGGTAAATGGCTGTGTGTCACATTGCAAACTAAGCTCTTCTTATAGATTTGGTCATAATGGCAAATCTGGACGTACAGTCATGCTCCATGCAGGGCCTTTGAAGAATTCTTCATTATTGTTCTCATCTTTCATTTTAACAGAATGAGAGGGTAGTTCCTCTTAATGGCTCTGTACTGTATCTTCCTTTGGACAGGATAACTGGACAGGATGGACAATAAGGCGAATCACCTTTGGTAGATGCTCAGTACAAAGTACCTACTCAGGCTGCTCAAAGTGCTGTCAATGAGAGAGAGAAGGGGGAAAATTCTGAGCACATAGAAAACAGGTGAAGTTTCAAGTTTTTTCCTTTGTGTACTTGACATAAAAGAAAAGCATTCTCAGTCCTCAGGGAGGCTGCAGGGCTTTTCCCAGAACCATGGACCTCTATTTACATCCCTTATTGCACAGCAGGGGTTTCCATTCTCAGTTTCATCTATGTGAGTGATTCCAACAGGAGTTGTGTGATGCTACAGCCCTGATGGTCTTCAAAGTTTGATAATTTGGAGTAACTGCTTGATTTTTTTTAAATTTTGTAAGACAAATTTGTCATATTTTATATTTTAAATAATGAATAAGGATGTTTTACACGGAAGCTAGAGCAATAAACAGTAGCTTAAAGGAAACAAAGTTCAAATCTGTAAATTTATTTTTTACTCAAACTATATTTTGTTGATTCTATTCTTTAAACTGAGAATGACTTTAAGTATAAAAGTTTAATTTATTGGCTTTCATGTGCATTGTATATTTCAAATACAAAGATAACACACCATCATCATGCCTCATTCTAAGATTTGGAAAAGATTAAAAAACAAGTTTTGAAGTACTAATTAGTAATAGTAATGCCAATTCCTTAACTTAGAAGATTTGCCTTACAAACCAATCTTTTATCAATTACAGAAACAATATATGCATCACTTAATATTCGCTACCATTGATTAATCTGACACTAGACTATACATGCCAGTACCAATTTACTTAGTCCATCTCCTACAGACAGTGAATAAATTTATAATCAAAGCTTAAAATTTTCATAATTGTACCTAAGTAAAAACTAAAAAATAGAAGGTCAACAGTAGTCACTTCTGAAGGTACAAGTTATTTCCATAAATTTCTAAGAACAGACCTTTCATTTGAAGAAAAATGGCAAATATATGCCTCTCTCTAAACAAATTTAAGTAAGCCTCTCATTGCAAATAATTTGTACAAATCCCAGCAGGGATACGCAGAATGCAGATACACAGTGCTGGATGTATTTGAATTCAACTAAAATACAGAATTGATTTTTCTCCTTGGCTGTTTTCTGAAATGTACATTACAGCTTTGTTTAGTTAAACCAGTTATGACACTTGTGCCAGTGAAATGCTAATATACCTGCAATGCGACCTCTGAGTATGTTGATTTTACTTCTTTGGTGGAACAAATTTCAATCCCTTTTATGCAGAAAACTAAGATGAGCAGATATTTGTATAATGTATATTTTAATTAACACACGCTGTTCCCTGTGGGCTGGGAGCAAAGTATGTATTATGGCTATTTTAAGGAAGACATTCACTTGTGAAATACAAGAGCAATAGACAGGATAGTGGATTGCTAGATGTTGTAAAGTGACTTATAATAACATACTTAAAACCAAAGAAAACCATGCTGTAAAAATACATTGAATACCTTAATGTAACAGTAACATGGTTTCCATCAAATGTGTCATGCTGATGGTCACCAAGACAGTAAAATGACTTCACCTGGTTGTAGGCTGTCGCAGCTCTACTCAGCCAATGGTTGATAGGTTTACATTACCATAAAGAATTAGCTTTTCCAGGTAAGCTGAAAACTGTCTTCAGACTATCATCATTCTACTCACTAGCAAACCATGGGCCTTCAGATTAAGAGACATAACGCTAACATGTCCCAATTGGTGCTGTACTTTTGTGCCAGACGAATACATAGGCAAGCAAAGACTGTCAGATAAATAATCTGTCAAAAACCCTCTGGACTCAGGCAGTGATCCCAGAACATACTCACTAGCTTTCTACTTATCCTTTGTTTGGTAAATGATTCAGTTCTTAAATTTTGAGGATTTTTGTTTTGTTTTGAATTTATTGTTCATCTTGGTCCAAGGGTTGATATATGTCACCCAGATACCAATCAAACACTCTAGGTTGGAACTGACAACAACTAACTCGTCTTTTTCACACTGGTATAACCACACTGGTTCCCTCACAACCAGCATTTAGCTAGCCCATCAAGACTTTCCTTGAAGAGTGAGGTTTCTGACAAGTGTGTGTGTCTTAGAAAGAAAACACAGGAGATACAGTGAAGTTTCAAAGAAGTGACTCACAGTTTTATTTACAGTGCTGAATGTCCAAATCTTATCTTCAATATGAGATGTAGTGGCTGATCACAAACACATGGAATTTCTTGAGTAATTTCATCGGTTTTACATAGATCAATGTGTATTGTCATAATTCCAGAAAATACACTTCTACCTGTATTTATTGATTTATTAACTTTAGAAAATACCAGTTGATCTCAATATGAATGATGAGTATTGAGCTTGCAAATATAATTTTTTCTTCACAATTTTTCACATTTACAGTATTTAGAATATTCTGTCATTTATAATTTAATTTCAAAAATACATACATACCTCTATATATTTAATAATCTTCTGACTGCTTATTTTTGCAATAATAATAACATTTGTCACACCTCCCCTCACCCCTATGCTACAGACATTTTTAATGACCAAATAAACATAGCATTCTACTAGTCCAGGTTGTATATTGAAATGTAAATTTTCTTCACTGGGCATCCAGTCCAACAGATTCTCTCTTATCAAGTGCTTAAATTTTGCTGTTTTCCATTTTACTTCCTATCTGGGAAGAATTTTTCCCCTATATATTATTACCTGTGGTAATTATATTACTTTTTAAATTCATAAACATAGATTATATACTATAATGCCTTTTTTCTTTTTCTCCAGCTACCCAACTTCCAGTCCTTCATTGTCTCTCTCCAATCCAAACTGGTTATACTTCAGGATTATTACAGAGTTCTCATTCCAGGACTTGCCTTTATTGTTTAATTGAATGATTCCATTGTTTTTTAGATTCCATGGCTTTCTTGTTCACGGATTACTCCATTATTTTGCTGAAGAACATACTCAAGTCATTTCCTCAGATGAGGTGCATAAGAAACCAATGGTTTGAGTCTTTCCATGTCTGAAGAGACCATATTCCACCTCTGTATAGTTTGATTTTAGGCTAAAAAAGGACGGCGGGATTATATAATAATAAAAAGTTATCTTATAATAAACTATAAAATATTATTAACTAGAATACATTAATAGAAATTCAAATGTGAAATAAAGAAAAATGACTAAAGTACCATGAGAATTCACTGACATACTGGATTTTTAACATATCTCAGTAAATGGTCATTTAGATAAGATAAAATGTTTAGTTAACATTGCAACCAACAACTGAAGAATATACATTAATTTCATACATAGATAAAACAATTGACAACAATTATAAGTAAATCACAAATTACTGCAATGTCACATAAAGTTGAAAATTTTCAAAAAAAAAAAAAATTTAACAAAGCCTAAGACTGGTTATTTGAAAATAAAGAAAAGCAGATAATCTTCTGGAAATATTAGTCAGGATAAAAGTTACAAATAAAGAATATCTGGAATGAAAAAAAGGGACATATTTCATGGTATAGAGAATGAAATGTAATGGTAATAACATGATGAGTTTTATGGGAATAAAATTAGTAGCTTACATAAAATTCTTTGAAAGAAAAACTTAAAAAAAATTGAACTGAATAGACTTCTTAATAAGAAATTCAATTGATAATTAAATATAGCTATATGCAAGATATAATTGGCCCAGATGGTTTTGTTTATACATTCCAGCAAATAATCCAAATGTAATTCTAAGGATTCACTGACTTTTACATAGAATTTGTAAAAGAGCCAACACTTTCCAACTCTGAATTAAGTTAGCATATCCTTGATATCACAAGAAAAGACTGTACAATTTATAAAAATTATTGGCCAATCTCAGTCATGCAATTCTAAAGAAAATATTAACAATCTAGCAAAATACACTGTCACAATTTTGGAATATACCCAAGAATACAAGATTGGCTTATCATTAATCAATTAATGTAATTAACCACATTAACATATTCAAGCAAGAAGACCTTATAATCTTCTCAGTAAATGCACAAAAAGAACTTGATAAAATGGGACAATTTGTGGCAAAGCTCTTAATAAAAAAATATAAAAAGAATAGAAGAAAAATACTACCCTGAGATGGTGGTTGGTTTCCAGAATGTCCAACAATAATTCTTACCACCTGATTATTTTTACCTTCATGTATTTTCATAATTTCCTCTATCACAGAACAAAATTTTGAAAAATTAAAGATCTAATTGGATTTTAGTAGTGATTCATAAGTTAAGCAGCATCCCATATGGGAAATAGAACGACACTTCTCTGAGTTGAGCAGAGAGAGTGCTCTTAAGAGGCAAGAAAAGACTGAAAAAAGCAGAAATGAGGAACAGAAAGTTGACTGGTGGTTTCAAAGTAACTTCCTTATAGAGTTAAAGTGGGAGAGGACTTTCTTTCTGCACTGGTTCATGTTGAAGGGGCCCAATTGGTTGGGTTTCTGTGAATCATGTGTTTTGGAAAACTATTTTTCTAAGTTCAGTTTGATTATGTGGAAGGTGGCTTGAATGACTCTATTCTGTATTAGTCTGGCCTGATTGTGTCTAGTGCAGGAGCTCAGTCCAAGAAGTGACCTCCCATCACTTTTTTCTAACACTCCTCCATGATATTCAGTGAATCTGCGTACTCAATAAGATATTGTGGAAATAGCAGTGTGTTACTTTCAGGGGTGTCATAAAAATGTTCTGGCTTCCACTTAGCTATCTCTTAGATTGCTCACTCTGAGGGAAGCCAGCTACTATGTTCTCAGGGCATGTAAGCAGCCTTATAGAGGGGTCCATGTGGAACCTAGCTAAAGTCTCCATCCAACAACCAGGATCAACTTGCCAACCATATGAGCAGGCCATTTTGGAAGCCAATACTCCCATTCCAATGAATCTTTTGATGACTATACCCTTGGCTGATATTTTGGCTACAACTTACTGTCTCCCTGGCTGATATTTTGACGACAGTTTTATGAGAGACCTCTAAGGCAGAATCATATACCTGAGGTACTCCCAGATTCCTTACTGACAGATAATATGAGATAACATATGTTTATTGTTGTTTCAGGCCACTAATTTTTAAACTAACTTGTTATGCAGCAAAAGACAATAATACACCTGAAAAAATGTTTTTATAAAAAATTTAATAGCATTCTTTATATGCAATAATAAAATATTCATTTTAAATTAGGAAAAAAGGAATTCCAATATTATCACTTTTTTCAATTATTAGGAAATCCTAGCTAGCCTAGTAAGGTGGAGGGGGAACTTACAAAGATTGTAAAATCAGAATAAAAACCTTATTATTTACAAATGAAAAGTTGTCTTAATAGATAATAAAAACTATAGACAATTAAAATTAAAAGTTTATAAATTTTTCAGATAATCAACACACTGATTTTCATTGTAATTATTTACACCAACAGCAAATAGAAATGCAATGAAAATATGCCATTTGAAATATCATCATCCTCCAAAAACACTAGGAATAAATTCAACAAAGCATATGTAAGAACTTTTTGTAGGATAACACTTTATTTAGAGGTTATAAAGAAAACTTAAATAAATGGGAATATGTGCTGGAGGCTTTCTTCTTTTTTCCCTCCAGACCCACTTTCAACTTTTCTCCACAAACTCTTGAAGACAGAATTTAGGGAGTACATCAATGAGCCCCCTTGAACCCTGGGTTCTGGTAGGCATCATCAGGCAAGAAGTACTGGCATGAGATTAGAGAGCAAAAAGAGAATATTCAGCCAACTGTCTTCCTGCTGGATGGCCAAGGAGTGATTATATTCCTCTAATGAAGGCCACAGCTCCTGTAAAATGAGTGGCTCTCTTCTACAGCTAGTGTCTGCCTCTGGGTTCCAGTAACTACTCCCTCAGCCTACTTTACTTTGCTACTTCAGGCACAAGAGTGATAACCATTTATGGCTGTTGGTTTCCGTTAATCCGGCTCATTCATTTAAAAACACTTTTATTAAACTCAAATCAATCACCTTATTTGAGTAAGCCACTTCTTTCCTGCTTAAATTCTGAGTAATAAGTCTTTTGTACCAAAGTGACCTGAGGAAATGGGACTCTAGCATTGCATTGCTCGTATGTTTAAGGAAAGCACAAATTACTTTCTTGCCCTAGAAACCTACAGCATTTAATGGATTCACAGTTACCCAGATTAACACTGATGGTGATGTGTTATAAATGCAAAGGAGAGCAGGAAATTGGGAGATCACCTATGGCCCATCATTGCTATGATGACAAAAGTGATTATAATAATGCAGGAGAGCACAAACAAAGAAAAAAAATTAAGATATTTAATGTTAACACAGATTGCAGGATAAAAATTAGAACGACTGTATGACAGCTGGTGTCTCAGGACAATTATGGCTGAGATATAAGCCCAAGGCTTGATAATAAGTATTGCAGGTATCTTACAATAAAATAAAGCCACTGGACTAGAAGTACTGGGAATCTGAGATACAGGCAGGGCAGGGTATTCAAAGAGACACAAATAATTCTGTGAACTCTAAACCACCAAATACTCCTGGAGCCATTTTGCCAACAAAGATACACTTTTCCCCCTTTTAAAAAGGACTTGCCTTCTTCTTGCATAAAAACTTCGATGAGTTGCATCACAGGCAATGCCTTACTTCCTTTAGGCTCAAAAGTATGACACACCATTACTTAACTTCCTTTAGGCTCATAAGAAGAGTTTGATCACAACTTGAAGTATAAGACTTGGTCCAGAAATGAAAGTATTCACCAAATGTGTTTTGGCAGGAGTCTGAGAAGGATTCTCATAAGTGGATTTTAGGGTTATTAGATCCAAAATGAATATATATATATATATATATTAAGTCTGATATATATATATATATATATATATATATATATATATATATATATCAGACTTAAGATGAATTTGCTTACACGGAAAGAGTCACCTAGGATTCATTATTTAATGTTTTAACTTGAGCATCTAAGAGTTGCACGAAATCTATGGTGAATTTAAGCCTACATTTAGTGGTGAACTAGACATGCACTAGAAGACCAAATGTCAAAAGGATGGAGATGTTGGGCCGGACCTACTTTGAAGCTGCTTAGTTGCCCATCAACCTTACCCTCATGGAAGGCCCAGAGGACACTGTCTTCACCAAATCATTAAGAAGTGCATTGGCAAGGCAGCAACAGCTTTCATAAGTTCTGTGGTAGGGCAGAGATGATGGTAGAGGATGCTTCACTGCAATTGGGCTTCTTATTTTTAATGAGAATAATTAGTAAGATCCTACATAAGAAAGGCCAGGATGTGAAACTTAAAAATCATCAGCTAAAACTAGGTGTAACTGCCATAAAAATTCACAAGGACAAAGTGGCAATAAGAATATTGACCTATAGGGAATTGTGGTGATAGTCAATTAGTCACACCAGGAATGGAAGGTTTATTTTTTACTGATTTACATATACAAGAAAAGAATTCTAGGTCTGGTAGCAGTTGTAGCTCACTAGCATACAGAATCGTGATCTCTTACGTAATGCCTAAATCAAAGCTAATTTAAGGATCCAGAGTCCTTTGATAGAGAGGAGACCCTACAATGTGACCAGTACAGTGTACTTAAGTAATAGCTCAAGCCTTCCCCAGAAATGCTAGTGGCCATTTCCGATAATGCTTTTTCAATAAATAAATGGAAACACACAAATCTTCTGGACATATTTAAGTGTCAGAATAACTGATGCTAATCTCTAGGTCTAAAATCTTTAACATGTTGTACAAGTCAAAGAGGGGGACATATGGCGGTCCAGTGATAGATGAACTGTTGACTCCTGTCTGTATCACAATGAGTCCAGCAAAAGCTCAAACTTATCCTACAGTGATTTACCTGGTCCAAGAGATAAGGCTTAGTATATGTATAATAAGTAAATAGAACAGTGGCTTTTAACCCTTACCTCACACCAGAATCACCTGGAGGGCTAGTTAAAACACAGGTTTCTAAACACCACCCTCAAAGTCTCTGCTTTGGTAGCTCTGGGTAGCTCACAAATTTGCACAACTACATTTCCAAGTGATACATACCACTTTGAGAACGCTTAGCTCTTTCTCTATGGTTTGGGTCACCAATTGGTATTCTTCTAGATAAATCCTTCTCAAAATATGATCCTCTTATCCATGGCATGAGAGGCATTCATTCCTTTCTACTTTGATTAGTGCAAAAGCCAGATGTCTTCTGGTACACAATAACCCAAATAATCAGAGAGTGATATTAATTGCAGCTATCTTTTTAGATGTGGTGTTTTTTAGCAAGCAGAACAACACAGCCCTTGGCACCTATTATGCAGATAATGACTTGACGATTTTTTTCCTTATTGCTATCAGCAAAGTTAATTAGAAGCAATTTGTCTTTATATATTAGGAAAAACAGTATGCTATTATGCCCTTGTCACTCGTCAGCCCTCCTCTTCTCTGTCCATAATATATTCTTAAGGGAGCTTAATTTTCCTGATGGTCTACAAAGTATTTTGCTAGCTCATTTTATTGATGACATTTTCCTCATTATATCTAATGAGTAAGAAGACATACATGTATGCCTGAGAGAGGGTGATAAATGCTCATGAAATTCAGAGGCCTGCTACATTGGTGAAATTTCTGGACCCTCCAATTTGCAACATGTTGGGATCTCTTTTATAAAGTAAAAATTAACCCCTATATTTATCCTTGCTAATTAATAAAATGAACTTATTTAACCTTACTGCTTCAAGGTGTTTACTAAGTTAACTGAAAGCCTCATACTTTTGAGCAGGACTTTGGAGCAAAAAAGTCTCTGCAGCAAGTATAGGCAGCAGGGCAAGCTGCCCTGCCCCTTGAAACTTATGACCCACAATCATAACTGTTTTGGAAAGATCTGTAGTAGAGAAATGCCAAATAAAGCTTCTAGCAAGGCCCAATATAAGAACTGCAGTGCAGACCCTGAGAGCTTCGGAATTAGGCCACGTTCTCTCTGCCCTTTTTCTCCGACAACTGTATGCCACATGAAAAGCAGTCCCTGGTTTGCTACTGGGCTCTGTAAATACATAACCATGTGACATCAAGTATCTACACAAAATAAACTACCTGTTAGGTACTTGACATTATATAATTTACCAAATAATAAAATTGGAACGTTTTCAGCAGCCGTTGCATTGTAAGATGGAAATAGGATGCAATCCAACACTGGCAGGTTCAGAATGCCCGGGTAAACTGCACAGAGTGCTTCAGATTTCAGTGCCTACCCCCACTCCTGCCTCTTACTCACCCAACTTACAGCCTTATGCAAAGTAGTCTAAAACCAATTAATGAAAACAAAATGGGACTGACCTGGCTGGTAAATAAATCTACACAGTGTTCTGCCATGAGTTAAAAAAGGAAAGATAAAGACAGTAGTGAAGACACTGGCTATCTTCCCAGTGGGTTGGTTGCTTCACTTTACATAAAATAGAGATGGCCAATGGTAAAGCCTGCAGTCAGTGCTATATGCTGGCTGGTTAGTCAGGGATAGGAAAAGAACAAACCGGTAACAACAAAGGCTGGGACTGAAGTAAGGGGATGAATACCTTGGTGCAGCATGTAAAGATGATCATGTGCCACATAAATGCCCAGCAGAGGGTTTCCACAACCCAGGACCTTCTAAAGAATTAGACAGACAAGATCCTTTCTCTGATGTCAATTAGTCTCTTTCTCCAGCCTCTCTTCTCTTTGCTCAATGGAGTCATGTACGATGAGGCCCTAATGACGTGTGGAGTTTATACATAACTCAAACGATCACCATTGTGAAGTGCAAAACTGCTAATAGCAGACACACAAATGGAGCCATAAATGGCACCATTTCCTAAGGAAACCAGCTAGCCACCTGATGGCTGATTGCAGACATACACAATCACATGTGGAATGAAATTGCTGGTTCATACGGTCAAAGTATTTTAGCTTTATTAGACATTAGTTGGCAGTTTTGCAATGAGGTAGTACAATTTTAGATTCTCAACATGAGTTCCAATTGCCCTACACTCTCACCAATCCTTGCTTTTCATATATGAGCTTGTTTGGCATACATAGTTTTTTTTAATTTTAAAATCTCGTTGTCCATGTAATTTGCATTAGCCATGACGAGAACATTTTCGTATGCTTATTGCCATGTGGATATTTCATTTTCTAAGTGTCTGTCCAAATTTTTGGTCATTTTAGAAAAGTATGTTGCTTTTTATTTTGTTATTGTTGATTTGTAGGGTTTATATGCTCTGGATACACATTCTTTGTCAGCTATATGCTTTTACAAACATTTTTTCTGAATCTATGGATTGTCTTTTTATTTCCTTAAGTTTATCTTTCTGTGAGCAGAATATTTTAAGCCTAACTTTTCAACTTCTTTTAATGGATAGGCCTTATTTGCCCTAATGAAACACTTGCTACACAAGGAAATTTGTGTACGTTTCCTTCTAAAAGCTTTAAAGTCTTTAGCTTTGACATTTAGGTTTATGTTGAATAATTTTAGTGTAAGGAATAATGTAGATGGTCAATATTAACTGATTTTTCAAATTTTTTTTTTCATTTTGAAGTCTTTTTTTCTCCAGTCATATTTGTATTTTAAATTGAAGAACACTGCTTGGGCAACATGGTGAGACCTCGTCTCTACAAAAACATGTTCTAGCTACTCAGGAGTTTGAAGTGGGAGAATCACTTGAGCCCAGGAGTTTGAGGTTAGAATAAGCTATGATCATGCTCCTATACTCCAGCTTGGGCAACAAAGCCAGACCCCATCTCTAAGAGATAGACAGATAGATATAGATAGGTAGGTAGGTAGGTAGATGATAGATAGATAGATAGATAGATAGATAGATAGATAGATAGATGGAATTCTCCCTTATCCCATTGAACAGCATTTGTACATTTGGCAAAATCAAGTAATTGTATACTCTCTTTAGTTGTATTGATGTATTTTTCTGTCTGTGTACTAACACTCATTGGTTTAATCAATGTAGTTTTATTCTGCCTAGAAATATGGCAAGTCCTCTTTTTTTTTTTTTTTTAAGAATTGCCTCAACTCTTCTACATTTTTAAATAAAATACAGAAAAACTTTTTCAATTATAGAATTTAAAACCCTGCTAGAATTTGGAATGATATGGCTATGAATCCATATATTAATATCAGGAGAAATGGCATCTTAACATTTTGACTTCAAATTTATGACATTGTTTTCAGTTTATTTAGTTTTAAATTTATTTCAACAATTTTCTGCGTATGGGGGGTTTCACTCATGGCTCTTTAAAATTATTATTCCGTATTTTATGGTTTTGTGGGTTTCTTTTTACCACTATTGTAAGTGGTATTATTTCCCCATTTTATTTTCCAATTCTGTCTTACTATAATGAGACCATTTGATATTTTCCTGAAGGGTTCTGATCACCAATTTAAAAATCATTATTTCTTTTTTCTCTCTTTGCTTCAGTTTAAATAATTTCAAATGACCTTATTCGAAGTCAATAACATTTTTTTCATCCAGTCTACTTTAAGCCAATCAAATTAATTATTCACTTCCAACATTATAATTCTCTGTTCTAGAATTTCCTCTTAGTTTTCTTTTTTTCTGCTGAAATTTTTCATCTCTATACCAGTTTATCCATTTTTTCTCTAAATTTCTTAAGGTTAATTTTTTTCATTTACTAATTCCTGTATTTATATCATTTATAGTTCTGCTTCTTTTGGCTTTTTAACTTTTTATCAGGAATCACATTGTCTTAACTCTTTTCATGTCTTCTGGTTTTTTATTGTGTGCCACAATTTAAATACAAAATAGCAGCAGACACCCAAGTTGGTAAATTCTTCCAGCAAGGACTTGCTTTGCTCCTTTGTTATGGAGCTAGAGTCTTACATCCTCAATTTAATCAGTTTAGCTGATTTGGGTTCTGTCTTTAGAAGCTTCCAAAGTGGGATCACGTCCCACACTCCAGCAGGGCTTAAGAAACTTAGCACACACTAGGGTCTGTCGGAGGGAAATAGGGGTGGGGAGTTGGGGAGAGTTAGCATGGGGAGAAATGCCAGATATAAGTGATGGGAAGGAAGGCAGCAAATCACACTGCCATGTGTGTACCTATGCATGTTCTTCACATGTACCCCAAAACCTAAAATGCAATAAAAAAATAAATAAAAATAAAAAATAAAAAAAGAAACTTCTCTCTATTTTCCAACCTGCCTGCCATCAGTTTTTCAGAATCACTGCTTAGTCACCCTGATTCTTATATGGAGAATTGCATTAGCAGCTCTATCAGGCAATTTGCACTGGTAAAAATTTCCGCTTGCCTCTTCCTTTGGCATTAATGCTCCTTTACTTATAATGGTCTTACTTTTCCATCCAATTATTCCTATAGATGTTGCAGTCTCTGCTCATCTCTAAAGGTCACACATATTTCTAAAATTACTTTATTTAGGCCAGGCATGGTGTTGCAGGCTTGTAATCCCAGCACTTGGGGAGGCCGAGGTGGGTGGATGGCTTGAGCCTGGACAACATGGCAAAACCCTGTCCCTACAAAAAATTAGCCAGGTGAGATGGCATGCAACTATAAACCCAGCTGTTCAGGAGGCTGTGGTGGGAGAATCTGGGAGATTGAGGCTGCAGTGAGCCATGATGATACCAGTAAACTCCAGCCAGAGCAGTAGGAGTGAGACACTATCTCAAAAAATAAAAATAAAAATTATTTTACTTAAATTTCTTTGTGCTCATAGCTTTTTGGTAGTTTAAAATACATACGTGTATGTATATGTATATATTTCATGTTATATTCTTTTCTTGATGCTACAAAGTGATCAATTGTATTTTGTGACTATTTGTAATTTAACTGAGATCATAACTCCAAGAGATATGTTTTGTATTAATCAGTTTTGCTCACATTCATCTCCTATTTCTCGTTTCTGTCTCAAATGAATGGCAAAGTGCAGTATTTCAGGAATAGAGATGACTGGGCTGGAATGATCTCAGGATACTATAGTAGTTGTTGGGACTTGACATGGTAATATGTATTTTTCAACAGAACAAAGGGCAAAAGTGAACTTTAAGGAGGAAAAAAGCTGAGTATCTACCATTCGTCCCAGCAGATTAACTTTTACATTTCTCTACCGTGCTCTGTGCTCCAGACAATGGTTTTCTTATTTCATCAATAAGCTCCCTCAAAGACTTAATGCCAATTGTATTCAGCCACTTTACTGATGATTTGGTAGGAGGGCATATCTTAGCTTCTGGAATGTCTGGAATATACTATATTTTGATCCCATGGTGGTTACAAAGTATATACAGATACAAACACTAACTATGCTGAACACTTAATATATATGCACCTCACTGTATGTAAGTTTTAACTGAATTAAAAATAATATTAAAATATAACAAACATTCTATTTAGTAGCAAACTATGAAATAGAGTACAAGACAAAAGATATTCACTGTCACCACCTCTACGCAACATTGTACAACACTGAAAAGTCATCGCTATTGCAATATGACAAGAAACGGAGAATGCATAAGTTTTGTAATAAATAAAATTTATTATTCGCACATAATGTTATTAGGCATATAGAAAATCAAAAAAACTATGAAAAATGGAATTAAAAAGAATTTATTAATAGATTAAAAAGTCAATATGTAAATATATATTTCTATGCAATAACACATACAATTACATACTAATTTTTTAAAGAATGATAACACAATTAGCATCAAGAACTGTCAAACACAGTAAAACTAAAAGATGTATAAGATATAGGCACAGAAAAGCCAGGAAATATTATTGAGGGAAATTAAAGATGGTCTTCACAAGTAAATGGAGCTTTATGAATTGCAATATTCAAAATTGTGAAGATGCTAATTATCTCCAAATCAATCAACAAATTAAAGAAAATCTCAGAATATGTGTATATGTCTAAACTCATAACCAGGATTATACACAATAGTGAAGGCATGGAATCAAGCTGAGTGCCCACTAATGGTGGATTGTATAAAGATAACATGACACATAAACACCATGAAATACTATGCAGTCATGAAGAATAAAATGATGTTCTTTGCAGAAACACAGATGCAGCTAGATGTCATCATTTCAAGCAAATTAACGCAAAACAGGAGCCAAATACCACATGTTCTCACTCAAAAGTGGGAGCTAAATATTGAATGTTCATGGACATTAAAATGGCAATAGACACTGGGGAATGCTAAAAGGAGAAGGATGGAAGAGGGGCAAAGGTTGAAAACTGTAGGTACTGTGCTCACTATTTGGGTGACAGAATCAATCATACCCCAAACATCAGCATAACACAACATACTCATGTAACAAACCTGCACACGTACCCCTGAATCTAAAATAAAAGTGGAAATTGTAAATAAATAAATAAAATCAGAAGCTGATTCTTAAATATATGAGAGAATACAATGGGCCAAGAATAAAAAAGACAAATTTGTGAAAGCAAAACAAAGTTGAAAGAAGTTTATTACCAGGTATGAACACGTTATATAAGCTACACCAATTAAGATCATGTAGTGTTGGGGCAAGATAAACGAATACATCAAGAGAGTAGAATAGAGAATCTAAAAAAGACTGTACACATATATGTTCACTTGATTTATATCAAAGGAGAGTCTGTGTTATAGTGTGGAAAGAGTGATCTTTTCAATAATCAATGCTGACTCAATTAAATATCCACATAGAAAAATATTTAATTTTGACACATTCTTCATGTTATTTGCAAAATGAATTTCAAAACTACCTTAAATATAAACGTGATTTTTAAAAAAGCAATAAGACTTCTGGAAGAAAATGTATTAGAGTATTTTTATGGTCCTGGAGTTGGCAACGATTTCTTATAATAGACATAAAAATATAAATAATGAAATGAAAAATCGATGGGTAAACTATATTAAAATTTTAAATACCTATTAATTAAATGACACCATTACTGAGTAAAAGGTAAACAAGAAGTAGGAGAGGAATATAGTTGTATACATATATACATACTGTTGATCTGTGAACAACATATTTAAACTGCACAATTCCACTTATATGCAAATTTTTAAAATAAATATATTAGAAAAATATTTGGAGTTTTGAGACAATGTGAAAAAACATGTAGATGAACCACATAGCCTAGAATTATTTTTAAAAATTAAGAAAAAGGTGTGTCATGACTGTATAAAACATATAAAAATCGATTTAGATACTAATCCATTTCATCACCTACTACCATAAAATATACAGATATATTATTTTTAAAATGTATCAAAATTTATGCGCACAAACACAGACCGTACATGGAATCATCTGTGGTCAAGAGAAATGTAAACAAATGTAAAGATGCAGTACTAAATCATGAATGCATAAAATGAACTATAGGACCCACTACTGTAATAATTTTGTAACCACCTCCTATAGCTATTGCAGTTACCTCAACTGTGTGAGTATCCACTTAAAACACTACATGATGTTAATCCTTTCTGCATGAGCAGTTTATCTCTCCAGTAAATTGCATATCACATCAAAAAGTGATCTCTCATGGTTCTCATGTATTTTTCATTGTGTTTAGTGCAACACTATAAACCTTGAATACCACCACAAGACCCACATGAAATGGCTGTATATGCTGGAAGAGTTTCCAAGAAGCAGAGAAGAGACGTGACATTACAAGAAAAAGTTGACCTTGATATGTAGTATAGGTTGAGGTCTGCAGCTGCAATTGCCTGTCATATCAGACAGATGATTTGTCTTTCTCTTCCTTGTAATTTTCTTCATAATCTTTTCTTTAGTTTACTTAACTGCAAGAATTTGGTATATAATACATATGACATAAAAATACATGTTAATTGACTGTTTATGGTATCAGTAAATCTTCCAGTCTAAAATAGGCTATTAGTAGTTAAGTTTTTGGGGTATCAGAAGTTATACATGGATTTTACACTGTATGGATGACTGGTGCCCCTAGCCTTCACATTGTTCAAGGATCAACTATGTATGTGTATATGTGCATATATTTATATGTATGTATGACATGCATCCAGAATATATGAAACACTATTACGAACCAATAAAAGGAAGACAACCAAGTAAGAAAGTGAACACATTAAATAGACAATGTATAAAAGAAATCATCCAAATAGCCAATACATGAAAAAAATGCAAATTTTTTAGTCCTTAACACATTGAAATTGTAACCACAATGAGACCACAACTTATCTGCCAAATGGCCAAAATAAAAATAAAATAAAAACAAAAGACAGCATCAAATATTGGTAATACTTTGGCACAATAGAAACTCTCAAGTACTATTACTGAGTGTAAATTTGTACAGAAACTTTAGATAAATTTTGTAGCAGTTTCCACTCAAGTGGAAAAAAAGCATAAGCAATGACTCATCGGTTCCATTTAAGAAAGATATGTACAAGAATATGCAAAACAGCACTACTAATAATATCCCTAAACTAGAAACAATCCAAATGTTTAATTGTGGGTTGGTAAAGTGTTATGAATCCATGCAACAGAATATCATACAGTGAAAATGATGCAAATATGTTCAGATGCAAGAAGGATTAATGTAACAAGCACATACAGATGATCCTTGACTTTTAATGCTGTGACTTATGAATTTTTAATTTTACAGTGGTGCCAAAGTGATACACACCAAGTATGCTCCTCAACTTATGATATGTGTGAATAAAGCCATTGTAACTTTAAAACATTTCAAGTTACTATGGGTTTACTCAGACATATTTATCTAAAGTTCCTGTACCAATTTATACTTCTAAGACATTGTTTTCAAGTTACAATTGAAGAAACACAATTTCCACCTATAAAATTTTCAATGTGTAATAGATTTATCAGGATGTAACCTCATCATAAGTTAAGAAGGATCTATGTATTCTTACCTATGACTTATTTTGCTTAATACAGATGTTTATCAGCTCACAATGGGGTTATGTCACAATAAGCTGATTTTATGCTGAAAATATTGTAAGTTGAAAACACATTTAATACATCTAACCTAGCAAACATTGTCCCCTAGTCTACCTTAAGTGTACTCAGAACACTTACATTATCCTACAATTGGGCAAAATCACCTAACACAAGGCCTATTCTGTAATAAATGCTGAATATTTTACATAATTTATTGAATACCATACTGTACTGAAAGTGAAAATCAGATGGTGTGTGGGTAGAGTATGGTTTCTATAGAAAACATATTGCTTTCACAATATCATAAAGTAAAAATCTCATAAGTAAAATGATTGTAAATCGGGGACTGTCTGTGTTTTATGACAATATAAATTTCAACAACAGGGTACTGCTAATCTTTTTCTGTATCTTAAACTACCTGATGTACAATTATGATGTACATTTTCTGTAAGCTTCATAGTAACCACAAAGCACAAAACCTACCTTTAGTTTAACAGATAATCTAAAAATAAAAGGCAAGTAATCAAAACAGAATACTAGAGAAAATCACAACCATCAAGGAAGACACTAAGAAGTAGAGTAATAAAGAATCTACAAAATGACTAAAATAATGAACAAAATGGCAGTGGTAGGTTCTTACCTATCAATAATCACACTGAATGCAAATGGATTATGTTCTTCAATTAGGACACAGAATGACTGAATGGATAAAAAATAAGGACCCAACAATATGTTGCTTATAGGAGACTCATTTTACCTGTAAGAAGACTCACAGATTCAAAGTGAAGGGATGGAAAAAAAAATATATTTCGTGCAAATGAAAACCAGCAGAGACCTGGGGCAACTATACTTATATTAGATAAAATATTTTCAGGTAAAAAACTTGAAATTATCTTTTCCTCTTAAAAAGAGGTAAAGGAAGTCATTATATAATGATAAAGGCATCAATTCAGCAAGAGTATATAATAATTATAAACATATATGTACCCAGCATAGGAGCACCTAAATGTATGAAACAAATATCAATAGACCTAAAGGGACAGAGAGACTGAAATACAATAATTGTAGGAGGCTTCAACACTCCATTCTCAGCAATAGACAGATGATCATCCAGGCAAAATATCAACAAAGAAACATTACATTTAAACTGTTTTTTTTAGATCAAATGGACCTATAGAATATTCTATCCAACAGCTACTGAATATACATTCTTCTCAATTGCACACAAAACTTTTTCCAAGATGCATTACAGGTATTGACCGACTTACGACCTATGCAACATACGACCATTCGACTTTATGACCACAATCGCTAGCCACGGCTGCTCCGCATCTGGCAGCGCAAACATTGCCCAGCTGGGCATATGACAGTGCGGACCAGATTCCGGCAGCACTACCATCTCCGCGTGCACCATTTCAACTGTTATCCCAGACTCGGTACAGCAATTTGTGTTTTGTGTCTTGGATATTTTCCATCAAACCCCTCCCAAGATGTCTACCAAGAGGAAATTGTCTTTGTCTACACCTCAGCCTGCCAAGAAGGAAAGAAAGGCCATCGATCTCAACACGAAAATGAAGGTAATTAAGCAGTATGAAGGAGGAAAGAAAGTGAATGTGATCACACATGATACGAAGTTATCACACTCAACTCTGTCAATGATTTTGAAAGATAAAGAATTCGTGAAGCTGTGAAAGGTTCTGCACCCATGCGATCAACAGTTATAACAAAGCAACAAGGCTGGCCCATCCACAAAATGGAGAAATTGCTGTATAGTTGGATGGAAGATCAAATTCAAAAACGGACACCATTAAGTCTTTTTACTGTGCAGATGAAGGCGAGAAGTCTATTTCAGACTCTGAAGGAGCGTGCTGGAGAAGATTACAGTCAAGAATTTGTAGCAAGCACTGGCTGGCTCCAGAGATTCAAGAAAAGATTCCAAATGCATAGTGTTCGAGTGACTGGAGAAGCAGCGAGTGCGGATGAGGAAGGAGCACGTAAGTTTGTTGATAGTCTGGATGAATTAATTACAGATGAGGGATATCTAGCAGAACAGATTTTCAATGTTGATGAAACTGGATTATTTTGGAAGCGGATGCCAGCACGCACTTACAGTATATTCACAAAGAGGCCAAAAGCATGCCGGGATTTAAAACATTTAAGGATAGGCTAACTCTGCTGCTTGGCAGGAACATCTCAGGGTTTAAGCTGAAGCCGTTCTTAATTTATCACTCAGACAACCCGTGTGCATTCAAGAATGTTAACAAGCACACACTGCCCGTCTACTTTCGTTCTCAACGTAAAGCATGGATGACACAAGGATTGTTTGAAGACTGGTTTATGAACTGTTTTATTCCTCAAGTTCGAGAATATTGTTTGGAGAAAGATATTCCTTTCAAGATTTTCTTGCTACTCGATAATGCGCCTGGACACCCACCACATCTAGGCGATCTCCATCCAGATGTAAAATTTGTTTTTCTTCCGCCAAACATGATTCCACTCATCCAGCCTATGGACCAAGGTTTGATTGCTACATTAAAGGCCAACTATCTCCAAACCACCTTCACTCAGGCAATATCCACTATAGATGCTGACTCAGAACTAACATTGCGAGATTTTTGGAAACACTACAACATTTTGATGTGTATCAAGAACATCGCTACTGCCTGGGAGGCTGTGACGACAAAGTGCATGAATGGCATCTGGAAAAATTGTGTTAAGCGCTATGTTAATGATTTTGACGGATTTGACAGTGAACATGGGCTTGAAATGATTCGGGAAAAAATAGTAAAACTCGCTAAAGACCCTTCCTTGGAGTGTGAAATGGAAGATGTCGAAGAGTTGCTAGACAAAGAATCCGGAGAACTTACAAATGAAGAGCTAATTGAACTGGAAGAAGAAAGAGTGGCGGAAGAAGAAAGAAGAGAAGCAGAGAAAGAAGAGGAGGAGCCAGAAAGAAAGTTCACCACTAAGGGATTATCAGACAGTTTATCTTTACTGAATAAACTTCTTATACATTTCGAAGCAATGGACCCAAACATCGAATGATTTGCAAGGATTGAACAGATGGCGCACGATGTGTTTAATCCATATCGTGGAATTTATGAAGAAAAAAAGAAACATACAATTCAGACAAAGCTCACCATGTTTATGAAAAAACCAACTCCAGTAACCCCAACTGCTGTCTCAGATGACGACATCAACGATCCGCAGCCAAGCACCAGTGGCCAATAAAATGTTTCTTACATGTTTATATATTTTGATATGTTTTGCAATTGGGAAAATACTTCCTATGGTATTTTTTACACCTGTATTTTGTATTTTTGTATGCACCTGTATTTTGTAATTTTGTATGTTTTGCAAATATTAAACCAGTTGTACTGGTAATGCAGTGTTTTACTTAAACCTGACGAATGTAAAAATAAGAAACAAAATGGTGTAGAGATGATACAAATGGCATAAAATGAACAAAGAAAATTATGATATATAACAATAATGAAAGAAAATTATGATAAAGTATGACTTAAAGATTTTTATAACATCATTTCACAGTACTGTACATATAGCCTACTCAACTTACGACCAAATCGTGTTACGACTGGTCTGTCGGAACCAATTGTGGTCGTAAGTTGAGCACTACCTGTATATGTTAGGCCACAAAATATATCTTAACAAATTTAAGAAGACTGAAATTATAACAATTATTAACTTTTTTTAACCACAATGATATAAAACTAGAAATTGATAATAGGAGAAAATTCAGAAACTTTAAAAATACATGAAAATTAAACAATATGCTATTGAAATCAATGGGTGAATGAAAAAAGTAAAGGAGATATAAAAATATTTCCCTTAAAATCAGGAATAAGTCAAGAATATGCTTATTGGTAACATATAAAGGGCAAAATCTAAGAGAAAATTATAACTTAAAAAGAAAAAAAGGTTTATCTAATATAAACTTATGTCAAACTATATGTCTTAAAGGTAAAGATTAAAGTTCTATTTCTTATCTTTGAAGGAGCCTTGACTTTAGGTGGATAATAAAATTTCACAAGTCGTTGAAGTCTGGTAGGTTTTTGTCTTTTCCAGTTTATTCAGGACATTGCACATCTATAATTGCTAGAACACTAGTATGTAACTACACCTTCTCAGCAATAAGTTATGCAGTAGGAGTTAGAGACACAAAGTGTTACCCTAAAGGAATTTATAATATATTATGGGGAAGATTCATGAGTGGTATAATATAATAAAATGTTTAGGCAATATTATAAATGTATGTTCACAATACATTGGAGGCATAAAGATGCTAGTAAGTTGGCCTGGAATGATTAAGAGATGTCTTTAGAAAGGATTTGGAGCTAAGTTGTGAGACAGATTGGGAAATGGCATTCCAGGCAGAATAAATGGAGGTAGTGTATCATTGAGATATGAGATACCTGAAATATTTCAAAGAAGCATGGGTGTAAGGGGACTGTGGAAAGTACCTCTTGAGACAAAAAAAGAGAGCTGGATCACAGAGAGTCATTCGTAGCATAATAAGCCATACGGACATTGACCAAAGGCTAAGGAGACCCATTCAATAGGCTTAGGCAGAATAGATCTCAGATTTGTGTTTTACTAACATAGAATCACAGGTAGGGTAAAAAAGGCAAGGATGAGAGAGCTATAGCAACACAGAGGAAGTAAACTGAAAATATATGTGACTCTGGTTGGGGGACAAAGATGATGAGAAGGGTTAGAGAATCAATTAATCTGATGCACCTGTAGGATCACTAGGCCAAGATTATTAGACCTGCAACACTGGAAAGGAGAAATTCACCCTTAATCCTCTTTTTTCTCTATCTCTAATACCCACTGGTTTAAAAATCTATTTATGTGCATGTTGACCAAAAGTAAGTGTATTTTTCATACCATTTAGTTTTATCCAAGTATTTTAATATACAAAAACATTGTTTTCATTATGGAATTAGCTTAATTTTATAGTTGAAACATTTATTTACTAATTTGAATAGAAGTTGATTTTCAGTTCAACATCTGGTCTGAAATGCTCAGTAAAAGATTACATCAATAAAATAAAATAATAAAATAAATAAATAGAATAATAAAAGATTAACCACCAACCTTGATTTTATCTTCCTTGGAAATGCTTTTATCTTCTTATTTGGCAACTGTTTTTCAACTAAATTTGCAATTTTATATGCTTGTAAATACATTTACAATTTTAATGTTTATATAAAGGAAAACAATTGGTTCATTTCACCTTTCAGTTTACATATTAAATACATTTCCTTGAATATTCATTCAAGACACCAGAGGACATCATGGTTTTTTCAGGGATAACTCAACTTTCTTAGCTTACTTTTCTTCATCAAGATAATTTACTGCTATTTGTAGCAGTTTTAAACTAATTTTATATTTTTAAAATTTAAGCTAATTTTATATTTCCTAGTTAATCTTGTGTATTGTCTTTCATCACAACGATACTCTGCATTAATTATATTTTGGTATTTAAGAGGAGTTGAAACTTATAACCATTGTACAAAAAAGTATATGGTTAAGATACATTCCAAAGAGAAAAAAAGAAGCATTTATTAACATGTAAATACTAAAATCTCTATAAATTGTTATTCTATTTGTTATTCTTTCTTTTTGTTAATAAAAATTATAAAATATTGTTGTTCTAGTGAGAAAAAATTCAGCATAATAATTATTCTTGTTTCAATACTGAATAATTTTTTTTCTCATCAGGTAGAGCATATCTGCACAAGTGCATCAAAATCAAAACATATTTAATAAAATAATGTATCTGAGTTCATATAAAAATTGCTTATTCTAAAATTTAAATTCTCATTTGTAGTTTTCTCGAAAAATTAATCTTCTTCCTCATAGCTAGATGATTGCGTCTTTCTATCGTTTGGCATATTTTTAGAGTCTCTAGTCTCTCCAGCTCACAATGATCCCCTTTTTTGAGGGAACTTCCCTCTAGTCTACAGGTTTGAGAACCCAGGACTCGTATAACATAAGGTTTTTGTTTTAAAGTCAGATTACATAATTTTACATACAAGCTCTTCTTCTAAAGCATTGTATTAATTTGAGCAAAAATGTTAAGCTCACTGTGGCTTGTTTCCTCATCTCTAAATTGAGCATAATAATTATAATATTTCCACATTGAATAATTTGGTGACTTAGTAAATACAATACAGATAACAAAATATAACTAAATAATACAATATAATACAATACAATACAGTACAGTACAGTACAGTACAATACAATACAACCATTGCTTTTAAAATTGTTTTATCTTTTCCATCCAAGATGGTGGAGTAAAAGCATCTAGTGTGTACAACTCTCATAGAAAAGAAAAAAAGTGGGGAGTAAATACTCACTCTTCAAATGGATTGTCTAAGAAACCACATCAGGATTCATCAAGAAAGGAAGGAGACCCATGGATAACAAAGAAGAGCAAAGCCAGGAAGTCACCCACCCAGGACTGGTGCAGAGCTGAGAGAAGCTCCCTAACACAGAAGAAGGGTGAGAGAGTAAGCGCCCCCAGGCAATCCACACTTCCCAGAAGGACCTTTGCAATCCTGGGAATAAGAAAACCCTTCTGATCCCTGGACTCCTAGACTGTCACAGACAGCCTCCTGTAGTTTTTGCAGAGGCACCACTCAAGACCGCAGGTGCCGCACAGAACCTGGATTCCTGAGCAGCCCAGTGCCAGCTGCCATATGCTGATAGAGGCCACAGTCATTGTGCCAGGGAGTGCTCTGACTGCCCAACTCCTCCTTGGAGACAAGGGTCTGCTTGTTTTCCTATGCAGCAGCTTGCCCCTGCCTGAGCTTTGTGGGTGGACATAGCACTATGTTCTCCTGGGAGCCACCCAGACTGCACACCATGTGACCCACACCATTTCCCTTACTGCCCCTAGCTAGTCAAGACTTAACAGCCCGGGCTTCCATCACAGCAGCTCTGCCTCCACCTGAACCATGTGGGAGGTGAGGGCACAACCCAGTGTTACCCTAAGAAACACCTGGATTGCAGACAATGTGTGTCTCACCACCTTCACTGATCCTACCAGGCAGGAGTTGCTGGCTTCGTGGTGCCTGAGCAGGGGAGAGGCATCTCAACTCTCACAACATTGAAAGGGGTGAGACACTCAGGTTTGTAGGCAGACACATAAGTAAAATGTATCTTCCTCTACAGGGCTGGTCTGGAAAAAGAGTTGCCCAAATGTCAGCTGTGGCTCTGCCCAAGGGAGCCTTGCAGCCTGGAACACCTACCAGAGGAAATGCAGGTGCAGCCTTAGTGATTGGAAGCTGCTCCTCCAAGGCCAGGAGCAGTCCTGGTGAGGGGATCATCCATCCCCCCAATTCAAACATAGAACACTATTGTGAATATGCTGAAATGCAAAAAAGCTGCACAACTGAGTAAGAGCCTATCTCCTGGCCATCACTCTTAAACATCATCTACTGGATTATAGCCTGGCATAGTTTGCTTATTTGTTTCCTCCAAATCTCATGTGGAAATGTCATCCCTAGTATTGGAGATGTGACCTGGTGGGAATTATTTGAATTATGGGGTGAATCCCTCATGTAGACTTAGCACCACAACTTTGGTGATAAGTGAGTTCTCTTTTAGTTCACATAAAATCTGGGTTATTAGAAGTGTGTGGCACATTCTCCCCTCTCTCTCTTGCTCCCTCTCTCCAGTGTGATGTGATGCTCCTGCTGCATCTTTCACAAGTAAAATCTACCTGAAGCCTCACCAGAAGCCATGCAGATGCTTTCTATACAGTTTGCAGAACTGTGAGCAAATTATTCTGTGGATGTATATTAGGTCCAATGGTCAAGTATTAAGTATAAGTTCAGAATTTCTTTGCTAGTTTTCTACCTCAGTGATCTAACACTCTAAGTCCCCCACTATTATCATGTGGCTGTCAAAATCTTTTCATAGGTCAAGAATAATTTGTTTTACAAATCCAGGTGCTCTAATGTTGGGTGTGTTTATATTTAGGTTAGTTCAGTTCAGGTTTGAGTGAGAAATAAGTGAACATGAAGTTTTGGCATATTAAGACTTCTTTTACCAATAATGTTCAAATCTTTCCTGTACGCATGATCAAGTAGCTCACAATAACACAGACTTAAAACAAACAAAGTCTGATTTTGCCAATCATCTTTGCTTTAGGAATCCAGTGATTACCTAGGGATATTCTGATGGCCGTGTTTGATTATTTAATTTCCATTTTAAAAGCCATCACTATTTTTCTCATTTAAATAATTTAAACAGCTCTAGGGTAGACAATAGTGTCAGAAATAAATTGTAGACTAAAAGCATTACTGGTACATTTGCATTTAAGATTCATTTGCTGAAATTATCAGGCTGGGTTAGAATGGATTGCGGTGGAGAAACAGGCCGTCAAGGGACTCCAGGACTACTTTGTATTGGAAATGATTTTTAAAGAAAGCAGGGATGTTGATCTAATAATAATGTGAATTAAAGATGTACTTTCTTGTTTTGTTGCCCTTTCATTCTCAGATAGTTTCTATATGTAAACCCCTACTAGGGCATTTAACACAGCAGAGAGAACTACACAATTCCACCTTTATTTTGAAGGTTGGGCACATGGCAGGATAATGGAGTTCTGATATGAGCAGTTTCTAATATGGACTTCTCTTAGGTTTGGCAAATGATGATTCTCAGGAGCTGTAATTCTTTGGGCTGACCACTGGGGCTGGAGAAAAAAAAAAAATCTTTGATATTAAGGTTACTTGCCCAATACAGTTCGGGCTACCATCATGGTCACTGCTCCATAATAGTAGTTGTATAAAATCTCACACATCTGCTACTGTCTCAAAGGAGATGGCAGAAAATTCAGTGCCGTCATCATATGTTAGATGTCAATTCTACAGAAAAGAATGGTGTTGCTGCCACCGCCATTATGGTAGTTGTTTTGGGGCATAGATCTCAGAGCCACAGGGGGTAAGTTCCTATTCACACAGACCTTATCATCTAGTGATAAAAGCAAAAATTAAGTAAATGTGCATCATTAGCATGAGAGTATTTTCATGTAATTGAGTCACTTTACCTAGTTTTAGAAGTTGTGGAAAATTTTCCTGAAGAAACAATGTTAAGTCTGAGGCCAGAATGATGAGTACAAGTCAACTACTTGAGCAGTCAACCAGTGAAGAACATTGAAGAGCACAGATCTTGGGAAACCTGGGCAACAATGCCGATATGTTAGACCATAGTGAACACACACACTGGGGTTGGAGGAGCAGGTGGGAGAAAAGGATGAAAGGAGTATGTGCTAGTAAAAGACATGAGGAGAGCACATAAAACATAATGCTTGCAAACCACTTTTCATGTCTGGCAAAAAGAAAAAGAAGAGGATCTACTTTGTAATGCTTCTGGGTAATTAATTTAACTACAGCAAATAATTCTAAAACAAATTACCTTGAAACGATGGTTTAATGTGTGTATTGGTAGTAACTGAGTGGTCAACTGAGATAGATTCAATTGGTTACATGAGAATATTTCTTTAGAGCTGTTGCAGAAACTGACTGTCTTAGATCTGTTGCTTGAAATGTATGCTGGTAGGGAAAAAGCACTTAAGGTATTTGAATGGGGCTAGATAGTGTCTTCAAAATATGTAAAATTCTAATAGGCTTCTCCACTTGCCAGGAAAGAACAAGGCCTTCTCCTTTGAGACAGTAGCAGTTGTGTCAGATTTTATACAACTACTATTATTGAGCAGTGACCATGATAGTGACCTAAACTGTATTGGGCAAGTAACATTAATATCAAAGATTTTTAGAGTCCTGTGTTGATTGATCTACATGTGTTGACAGATCCACATATGTTGCTGTTATACTGGCAAAGAACAGCAAGTCTTACTAAATTCTCATTTGTGGATCAAACCATATGCATTCCTAGGGGATTTTAAAGATATTTGTGGAAGCAGAATCTTTCAAAGTCTGCATGTTCTTATAAGCCTAAGAAGTGGTAGCAGCGAGAAGTTTTGGGAAATTTAGGAAAAGGTAACTTTCTCTAGTATATTTGTTTGCTAGAGCTGCCATAACAAAATATTACAATCACAGATTGGGTAGCCAAAGCAACAAAAATGTATTTTCTCACGGTTCTGGAGGCTGAAAGTCCAAGATCAAGATGTCAGCAGGTTTGGTTTCTCCCAGGACTCTTCTCCTTGGCTTGCAGATGACCACCTTTTCACTGTATCCTCACATGACCTTTTTTCTGTGAGTAAATATCACTGGTATGTCTTTGCTTTCTTATGAAAAACATTATTCATATTGAATCAGAGCCCCACCCTAAGGACCTCATTTATATTTAATTATCTTTCTAAAGGCCCTGTTTCCAAATACAGTCACAGTGAAGGACAGGGATTAACTTATAAACTTGGAGAAAACATAATTTACCCCATCATATCTAGTAATTCCTAGGATAATCTGGTTACATGGGTTTCTGCTGTTTCAAAAAGATGATCTTTAATGTTGCTGCATTTTGTTCTTTTATAAGTTATATATTCATACATATGTAGTATATATGTTTATATCAAATATCATACACATATTTATGCGTGTGTGTGTGTGTGTGTGTGTATACACACACACGCATATATACTGATAGAGATATATAATGATTCTTATCTGGACCTCAGAATAATGTCTATATTTTGCTGTTGATATACATAGCCAAAACAGGACCCAGCAATCTGTTGCTGACAAGAAACACTTCACCTGTTAAGACATATGTAGACTGAAATAAAGGGTTGGTATGTTGATTAATACTGAGTGCTGACTTGATTGGATTGAAGGACACAAAATATTGACCTTGGGTGTGCCTGTGAGGGTGTTGCTAAAGGAGATAAACATTTGAGTAAATGGGCTAGGAAAGGCAGACCCACCCTTAATCTGGGTGAGCACCATCTAATCAGCTGTGAGCATGGCCAGAAAATAAAGCAGGCAGAAAGATGTAAAAAGACTAGACTGGCTTAGCTTCCCAGTCTACATCTTTCTCTCATGCTGGATTCTTCCTGCACTCAAACATCTAATTCCAAGTTCTTCAGCTGTGGGACTCAGACTGGTTTCCTTCCTCCTCAGCTTGCAGACGGCCTGTTATGGGACTTTGTGATCATGTTAGTTAATACTCCTTAATAAACTCCCCTTTATATATATCTATCCTATTAGTTCTGTCTCTCTAGAGAACCCTGACTAATACAGATTTGGAAAACAGAAGAGGGGTTCTAGAGAAACAGAATTACTTCTGTTGGTTTTGGAGTTTCTGGAGTTGTCTGCTTAATATGATTAGACCCTAAAACGCTAAGAATTCTACTTCTAATAGTATGGAGAACACTAATAGTCTTTGGCGTGAACTGTTAAGAGAGTCATGCAAAATAAATGCATAAATCCTAATTCACTGCTCATGAGAGGCAAGGAGTTTAGTAACTCTATGCATAATACCTTTGACTATGTGTGGAGAACCAAGGAACATAATAAAGTTTGTTGTTTGCTCCTAAGTTCACTGGACAAATGACGAAAGAAAATGAAGAACTCGGGGATTCTAACTCCCAACTTCAGAAGCAGATACTGACCTCACATCTGCTAAGATTGCCCTGAGTGAGAGTAGAAAGCTGAAATTGCGGAAAACCAGACACAAGCTCTTAACAAGTGAGTGACTGACTTGCAATGAAAGGTGCAGGCACACCCTCACCAGGTGTCTACTGTTAAAGTGAGGGCATTGATTGGAAAAGAATGGAACCTTGCAACTTGGAATAGGGGTGTGTGGGAGGACCCTAATGAAGCTGGGGACATTGAGGTTGTAAACTCCAATGAATCTTTTTTGCCAGAAGAAATAGCTTCCCCATCCACACTAGTGGCAACATCCCCTCCCTGACCCATGCTGCCATCAGCATTTCCACCTTTGCCTGAGGAGATAAACCCTATGCTGCCTGAGGCAACAGTGATGTAGTTGCCAGGCAAGACAGCGTTGATTCTCCTCAGCACCTTTCCCTCAACACCCCTGTTTGCTTCTAGACCTATAACTAGACTAAAGTCCTCATGGGCCTTGAAAGGTGAGGTTCAGAGTACTACACACAGGGAGGTGCACTACACCCGAAAACAACTGCTTGAGTTTTTTAATTTATATAAGCAGAAATCTGGAAACAGGCATGGGAATAAATATTTTGAAAGTGGGATGATGGTGGAAGGAACACAGAGTTGGATCAGGCTGAATTTATTGATTTGGGCCCACTAAGTAGGGATTATGCATTTAATGTTACAGCTCAGGGAGTTTAAAAAAAAAAGGTTCTAATACTTTATTTGCTTGTTTATCTGAAATATGAATGGCCCACTGTGAGTGAGCTGGAAATGCCTAATCTTTCTCGGTTTAATGTAGAGGAAGGGATCCAATAGCTTTGGGAGATTGGGATACTGGAGTAGATTAGTCACTTTAAACCTACTCATCCAAGCTGGGAGGGTCCAGAAGATATACCCTTGACCAATGTTTGTAAAGTAGATTTGTGAGGGCAGCACCTGCATCTCTGAAGAGCCCTATAATTGCTCTTTTCTGTATGTCAGATCTAACTAAGCAATGGGAATAACTGGATGCTAATGTGGTAGGGGGCAAGTGATAGCACGCAACCGTCAAAGGCAAGGTGAGCATAGCTATCATAATGGACAGCAGGGGCAAAGCAGCAATCAGAATAGACTGACATATGTAGAGTTCTGGCACTGGCTAATAAATCACAGTGTTCCTAGAAGTAAAATTGATAGAACGCCTAATGCATTACTATTTAATTTACATAAGCAGAAAACTTCCAGGTAGAGTGGACAAGACTAATTTGAATTATACAAGCAGAGAATTACCACCAATCAATCACTTTCCAGATTTGAACCAGTTTACTGACCCAGAACCCCTTGAATGTGGAGAGGCCAGGTCCTCTTGAGGAAGGACTCCACTACATTACTAATAATATATTCTGTTATTATTTCTCCCATCCTTCCCTAAGGAGATGTCCTTTTACTGGGGTAACTGTCCAATGGGGAAAGGAAAATGGTCAGACATTTCAGGGACTATTGGACACTCACTATGAGCTGACCTTGATTCCAAGTGATGCAAAACGTCCTTGTGGTCCTCCAGTTACAGTAGGGGCTTATGAACGTCAGGTAATTAATGGAATTTTAGCTCAGTCCCAATTTACAGTGGGTCCGGTGGGTCCACAGTCTCATCCTGTGGTCATTTTCCCAGTGCCAGAATGCATAATTGTCATAAACATATTTAGCAGTTAGCAGAACCTCCACATTTGCTCTCTGACTGGTAGGGTGAGTGCAATTATGATGGGAAAGGCAAAATAAAAACCATTAGAGCTGCCTTTACCTAGAAAAATATAAATCAAAACAATATTGCTTTCCTGGAGGGATTGCAGAGATTAGTGCCACCATCAAGGACTTGAAAGATGCAGGGGTGGTGATTCCCACCATATCCCCATTCACCTCTCCCATTTGGCCTGTGTAGAAGACAGATGGATCTTGGAGAATGACAGTGGATTATCATAAGCTTAACCAAGTGGTGACTCCAATTGCAGGTGCTGTACCAGATGTAGTTACATTCCTTGAACAAATTAACACACATTCTGGTACCTGGTATACAGCTATTGATTTGGTAAATGCTTTTTCTCCACTGCTGTCCATAAGGACCACTGCAAACAATTTGCCTTCAGCTGTCAAGGCCAACAATATACCTTTATTGTCCTACCTCAAGAGTATATCAACTCTCCAGCTTTGTGTCACAGTCTTGTTCAAAGAGAACTTGATCACTTTTTGCTTCCACAAGATATTATGCTGGTCCATTACATTGATGACATTATGCTAATTGGAGCCAGTGAGCAAGAAGTAGCAAACACACTGGACTTATTGACATTTGCATGCCAGAGGATATGAAATAAATACAACTAGAATTCAGGGAACTTCTATATCAGTAAAATGGGCTCCAGTGGTGTGGGGCCTGTCAAGATATTCCCTCTAAGGTAAAGGATAGGTTGCTGCATTTGGTCCCTCCTACAACCAAGAAAGAGGCACGATCCTGACTAATACAGATGGAAAAAGATATTCCATGCCAATGGAAACCAAAAAAAATTACATTAGACCAAATAGATTTAAAGATGAAAACTATAAGAAGAGACAAAGAAGGTCACTACATAATGATAAAGGGGTAAATTCAGAAAGAATACATAACAATTTTAATATATATACACCCAACACCGAACCACCCAAATATGTAAAACAATTATTCATAGAGCTAAAAAGAGGAATATTCTCCAATACAATAAGAACTGGAGATGTTAACACCTAGCTTTTAGCGTGGGAAAGATCTTCAAGACAGAAAATCAATAAAGGAACATCTGATTTAATCTGCACTATAAGCCAAATTGATCTAATGGATATTTACAGAACATTTATCCAACAGCTACAGAATACACAATATTTTCCTCAGCACATGGATCTTTCTCAAGAATGGACAATATATCAGGTCACAAGTCAAGTTCTTAAACAATGAAAAAATTGAAATAATATCAATCATTTTGTCTGGCCATGATGGAAAACTAGAAATCAATAACAAGAGAAATTTTGGAAACCATAAAAATACATAAAAATTAAACAATATGCTCCTAAATGATCAATGGGTCAATGAAGAAATTAAGAAAGAAATTGAAAAATTTTTTGAAACAAATGACAATAGAAACACAACATATGAAAACCTATGGAATATGGCGAAAGCAGTATGAAGAAGGAAGTTTACAGCTATTATGCTTATAGCAAAAAAGAAGCAAAACTTTGAACAGACAATATAACAATAAAATTTAAGAAAAAACTAGAAGAGCAAGAGAAAACCAAATCCAAAATTGGTTAAAGAAGTAAAATATTAGAATAAAAGTAAACAAAATTGAAGTGAAAAAAAAAAAAAACAGTAAAAAAAAAAAAAAAAAAAAGATGGGGTGTTTTTGAAAAGTTAAATAAAACAGACAAACTTTTAGCCAAACTAAAGAAGAAAAAAAGAGAGAAGATCCAAATAAAAAAAATGACAGATGTAAGTGAAGACATTACACCTAACACCACAGTAATTCAAAGGATCATTAGTGGCTATATGAGAAACTGTATGCCAATAAATTAGAAAACTTGGAAGAAATGGACAAATTCCTAAACACATACAACCTACCAAGATTGAATCAGGAAGCAATTCAAAATGTAAACAGACAAATAACAAGTAATAAGATTGAAATCATAATAAAATTCTTTCAGTAAGGAAAAGCCCAGGACCCAGTGCCTTCACTGCTGAATTCTATCAAACATTTTAAGAAGACTTAACACAAATTCTACTCAAACTACTCCAAAAAACAGAGGAGGAGAAAATACTCCCAAACTCATTCTATGAGGCCATTATTGCTCTGATGCCAAAAGCAGACAAAGACACATCACAAAAAGAAAACTATAGGCTAATATTCCTAATGAATATTGATGCAAAAATCCTCAAAAAAATATTAGCTAACCAAATTAAACAATACATTTAAGAGATCATGCATCATGACCAAGTGAGATTTTCCCTTGGAATGCAAGGAAGTTTCAACAAAATCAATAAATGTATAACATTTCTATTTTTATTTATTATTTATATAAATATTATCAGTAAATAAATATTAATATAAATAAATATTAATTATTTATTTTTATTTATGTATTATTTATTTAACTTATGCATGTTTTATTTATTATTCATTTATGTTTTATTGATTATGATTATTGATTACATAATTTATAGTGTCATACATCATGCCAACAGAATGAAGGACAAAAATCATATGGTCATTTCAATTGATGCTGAAAAAGCATTTGATAAAATTCAATATCCATTCATGTAAAAACCCTCAAAAACCTGTGTATAGAAAGAACATATCTCAACGTAATAAAAGCCAGAGATGACAGACACACAGCTAGTATTATACTAAGTGGGGAAAAACTGAAATCCTTTTCTCTAAGATCTGGAACACGACAAGAGTGCCCACTTTTATCTCTGTTATGCAACATCATACTGAAAGTTCTACTATAGCTATTACACGAGAGAAGGATACAAAGGTGGAAAAAAAAGAAGTCAAGTTGGAAAAAAAAAGAAGTCAAATTATCCTTGTTGGTAGATTATATAATCTTATATTTAGAAAAACCTAAAGACTCAACAACAAAAAAAAAAACATTAGAACTGGTCAATAAATTCAGTAAAGCTGAAGGATATGAAATCAACATACAAAATCACTCATATTTCTGTATGCCAACCGTGACCAATCTGAAAAAGTAATTTAAAAGGTAATTCCATGCACAATAGCCAAACTAAAACTAAGTACCTAGAAATTAGCCAAAAAAGTGAAAGATCTGTATAATGAAAACTTTAAAACACTTATGAAAGGAATTGAAGAGGATACCAAAAAAGTAGAAAGATAGATAATGTTCCTGAATTGGAAGAATGAATATTATTAAAATGTCCATACTATTCAAAGCAATCTATAGATTCAATGCAATCTCTATCAAAATATCGATGACATTTTGTATGAAAATGGAAGAAAAACTATCCTATATTTCATATAGAATCACAAAAGACCCAAATAACCAAATATATCTAAGCAAAAAGAACAAAACTGGAGGCATCACATTACCTGACTTCAAACTATACCACAGAGCTACAGCTACCCAAAACAACATGGTACTGGCACACAGACACGTAGACTAATGGAACAGAATAGAGAACTCAGGAACAAATCCACACTCCTAGAGTACATTCATTTTCAACAAAGCTGCCAAGAACATACACTGGGGAAAAGACAGCTTTTAATAAACAGTGCTGAGAAAGCTAAATATCTATATGCAGAAGAATAAAGCTTGATCTCTATCTCTCAATTTATATAAAAATCAAAACAAAATGAATAACAGACTTAAATATAAGACCTCAAATTATGAAACTGCTACCAAAAAATCTAGGGAAAATCTCCGGGTTATGGGTCTGGGCAAAAATTTATTGAGTAGTACCTTACAAGCACAGGCAACCAAAGTAAAAACAAACAAGTGGGATCACGTCAAATTAAAAAGGTCTGCACGGCAAAGGAAACAATCAACAAAGTGAAGAGACAACCCACAGAATGGGAGAAAATATTTACAAACTATCCATACAACAAGGGATTAAAGACCATATAGATAGCTCTAACTCTATCAGAAAAAATTGAATAATCCAATTCAAAATAGGCAGAAGATTTGAACAGACATTTCTGAAAAGAAAACATACAAATGACAAACAGGAATACAAAAAAGTGCTCAATATCATTGATAATCAAAGAAATGCAAATCAGAACTACAATGAGATACCATCTCACCCCAGTTAAAATGACTTTGGTAATAACAAATGTTGGTGAGGACATGGAGAAAAGGGAGCCCTCATACACTGTTGGTGGAAACATAAATTACTACAACCACTATGAAGAACAGTATGGAAGTTCCTCAAAAGACTAAAGAGGTACCATACAATGCAGCTACCCCACTGCTGGGTATATAGCCCTTCAAAAAAAAATAGGACATTGAAGAGCTATCTGAACTCCCATGTTTGTTGCAGCCCTTTTCACAATAGCCAAGATTTGGAAGGAACCTAAGTGTCAATCAACAGATAAATGTATAAAGAAAATGTGGTACATATACACAATGGAGTACTATTCAACCATAAAAATTAATGATATTCAGTATTTGCAACAACATGGATGAAACTGGAGGCCATTATCTTAAGTGACATAACCCAGGCACAGAAAGACAATCATCTCACTTACTTTTGAGATCTAAAAATCGAAACAATTGAACCCATGGAGATAGAGAATAGAAGGGAGGTTACCAGAAGCTGAAGGGGTAGGAGAGGGGGGTAGAGGGAATGTCTGGATGGATAATGGGTCTGAATATAGTTAGAAAGAATAAATATGGTCTAGTATTTGATAGCACAACAAGATGAGTATAGTCAATAACTACTTAATGGTACATTTAAAAATAACTAAAAGGGTAGAATTGGATTGTATATGCTTGAGGGTATAGATACCACATTTTCCATTATGTGATTATTATGCATTGCATGTCTGTATTAAAACATCTCATGTACCCCATAAATATATGCACCACAAAAATTAAATCTAAAAAACTATAAAATATTTTTAAAAAGATTACATAACCAACTCTCCTTTAACAGATAGCAGTATATATCTGTTTTAGGAAACATCTAAAGGGGAAATAATATTTCTCAGGAAAGAGCCTTAGAGACATAAACATACAGACAGTTAAATTCTGCTCTACATGATCTATTGCATTTAAAGGATTTAAAAGAATTTGTCATCTTTGGCCATAGATAGCCTTTATAATATCTGCATATGAGAATTTAGAGCCTTTTGAACCACTGATATTGCTCTTTGTTGTGCATTTTAATGTTTACTGAGATGAAAAACTATAAAATTTGTTATTGTTTTGCACAGACTTACCTAAAATTGTTTTAGATACTGACCAGATGTTTTTTCTTTTCTTGTTTTGTCTTAATCTGTGAGTTGGGATATTTCTTTAGCCTGTTCCTGATCCAAGGTATTTGCTTTGTGTACCGTATCGTGAAAACTGTTTTATCCATGGGAAAGTAGAAATGCTAAGCCTAAGTGAACAAATTTCCTGCATGACAAAGCTGTTGTCTTTTGTGACAGGAGAAGCTCCAGTTCCCTGTTTAATGCAATCAGTGGAGGAAGTCTATGAACTATTTGAATTGAAATGAAAAACCATAATGACGACGTTTATAACATCTGTCACATTAGATTTGCTTGGTCTATATTTCTCTCTCTGGAATAATAGTGATTTATGCAAATTGCTTCTCACTGCAATTTATATCAGTGTAAAGATGCCACCAGATATATGGAGAATTTTATTTGCTTCAAACTGACTGCCTATTTAATTGTATTTGCCACTAACTGAAAATACTACCCTCTGGCACATATGCTTAGATATAATGGTTAATTTATTTTGGAGTTTTATAACTTCAGCCTCTTCCACTTGTTAGATACTTGAAAGCATAACTTTCACTCTCTCTTTTCTTCACAAATATATGTATATGTTTTTATATGTGTATATGTAACGTCTTTTTGTCACAAATCTGGTAACTACAGTTTTATTTAGCTAGGAACTTTACTGCCTAGATATCGTTATTCCCTTTGTGGAAGGAAAAAAAAAACCCTCACACTGGCTATGCAGTAGTCCCCAATATAGGGAAAGGGGGGAAATCTACTATGCAGATGGTATTTTGTGGCTGTAAACATTTTTGGATATCCAAAGTGGGAAGGGTTACTATTAGCACCTAGTGAACACAGGCTAGGGATGCTGCTAAATATTCTGCAATTTATGAGACTGTCGGACAACAAAATATTCATTCCAAAGTGTCAATAGTGCTAAAGTTGATAAACCTTGAACTACAGAATGGTTTTCGTAGTGCACTGGAGCTGCATTATTAAGATATGTCTACATAAATCCCAACATTTCCATTAAAGGTCAATAACTTCTAAAAATACAGAGGTCAATTGATCTAGCCATACATTATATAGATGAATTTCCAGGAAACCCAATTGCATTTTCAGTTGTAATTTTGGAGTATTTTAGATGCCTGAATTCTTTCTGGCTGCTTCTATTCTGCCCTCTCTTGGGCTGGGCTTTCCCCGGAGCTGGACAGAGTCCAGACTGCCCACATCCTTTTTCCACAGACTCTTTTTTTCTTTGAAGGAAAAGGAGTGGAAGAGCTGAGGAACTCACCCTCAGTCATTATTTTGGCTCTTTGCTGCTCAGCACTCCTGTGTCTGTCTCAGTATGTCTTCTACTACAATGACCTCTTTTTCTCTGTCCCTTTCACTAATTATTCCTCTTCCTCCCATTCCTTCCATGTAGCTACCACCCAAGGCTCTGACACAAAATCTCTTTCTTTTCTTCTGAATGTGCTCCTTTGACATTTTCATTTACTTTCTGGTTTCAATAATGATTTATAGAGGACTGTTAAATTTGCAATTAAAGCCTAAGTCTCTTCTCTGAATTACGAATTTAGATTTTTTTCTCTGGGTACCAGGTGCTTTGCTCAACTTTACTGAGTTCCTTAAAGGCACTTTTCCTAATCTCCTCCTTTAAGCTTAGCACCTTCATATAATCGGTGCTAAATCATGCAGATTGTGCCTCATGTAGTTTCTTTCCATCTAAACTTATTTTCTAGTATTATTTGCGTTCTCCATCTACTCAATCCTGTGTAATATGGCCATAGGAGTTTCTTCAAAGCAGAGATTCTTTGTATTAGTACACTGCTAAACTCCTGACTGCAAGCAAACTCTTCACCACATGCATTAAGTAAAAAGCCCCCATCCTGACATTAAACATCCTCACTAACATGCTCCAAACTAATATTGCTGCTTCAACAATGTGTGTACCAAAGAACTTCCACATTCCAAGCAATATAACCTGATCCTTCATCATTAATATGCCCTATATTTTCCCGAGTGTCTTTTTCAAGCTTGCTTTGTCTCCTATAAGCTCTGCACCACATCACTGCAGATCCTTTGGAAGCCTTTTTTAAGAGCCTCCCATGCTCCTCCACCTTCAACATTCTTTTTCTCTTTTGTGAACACCTAGAGTACTTGTTGCCACCATTTCATCAATGCTTACCTAGTGGAATGATCATTTGTGTCCTTTCCCAATTTTCTATGTTAAATAAACCGCATATTGTTGTTGAAGGGCATGGATTGTGTCTTTCATATCTTTTTTCTTCAAAACACTAAACATGAGATGCTGCACACTATTTATTGTTCAGTAAATGTCTTATTAAATCACAATCTACCTCTTGCCCTCCATGCTGCTGACAGAATATTTATTTTATTTTTATCTCAAATTCTGCTTATTTCTAAAGCTGGGCTCATCTTCCCTTGATCACAAGATTCTCCATTTACAATTTCTTATTTTTGTCAAGGTAGATCCTTTAACTTATTAGCCAAGTTAAAAAAAAAAAAAAAAAGACCCCAGTCTTTAATTTTATACTTTCTTTTCTTCTTTTTAAGGCTTTGGAATCTTTCCTTAAACAATCTACACCTGCATTTCATATTGACCTCTTAACCAATGTTTCTGCACTCACTTTCTTTGTTCGAACACTAATAAAAATAGCTCACATTGTTTTGAATTCTTTCTCTGTGCCAGGCATTACTTAAGCACTCATAATCAGTAATTCTCTTAATGCTAACAACATTCTTATTATCATGATTCCTGGAGAGATAAAATGACTTTGCCACAGTAACAAAATTATAAAGTGGTGAGCCAAATGCAAACTTAGGCAACCTGGCACCAGGCCTTAAAACACTAGGTGTACTATTTCCCATACTTGAATTCATCTTCAACTACAAGCAATTTAATTAAATCTCTCTCCATAATAAAACATTTTTTCCATTGTCAATAGAAGAGAAAATAATATTTTTTGGAATTCTAGACCATGTTCAATTTCTTCCAACAATACTGATCCAAACTTGTCTACTGCGAGAGTGTATCTCTCCAGCCGTGGCAGACTCCGGCTGAAGCTTCCTCCCTTGTCTTTCCTGCCTCTACAACTTGCTTGGTGTTCTCCTTCCACCTTTTCTGCTATCCACGCCCTCTTTATCCATTAATTCAGACATACAAATGAATAGACAATGGGTCAGATATGACCTATGCACCACTGGTCTATGGTATTTTAAAATAAGGTATTACAAATTAGATGTTTTCACAAAAAATTCAGATTCCTGCTTCTTCAGAAAAATGGAAAGATCCAGCAATGCTAAGCCTGTTTGTTGTCTCACATTAATTCATCGGAAGTGAGAGATTGCTCTTTTATTTCAATAGAATGGACCCCACCACTTCCTACTCTCTCCACAATACTGATGCTAAGGAAACAGTACTATTTAGCTTGTGTTAATTCTTGTTTGTTGATATATTGACTTTAATACCAGAGTTAGAGGAAAGTAAAATATGTATTATTGTAACATTTCTATGAAAAGTTGAAAAATAAAAAGTAAAATAAAATAATTTTTGATGATTAAGAAAACCAGAAAGGTATATTACATAAAGCCAGTAAAAAATATTACTTTGTGTTTATTAACCAATAAATTCAGGCAAAACAAATGAATGAAAATGAACTAATGAGTGTTAGTAGGCAGGGAACTAAATATACTTAACATTCATTCCGTGAAAGGCATTTTGCCCATATGTTACTATATTAAATACTTACAGATCTCATGGTGTTCTCTCCATTTAAGAAATAAGGCAACTGAAGCTCAGAAAGGATGAAGTTGCCTACAATCACATGAATATGAAGCTGTTTAGTAGTGTGGCCAGGATTTCTCTCTCTCTGAACTGGCTGAAAAGTCTAAGTGCTTCCCACACTGCCATATTTAAATAACATGTTGATTAATTATGTCATTAAGTGTGAATGCAGAGCACAGACATTGTTACTAATTCTCAGAGTCAGTGATACGCTGGCTCACACTGGCTGATAACAGCCCTTTGTGCACTTCTCTTCCTATTTCCACCTTAATGCCATCAACCAGGTAGCTTGAAATCAGCCTAGGAGGGAGTATTTACATCATGGAAACTGGTAAAAATCCTACAATTAGGGCTGGTGTTTTGTTTTGGTTTGGTTTGTGCGTGTGTGGATAACCTGTTGTTAAACATTTACTAGTACACTCTTAATGAGAAATCTGGTGTTTGCAGGTTTGACCCAAAAGGGTTTTATTTTTCATTTCTTGGGAAAGCATCTCCTAACACCAAACACCTAATACACTGAATATCAGGATTTGGAGAATCATTTGGTTGATGAGATCTGATATTGAATCTTTGTCCTGCTACTAGTGATATAATCTTGGGCAAGTTTCTTAATGACTGTAGACTTTAGCTTCTTCACTTATGATTTGTTGATTACCCTTACCTTCACAGATATATTACTTACTTTACATACGGTATAGTGGCTGAGTTTCAGAGAATAGTGGCAATCACGTTGCTCTCATAAAGGCAACTCAGGGATTGCTGGATAGGAAGCATTTTAGCTATCCAAAAGTATAATAAAACTGTCAAAAGTAGAAAAATCATCTATAAAAATGATGAAACACAGTTGATGAGTTTTTTCTTTAATAATGAAAATATTACACAATTTTTGCCAGTCACAGTGGCTCACCCCTGTAATTCCAGCACTTTGGGAGGCCGAGGCGGGCAGAACACCTGAGGTTCAGGAGTTTGAGACCAGCCTGACCAACATGGTGAAACCTCGTCTCTACTAAAAATGCAAAATTAGCTGGATATGTTGGCAGGCCCCTATAATCCCAACTACTCAGGAGACTGAGGCAGGAGAATCACTTGAACTCAGGAGGAGGAAGTTGCAGTGAGCTGAGATGGTACCACTGCACTCCAGCCTGGGTGACAGAAGCGAAACTCTGTCTTAAAAATAAATTTAAAAAAATAAATAAATAAAAATATTGCACCATTTAAATCGGAGTATTCTAGGCCTTTTTCTTCCCCAACCATTTTAGTTATGCTTTGCTTAAGACGCCTAGCTCAAAGGACTGTGTAGAAGATGACATGAAATAATGTCTGTAACAGGCCATGAAATGAAACGGTGTCTGTAATGGGCCAGCACTGTCCTTGGCACACAGAATGGCGCAGTAAATGATAACTATTTCCATTAACTCTGTCCAGGGGAACATGATGCTTCTACTGCAAATTTCTGTTTCTAATGTTCATTACAAAAAAAAAAAAAAAATCTGGTAAAATGTGAGCACAAAAGACTACAAAATAGCATTTGCTCAAGGAAGCGACCACAGAGCAAACACTTAGCAGCAGACAAGTTATGCTGGGCCCCAACAGAAATAAAGGTGAGACTTGCTCAAGACTTTTCTCACTAATGATCACAGCAGGCACCGTTAACTAAGCAGAACAAGTCTTTGTCCTCATGGTATTCACATGCTATGTTACACTGATGCTCAGATTCCTAGACTCCAACAACAAGGCTTTATAGGCATTTACCCCCTGCTGAGAATCCAGACCCTGTTATGTCTAATAGCAAGTATTTAATAATTGGTCAATATGTTTGAGATTAATTAAGGGACACACGTGGTGTTCATTTGGCAGATTTTTGGGGTTGCCATTGGTGTTGCAGCAATGAGATATGAAAGTTTTGTGAGTCTGAGTGAGGGTTTAGCCCAGCCAGAAGGCTGGAGAAGATTTTGAAGAAGGTGTTGGAAGAGAGAGGAAAGAGGCTACCAGAGGCAGAAAAACCGTGCAGGAAGACTTTACGGTGTACAAATTGGTCATCATTTTCTTCGCTGCTTAAAACTTCGTGGACATTTTATTACTCAGCAAATCTTTCCAGGTTGGATATTTGGGATGATGAGTTAAATTTACCAAATGCTAGGTTTCACCTGAAGATGCGGAAAACACAAGAACAGACACATGGTATAGTAAGTAACTAAATCATATTTTCTTTATTGCTATTGTTTTGATATAAGCACCATGAAGTTGCTCTTTCTAATCATGAATTGGTTTGGGTGACCACTTATCTATTAATTGAAGCATACTGGTAAGTGGAAGTAGTTTCAACTTGCTTTAACAGACACTTCAAATTGTCATACAACATCTAATCTCTACTTCCTCCATAAAAACAAAACAGAATTTTAATTTAGAGTGATGATGTAACTAGTCTTCCACAACTTTTTCAGGCCTACTTTTCAGCAAGGTATGGGCATGTGAATACTTAATGTCAATAAGACATACGCAGAAGTATTGCATGGGATTTTCAGGAACGTGGTTGAAGGGATATCGACTCAGTTTCATAGGTTCTGTTTTTGGTTCTTCTGCTTTACTATTGCCTGCGTTGAAGATGAGATACATGAACACCAGATGTCATTATTTGTTCACGGATCAACCTTGAAAATAGTAGCCCTGTAGTGAAGACATTTAAGGAGAAAACTGGGAGTCAGGTGGCTGAATATTTAATCAAATCATCACATGAGCCTTGGCAGCCTACCTTTTTCGTGTTTTTGTCTCAGCGTTATTTTGAGTTTTCTCCTTTATGCAACCATACTAACCTTAATTTACATAGTAATAATCACCTTTTATAAACTGTCAAACATTATTATTCTTATATTTAAAAATAAGGAATTCTGCTTACAAATGATTCCAGTATTTCCAGAGATTTGTGAACATACATGCCATTAATACAATAATTTTTCTGATTTTAAGTTGTTTTTATTCACGTAGATAGTTCATTCATTTATATGTGTTTAAGTCAACATTACAGCTTTCCCCAGTGATCATTTTGAGTTTATTAAAATAAAAGAAAATGCAGTCATTAGTAAACATTTAGTTATATTTCGGGATGAATTTTTTAAATTTAATTTTATTGTGGTAAGAGCACAACATGAAATGTACCTTCTTAACAAAATTTTAAGTGTACAATATAATATTGCTAACAATAAGTACATTGTTGTGTAGTAGATATCTAGCAGTTATTAATCTTGAGTAACTGAAATTTTCACCTGTTAATTAGTAACTGCCCTTATAATGGTTTCATTTTTTAATTTTTTGAGGAACCTCTAAACTGTTTCATCAGAAACTGCATCATTTTGCATTTTCATTAATAGTGTACACAAGTTTTTATTTCTTCACATGTTGTCTAACAATTGTTTTTTGGTTTTTTGATAGTAACTATCCTAACAGGTATTAGGTGATGTCACATTTTGGTTTTAATTCTCATCCTTTGATAAGTAGTGACATTGTGCATCTATTTGTATTCTTGTTGGCCATTTGCATATCTTTCTTAGGAAAGATCTGTTTAAGTCTTTAGCCATTTTACGAATGGGTTTTTAGGGGTATTTTTTCTATTGATTTCTTCTAGGATAAAAGTGAGCTTTTAAATATATTTTATAAATCAGTCCCTTATTCAATATTTGCTTTGCAAATTATCCAATTCTATAGATTTTTTAAATTTTACAATGCTGATTTTTTTTTCTGTACAGCTTTTTAGTGTGATGTAGTTATACTTGTCTGATTTTGCTTTTGTTGCCTGTGCTTTTGGTGTCATATCTATGAAATGATTCCCAAGACTACCATTGTGTAACTTTGCCCCTATGCTTTCTTCTGGAAGTTTTGAGGGTTTAGTTTGTATATTTAAGCCTTTAATCCATTTCAAATTGATTTTTGTGTATGGTATAAGGCAATGCTCCAAGTTTAGTCTTTTGCATGTGCCCAGTTTTCTCAACACCATTTGTTGAAGAAACTCTCTTCCCCATTGTGTATACTTGACGCTCCTGACCAGTTCACAACATATGCATTTATTTCTGGGCTCTTTACTATTCCATTGTTCCACATGCCTATCTTTATGCCAGAACCATATTGTGCCTTTGTAATATACTTTAAAATAAGGAAGTGCAGTGCTGCCAGCTTTGTTCTTCTTTCTCAAGATTGATTTGACTATTTGGGGTCATTTGTGGTTTCACATGAATTTTAGAATTGTTTTTCTATTTCTGTAAAAAAAAAATGCTATTGGGATTTTGATAGGGATAGCATTTTGAATATGTAGATTACTATGTGTTGTATGGACATGTTAATGATATTAAGTCTTTCAATCCATAAACACAAAATGTCTTCCCACATGTTCCTGTCTTCTTTAATTTTTTCATCAGTGTTTTGTAGTTTTTAGTGTATGTCTTTCATCTCCTTAGTTAAATTTAATCCAAAGTATTGTTTTGTGCTATTGTAAATTGGATTGTTTTTCTAAATTTCTTTTCAGTAGTTCATTCTTAGTGTTTAGAAATCCCAATAATTTTTAAATTGATTTTGTATCCTGCCACTTTACTGAATTCATTTGTTTTAACAGGCTTTGGTGAAGTCTTTAGTGTTCGATTTTAAGAATCCATCCAGCCACTCCCTGTGATCGAGGAGCTGAGTCCCTGTATATCTAAAGTGATTATCAGTGGCAAAAGATTCACTCTTACCATTTTGTTAATAGTTTCATTTCTCTTGTAGTTCTTTTCCCATCTTTTCCCCTTGCTGTTTTCCTTTGAATTTTATTAATTTTTTTGTATTGCTATGCTTGGATTTTCTTCCCTTTTTCTTTTGTGTAATTTCTACAGGTATTTTTTTGGTTACCATGGGACTTATATTAAATATCAATAGTTATGTTTATTTTAAGCTGATAACAACTTAAGTTAAATTCCATACAAGAATTACACTTTTATCCCCGACACACATATTTTATGTTATTGACGTTGCAATTTACATCTATTTATGCTGTGTACCATTAACATATTTTTAAATTACATTTATTTATAATACTTTTAAAACTTTTCTTCTAAGATAAAAGTGACTTATGCAACAGTTACAATTATAGAGTATTCTGTATTTGTGTATAAATTTATATTTACCAATGACTTTTATACTGGCAAGAGGATGTCTTGATCTCCCTATCAGTTTCTATGTATCTGATTTTGCATTCACACAAGGAACAGAAGACTTTTAACCAATTTCTAAATTCTCAGAGGAGAAATTTGTACATGAATTATTGTTGATTGGGTTTCTTAATGAGGAGAGGAAAGGATGGTCCAGGACGTTTTTTTATTTTGACATCTTTTTGACTAGCCATCTTTACTTTCTTCTTTTCCTTTCTAAGTCATATTCACTGAAAAATGTAATACTTTTATATCATCAGCAAAGCAGTAGTAAGACCAGTGTCATCTATTATTGTAACTTTTAAGTTTAATGTATACAATCCAAAAAGAGCTGCCAACCTGGTATTCATTCTCTTCTTTAATGACATCCTAATTTTGTTTGCAGCAACAAAGGGCTCAGAAAAAAACAAGAAAACAAGACTGCATTCACTTGGTATCCTTCAAACGGTAAAGAACAATGAGAGGCTGGGCGCGGTGGCTCAAGCCTGTAATCCCAGCACTTTGGGAGGCCGAGGCGGGTGGATCACGAGGTCAAGAGATCGAGACCATCCTGGTCAACATGGTGAAACCCCGTCTCTACTAAAAATACAAAAAATTAGCTGGGCATGGTGGCGCGTGCCTGTAATCCCAGCTACTCAGGAGGCTGAGGCAGGAGAATTGCCTGAACCCAGGAGGCGGAGGTTGCGGTGAGCCGAGATCGCGCCATTGCACTCCAGCCTGGGTAACAAAAATGAAACTAAGACTCAAAAACAAAATAAAAAAAAAAAAAAAAAAGAACAATGAGAACACACGAACACAGGGAGGAGAGCATCACACACTGGGGTCTGCTGGGGGGGACAAGGGGAGTGACAGCGGGGGATAGGGAGGTTGCGGAGGGATAACAGGGGGAGAAACGCCAGATATAGGTGACAGGTGGATGGAGACAGCAAACCACATTGCCATGTATGTACCCATGCAACAATCCTGCACATATACCGCAGAACCTAAAGTACAATGATATATATATATATGAAAGAAAAAAGAAAAGACCAAGTTTTGCAATGGCCAAGTAAATACAAGTAGAGGGTAGCTGACAGAGCTTTCTGAAAAGCTCCTTTAAAGGAGGTGGACTCAGCAGGTTCATATCCTTTTACTTTTCACCATCTCCTTTACTCCTATCTGTTGTGAGTATGAAAGCTGGTAATGGAGCAGCCATTAGGACCATTAATGTAAAGCCAAGAGAGTCACAGAATCCTGGACTCAGATATTTTTCAGCAGCAGGACCAGTGCCTCCAACTATCTGCCTTTGGATATGTCATGTGTGATTGGACTCTAAACCCTCAATTTGTTTATGTTTACAGGCAGTCAGGCAGACAAATTCGATCCGCAACAGTTACATGGCTATAAGGAAAAATAAATACATAAATAAAAAGGAGGTAAAATATCTCCTTTTAGGGGGTGGTTTATAAGAGATGATGATTTTTCAAAACTATTTTAAAGGCTGCTTCCTGAACTTTTAGTTGGAGGTTGGCAAGATTTCATTTTCCCATTATCCCTTCAGTCATGAGAGAAGTAGTAGTAATTTCATTCTCTTCTTTTTCTCTGATCTCTAACAAAGATGGTCTTCCCTGGGAAAGCTGTTTCTCTATCTCTTACTCATAAGTAATTGAAAGGTCATGTCTCCTTGTTCTTTCTTTGTTCCTTTCTCTAATATCAACATCCCATTACTTTCCTTCTTTTCTGGCTTTCCCCTTTGCTTTTCCCCCCTCATCTTATCTTTTCCCCATCTGTCATTTCCTTTTTCTTTAATCTGTATTTTTATTCAATGCATTTTAAAATACATATTGTAACTGCTAAAAAATTAGCTATTATTTATTATTTCTCTCAACATCCCAAATGCCTGAGTTACTGAAATCTTGCAAAATACAAAAAAGAGGCATTTTAGCAGTTTAACAGATAAACACAATGACTAAGGACTAAGATATATATATATATATATATATCTCCCTTGTGTATATCACATAGCTGTTGTGTGTGTGTGTGTATAGCCCTTGTGTGTGTGTGATATTGGTCAGCACTTGTTACAAAATGGCAAAATCACATATTATTGGCAAAAAAGAAAAAATTTTTTAAAAACCATCTTGGTACATGGGGTCACGCAGCAGGTGACAGAGCTGGAATTGAAGCCTATGCTATATGACTGATCCCAATGATTTTCATAGCATGATATGACACTTACTGATATAAAATACTAATGTGTGCTCATATGTATGAATTTAAAAATTTTGTTCTAAGTTGGGCATGGTGGCTTATTCCTGTAATCCTAGCACTTTGGGAGGCTGAGGCTGGCAGATCCCCTGAGGTCAGGACTTCAAGACCAGCCTGGCCAACATGGGGAAACCCTGTCTCTACGAAAAATATAAAAAGTAGCTGGGGGTGGCAGTGCATGCCTGTAGTTTCAGCTACTTGAGAGGCTGAGGAAGGTGAATTGCTTGAAGCTGGGAAGAGGAGGTTGCCGTAAGCCAAAATTGGGCCACTGCACTCCAGCTTGGGTGACTGAGTGAGATTCTGTCTCAAAAATAAAATACATATAAATAAAAATAAAAATTTTATTCCATACCAAATTTAAAGCAAAATTTTCTCTCTCTACACCTCAATTAGACATGATGCAAACCCTTGAAAGAGTTTAACTAAAATTATTCATCTAATTCTTTAGTGATCTTGATATTGGAGATTTTTCCTGTAATATCCACCTTCAGGTCTCTCCTAATTTGAAAGTAAAGTAAATGAAAATTGAAATAGCCACTCACCATCTTTACAATGATTTGTGTAATAAATGGATCATGCCATAGTGCAGTTTCTTTAGGTAAATCTGGTGGGGAAATAAGAGTGCCTGCAAATTATTTTATTACTTGTTTGTAACTTCAAAATCCTCTACCAGGTTTTAAAGATAATTTATGGTTTATTAACTTAGGATCATTTTATGAGAGCAAATGTGGCTTTCCTGACATAAAAATGCTACACAGTAACTAAATGAACATAAAATTGGTGCCTCACCCAAAGAAACTTGGTTCTGAAAGCCTTGCATTTCGAAGGGAAAATGGGCAAGAAAGTAAATTGAACTGACAAGGTGATATAAACTGTAGATGGAAGTCTGTTACTTCATTAACTTAGCAAAATATTTTAACTCCTCACAATACCTGTAATAGGGGCAGCGTGAGCTGCTTGGCTTCTTCACTTCAAAAGTTATTTTCCAGCATATTTCTGGAAACAGCTTAGCACTACCAAGTCATCCTGTTGTGACACCTTGAAGTAGGTAAAAGCAAGCTGTGAAAATGGCAAGAGTGGACATTGAGAATATTTTACTGATTCAGTTAAATATGGAAAGAAAAGCAGACAGAAACAGCAATACTCCCCAGTCCTGTCTGTGTGGCAGACTGTCACTCTCCTCCAAGTCAGCTTCCACATGTTCTGCATTTCCCGGAGGTCTCTTTGTCACATTCCTCCCTGTTATCACCACCCAATCCCTTATTTTAAAAGGAGCACAAAAAGGGACCACATCATCATACAAATTGTCATTGTCAAGAGGAAACACAAAATTCTAAAGTCTTTTCATTCAGCAAAGGCACATATCAGGATGTAGGAGCCATGAAAAATCATAGTGAACTTGGGTGGATCACTCACTCTGTGTCAAGCACAGGTGTAAGCTTTTTATACCCAGTGTCTGTTTTATGCTGTGCAACAACACCAGTACCCTCCTTTAATGGCCTGAGTCAACAAGGGCAGAGAAAAGTTAAGTAAGTTACTCGGGGTCACACAGCAGGTGACAGAGCTGGAATTAGAGCCTATGCTATATGACTCCAGAAGTCTCTCCTAATAATGGCCATGCTACTTAAAATAAAATAAAATAAAATAAAGTTTGAACTATGGCTTCCTAAATGCTGACCTGGAAATTTAGCCTGTCACATGCCCATTTGTTCAGGTCCTCCTCCTCGGTCTTGTTAATTCCAGCCCCTAACACTGCAAGGCTGAGAGTTCCTTTAAATGAAAGGGCACATAGATTTCTAAGCAGCTGGAAAGGCCTGAGGTTTCTGCTTGATATTTTTAGAAGCGTATTCCTTATAAAGTATAAAGCTGATCCTTTCTCAGTCCTACAGGACAATTAGAACTTGTCAGCTGAAGACACGGTGCATTATTCTCTCCTTTAACCCTGTCCTATTTGTGTTTCCTTATCACAGTTCACAGGCAGCTACTGATCTGATTATTAAACAGACGCTTCACCCTGCTGCTCGTTCCTGCCAGTGCAGGAGCTCTATCTGTTTGGACCGGTTCAGCCCAATCTCTTTTGGGGTGACTCGGGTGATGTGATGTTAAGCTTCCCAGGGCCATTGTGTTCTGTATTCTGCCTCTGACTTCTTCCCTGCTACCCACGTGAGCTTCCACCATGCTGTCTTCTTTCCTGTCCAGAAATCGTGTAGTAAGATGCTTTTTGGCTTGAGACCCTGAAAGCAGTCTGAAGCTGCAGCTCTTTCCTTCCGGTGCCCTACAGGCATTCAGGTCCATTTGGGCAAAATGAAAATTTGCAGAAACAAAACTCTCTGGCTTTCATAGTCCTTGGTGGTCTCTAGATTTGTCAGAGGCTTCCAAAATCACTCTGGAGGGGAGAAAGAGAAGCAAGAGCAAAATTAAATAAAATCACTATGCTTCCTCTCCCACTGATTGCCTCATCAAATCTAGAAAGTGCTTTAGCAATCTACCCAATTAAGCCATAGAGACTTAGTAGCATATTCTACCGTACTACAAAGAATTCAGTTTAGTTTATTATTTTTGGGTCGTTTCTTTTAACTAAGCAGGCTGCTAAGTTCCATCAAATATAAAAACAACAGGGTAATTCAGTCAAGCATCTGACTGGCCTATTGCTTTTAGCCAATTGGCCTATTATGAGGGAATTATAAAATCTATTATTTGAATATTGTTTGACTGAACCTGGGCACCAGGTTGCGAATGGTTTCACTTCAGATTGATTCTGGGTGAAATAGCCCAAATAACAAGCTATGAGATTAATTAGGAAGTATATTTTTACTATACTCTTAAAGCTCAGCCTGGAGCTGCAGGTCTCTTGAGAGCCCAGCATGGCTTTGTGAGGCAGGAGGAGGGAACCCACTGTTTCCCTGAAAGCACCCACATATTAGACTTGGAAGTCCCCCTAATTTGTTGCTGTCCTTTGTGGAGTACGAAATTGATAGGGGAGATGCCTTATTGAGATATAGTTTTTGGCCCAAAACTTTTTTTTTTTTTTGAGATAGATTCTCACTCTGTCGCCCAGGCTGGAGTGCAGTGGCGCAATCTCAGCTCGCTGCCACCTCCGCCTCCCGGAGTCAAGCGATTCTCCTGCCTTAGCCTCCAGAGTAGCTGGGACTACAGGCATGTGCCACCACGTCCAGCAAATTTTTTGTATTTTTTAGTAGAGATGGAGTTTCACCATGTTGGCCAGAATGGTCTCGATCTCCTGACCTTGTGATCCGCCTGTCTCGGCCTCCCAAAGTGCTGGGATTACAGAGATGGGCCATCATGCCCGGCCACTTAAAACATATTTTTCACCTATTTGGAATTTAAATTGGTTGCCACCCTTCAAGCTGAAGACCAGAACAGTTAGCGAGTGGTTAGTGATAATCCCACTAAGGGTTTCGATGGGGTCAGGCGTCACACTGAAGGTGACCATCCATGTCTATTTCAAACACAAAACCTGTTACTAAAAGAGATGAGCTTTTGACCCCTGGATGATCTCATTTGTATGCCATGTCTTCACAGGAGCAATGAGTACAAGCCCCATGCTCTGTAATATTTTTTAAATGATGCAAAGACTGAAAAGTGCATTTTTTCTTCCTCAAAAGAATAGGCATGAATATGAAGGAGATTATTTAGGAAATGCATACATTCTAAGGAAAGAGCTATCCAACTGAGAAGCTGGGATTACATAAAGTGAATATCTGTTTCATGTCTATAAGTTTACATATTCGAATAACTCAGAAACCATGAAATTTGCTTCAATGAAAAGTTGCAAGATGCATTTATACTTGGGCAATGAAATGGTATGTCTTCAGGAAAGCTTGTGAGCTGCAGATTCTGAATACAAGACTATAAGAGTGTGTCGTAGTAAGGTACCTGTCACTAAATGCTCCTAAAAGTATTGATATTAGGTTGAATCTGAACATTTGGTCTTGTATAAAGTATCAAATGCCATATTTGTTGGCTAGCCCCATAATACAGGACATGGAATAAAAGAGGGAGGACTCAGGCTAAAGCTGCTGAGGAAAAGCTACTGGCGTATGCAGGAAGCGTTTTGCTGTCCATGTACCTGGGACAAGAAGCCTGTTTTGTTTTGTTGTCTGCACTTGATTTTAAAATACCTCAGGCCAATACATGTGTGTGTTACTCTAAATCTATAACTTAGCAACAGTTAGTGAACTTTTCAAATTCCATGACTGAGAATATACCAGCCTACAACCCTGTGAGTCTGCAGGTCAGAGGCGTTAGTTGTCTTAATCTCCGAACAGAATCATTCTTTAAAAATGAACATACTGGATGAGAAAGTAGCTTTTCATCATTGAACTGAGTGCTGTTTCAGATGACTGCTGAGGAGAGTTATTGTTTCTGGCAACATATCCAACTCCAACGCCTTTGTAAGAATAGAGAATAAGAATTAGAATCAGCAAACCCAATAGGCTCAATCTTACAGAACACTCTTTCAGGCTTAGACTTCTGAAATTAAACCTGTATTTATTTTACCACTGTATTAGTCATGTTCCTCCAGAGAAACAGAATCAATAGCATATGTGTTTGTGTGTGTTGAGAGAAAGAAAAAGAGAGGGGGGCGGGGAAGAGAGAGAGTTGCCCTAAGGAATTGACTCATACAATTACAGAGATGGCAAATCCCAAAATCTATAATCAGCAGGCTTGAGATCCAGGAAGAGCTGATGCTTTGATGTTTCTGTTCAAGTCTCAAGACAGGACAACCAATATTCCAGTCCAAAAGCAGTCAGGTAGGAAGATTTACCTCTTATTCAAGGGAAGGTCAGCTTTTGTTATATTCAGGCCTTCAGCTGAATGGATGAGGTCCACCTACATTCAGGGATACAATCTCCTTTACTCAGTCTATTGATGTAAATATTAAACACACCCAAAACCACCATCACAGAAACATCCAGAATAATGTTTGATCAAATATCATTGTACTGCATTGCCCAGTCAAGTTGACCTATTAAATTAACTCTCACAACCATCTAGCAAAGTTATTTGGTAAGTGCTCCAACTATAATATCAGGTGAATACTGCCTCTAGAATGACGTCACATCTGTCTCTAATGATGTGAGGTGGTGTTGGAACATAGACGTGGACAGATGCCTAGAATCTCCTCAAGATTACTGAAAATGTTTTATGATGACTTTTATGCATGCTTGTTAATAGATGTTGATGTCCAGAACTTGCTTTCATTATAACCCGCTCTCTGGTTGTGAGACTGTATGAGAGAATACCTATTTCTCAGCTATTTCTAAACTACTGGACACTGCCCAGTGACAACCAAAAAGAATCTCATACTTGTAAATGGCCACATTACATTGGCTTAGGCCAGATTGCAGCACATTTTCTATAAAGCCTCTGGGCAGAAAATATTTTTTTCCATAAAGAGGTTTTGAAATGCCCTTCCTAGCTCAACAGCACCCAGGATAATACAAATCTCACAGAGCAAATGCAGGTGACAGAGAGCACAGCCCCAGGCCTTGGGTGGAGAGTAAAAGCTTGCAGGATCTCACAGCTATTTTTGATAATATACAAAACAGAAAGCTAGCATTGAGCAGAGGTGAGGGGAGTAAAATACAGCTTCTGTGGAAAACGGTTGCTACAGGCTGTCTCAGGAGCAAAGAAAGAAACAAAATAAGACTTTGGAACCAAAAGAAAGAAGCAGACATCAGAGCACACCCCAACAGAGAACCCAGAGATCAACACTAGCCCCTTATCACATTGCTCAAAGATTATCATCAGCTCAACAGTAATCAGAGCTGCAAATAAATATCAAAAGGTATTGAATTCCTTTAGAATTTGTTATATGGGTGTAAATTAAATGTTATATCATTTTTATTGTCTTTCTTTTGTCTTCCTCTGTATTCCCAAATTAAAATGCCCTACATGTTTTGTGATGGGATGAATGAAAACCATCTTATAAAGTTAGAGCCAAGATTCTGGTGCCCAGAGTGGACTAGATAGATAAGCAGCTGCATGCCCTGATGAATATGTAGTAGAATATGTAATTGAATATAGATCTAATGAGACTTAATTCTCCTCTTTTATATATCACCAAAGTGAAAAACAATAACCAATAAACACAATCAATGACTATTCCAAAGGAATGTGTATTTCACTCAAGGCTGTACTTTTTAAACTTCTGGAAGCAAATTTGCTTCTGAAATATTTTATATTTACCATTTAATGTGAAGTCTCTTTGCTTTGGCTGAGGACTCCCAAACAGGATTGAAAAGCAAAGGAAATTGTAGAACTGCTTTATCTGTTGCCCTCGCAACTGGCTATATAATGCAATCTATGTTTTGAGACTTAAGGGAGGTGCTTTTGGAAGATACAGTAAATCTAATCAACCTTGCAGTATTTACTCTAGGAAATTACTACATCGATGTCTAAAATTGCATTCAAATGAAGAATAGTAGGTAGCTTCCTTCCTACAATAGTCTTTTGTGCACTCGATGTCTCTTGTATAATCTATATGCAGCCTTCTCCTCATTCTTCATATCTTATCTCCTCAGGACAGTGGGGATTAATTTGGATTATTAATGTCTCCTTTTCAGGGATATTTTTCCCCCTGAGGCTATTTTGTATTCCACTATGGGCTCATAAAGCTAATCTAAACATAGGGCACCACTGACATTAAAGGAAAAATTTGTTCAGAAAACATCCCCATGAGACTTGAAAAAAAAAAAAAATCAACCTTCCAGGCAGATTCACAGAGTGATTTTAGAATGAACATTTTCATTTAATGAAAAAAACCAAGACAGCTTTGATTTTAGGTATCACTTTTTTCCCATAAGTTCGGGATACTAAAGATAAACATGCTTATATTCACGGAATTTGCTCCAGATTCTGATAAATAATGTGCATATCTCTGTATATTGAGTTGAGATGGCAAACACACTGCGGATTCTTTGTATTATAACTAAATTATGAATCTGGAATTTCACCTCCTCAGCAAGATAAGCTTTTCTATTTCATATAAGACCATATGTAAGAATTAGGAAGATTAGGAAGGAGAAAAAGACATCTGAGCATGTGGATAGTACTGGTTTGGGAAATTTAGCTGAAATATTAAAAAAAAAACTTTCTGAACAAGATTGGTAGAAACCTAATTTCACTTCTCCCTTGAGTTTCTTGGGTTCTGGCCATTTCTGACAATTGAAAGCTCTGGGTGGGAGCTCTCTGCCCATCTGGGAGCCCACTAAAAAGAAGGAAATCAAATACACATAACTATATTTATTTCCTTTATGGCAACCACTAAAATCACTGAATAAACAAAAAAGTGTTGCTCAATAAAATGTTAATTTGAAAATGCCACTGTAGTTAAGTCCAAAGTCATTTTTCACCCTTACATTCTATCCTGTATCCAATTTGTCATTAATTCCAGGGGTTTTTTTTCTTTAAAATGTCTTTCAAATTTTTTGTTGTTAGGCCTTAGGACTCTACTCTTTTGTTAATAACAAAAACAACAATAATAATTAATTTTAGCATGACTTCCTGCCTGAGTCCATACACTTTTCCAGGTAAATATTTGCAGATTAAGGCTCAAGTTCAGCTACCTAAGATAGTGTCCCAGTTATTGATGAGAACATCAAGTACAAACTAACTTTATATTTAAGATGTATCACTTGTGAGAAGTAAATAGTTGTGTCTTGCTTTTTATCAAACCTGATAACTTCTTTTAATTGGATTCTATATCTCATTTTAATATTAATATAGATGCATTAAGTCTAAGATTTGTATATGTTTTGTATTTGGCGCCTCTTTTTTCATTAGTCTGTTTCTCCTTTCCTATGCTACAGATTGGCATATTAAAGTAAACCCTCTTTGGGGCCACAAACCAAAAATAAATTATGGTTGCTAATGGAGCCATCCTGGTTACTTGTGCAGAAGTCTATGGTAAGAATCCATTCTCTGATGAGACTGACTGATTGAGCTTATACTGCTCAGCTTGCCATTATTGCTGTCTGTATTCATGATCATACCAGAAAAAGCAGTACATCTACCATCACGGGCAAGGTACAAAATAAAGGGCTCTGTATTTCTGATGCTGATGTTACCATTACTAACACTTGCGCAACTTGTGATACATGCCAAAAGCTGACCTATTTGTCTTGTGATAAGGAAGATCACCTTGTACAGAGTTCCTTCTCACCCACTCTTGCAGACTGACTAGATTGCACCTTTGCACCCCCTCCAGGCTAACAGCAGTGATTTATCACTCTTTACACTTTCTCTCAGTATGGGTATTTTTGTTCCTTAAAGATCAGCTGTATTTGGCCAGAGTTGTGGCCCTTCAAACTGTCTGTGTATTTGGCCTTCCAGATCATTTTCAGCCTGATTAGCACTTTTGATCATACATGTTACTTAGTAATGAGTTGATTATCAAGGTATTTGATAGAATTTCCACACACCCTTTTATCTACAGGCATCTAATATTATCGGGCATGCATTGCATCTGCCTTCTCAAAAATTGATTCAAACCATTTCTGACTCTGTGTTTTTCATGTTCTTTTGGCTCACACACAATAGCAAGGAAATTTGGTCACCGAGTACAGCTGCCCCCCCAGAAGGGGTCATCTCCTTGTAGCTGCTTTTAGGTTGATAATTAGGACCAAAGATGTGAGAGGTTATTTAAACCTATTTTGAAAATTCAAGATTCATCCTTCATCATTCCTGAGTGATCAAGGGATCAAGCATCTTACTTTCCCCTAATAATAACCACAGGTGATCTTGGTAGGTATGCCCCTTCGATGTCCAAAAGGGAGCCTAAAAATACTTAATTCTGGTTTAGCAACTTGGGTTCTTTTGTTTGATGGATCTGATCCTGGATCATAAGAAACTGATCTCTTGGTTGACCACATTGTTCGTTGAGTCCTCCTGCAGTGGCCCACTTCTACAAAATTGAACATAATAGATTTCTACAAATGTTATAAAAGTGACCTTGTTTCTCTCATACCTGATCTGTCTAGATGAGAAATTGAATTGTGAGCAGGAGATAATTATTTTAAAAAATGTTACTGTTACTACATTGGAATGAGGCACATCTATTTTATGGTGGCAGAGAACAACATCCTGTCACCTTGGAGACAAACACTTCAGATATGGAAAGGAAGAGGAGAAAGAGGTATGTTAATCATCTTTGCTTTCCAGAATCAACTCTGGAGACTTCCTTCAGAAAAAAGAAGGTCCTGATTTTCTCTACCAAAATAATATGAGAAGCTTTACTTCAGCTGACTGCTCAGTCTACCAAACCTTACAGGTATCTGTGAACACAATTTGATCAACATCTTCTGTAACCTTACTGAGAAAATAAGTAAAAACATATCTTTTGTATCTTTCATGTGAAACAGCCATCAACACATCTGGAGGTCTTCCCCACCCTCATTCACGTAGGCCTTGCTCAGTCCCTTTAGGCAGACTAATTCTGCCAAACCAGTGGCATAGATAAATGGGAGAGGTCAGACTGACTGCCCGCAAGCAGGTCCTCCAGAACAAGCATTTGACTCAATCATTTTAACTGAACTGAGCACTCAAAGGTCTAATGGCCAGACAGGTGATGCTGAAATCCTATCAACCTGTGGATCCTGACCCATGTAGGAGCCACGTTGAGGACACCAAAAATTGTAACTAATACTTTATTTCCTAAGATTCTATGTATATTTGCTTCTTATGTGTAAGGCAGGCACAAACTGACTTCATCCTAAAAACATACTGACTTGACCTTAAAAGACTTTCAAGAATTTAAGAAAACAAGTACATCATGTAGCTCTCATATGACTATAGAAATCTCTTCAAAATTTGGTCACCCGTAGTTACTCAGGGAAGATTCCTGGAGGGATCTGTGAGATAAATGACTCATTATTTTAGCACACCCTGTGAGCACTTAGTTTTACAATGGAAAGCAGCCAACTAGAAATTTGTCCTTACCTTTGTTGAAATGAATAAACATACCACTTCAGCTCTAGAATGCTTTCAGATCAGCCATAACTCAAAGGCCAGAATTGCCCCAGACCTCCTCCTTTTGGATTTAAGCAGAATCTGTGTATTCACTGATACATCTTATTGTACCTCAATTAAAGTTTTAGACCAAGTGGAAAGGGAGATGCAGAAATTTATAAAGAAAATTATTTCAATTTCTTAGGTAGACCCTGATGGCTTAAAGGAATTTATTTAGCTGAATTGGGTCCAGCTGGGAAGAATGGTCAATACTGCAGATTGGCCTCCTCCTGCTACTTGTAGCTCTGGAGATCGAAGTCTTAATTAAATAATATGGGAAACAAAGTTATGGATTTAGTCCTAGCCTACCTTATTTAAATCAATGAGACTAGCCAACACAGTAGCATACTCATGGGAAAATTCACCAGCAGTCAAGACAGAGTAGTAAAATAAGAAGCAGATACTGTTGCGACAGAATTCACCAGGGCTAGCTCATAATTTTCATGTCTTATAAGGAAGGCAGTTACTGTACTTTATTCTGAACTATCTTTTAAAAGATTTTTGTATAGAGAATAGCCTTGGAAGACAGAGATAGAGTTTTCCTCCAGAGCAAATAGCAAACATGCATTCTGTCAAATACAATGATGATAACATCTCTTTCCAGACCAAAGGGCTGGCATGCTTATTACCCATCATGAAATATGATAGTTCCAAGCACAGAATTCCTTTCTGTATTACAGACCACAGCATGTGCTAATGCTTTCTGGCTGAATAGTCCTGTGGAAATTAGGAATTGGAGACAGAGTGTGAAAATTGCCAATACCCTTGCTATTGCCATTATTATTTGTAATTAACTATATTTTCTGAACCAGGAAGCTCATATAATTTACCAGAATCCATGAAACTGTGGCAGGCTAACCTGTTAACTTCCCAATAGAGTAAAATCTCAGCGCCTTCAAAGTTGCTGACAATATAACAAGGTGAAACACCACACATAAACTGTGATCACAGTTTCTGATACAATAAATGACTTCAATATTGGAAGTTGTTTGGTATCATTTCCCTCACATATTACAACACTCAGTACAGAGTCAAAGTGCAATACAGAGTAACAGAGGGAATGGTCAAACTTTCAATAAGATATCAAAGGAAAATAATTTGCTTGCCATACTGTCACAAAATGATTTCGAAATATTTGGTGGTCAAAATGAAATAAATAGATAGTTCTAGAATCTTTTTAGGGCAATACAGAGCATCAGTTTTCACAAGTTGAATAGATTTTGTTCTTAATTTTCTATCCAGTAGATGTCAGCAGTTTTCTCTATTTCTTTATAAAGTTAATTCTTTCCTAACTTCAGAGATTCTCATTACAATTAGATTTTTATCATTATGCAAAAATTTTGGTAATATAATAATCAATGTCAGCTAAAGATGGTATTTTGAAACAATGACAAAAGGCCAATTCTCAGCTTTATGTGTCTTGATGCATCAGCCAGACACTTGAAAAAGCTCGTTTATGGAGGATGTACCTGTCATATAATGAAAAGATATCACGAATTTAAATCCTGAGTAATATTTTAGTACTTATTAAACCCATAATGTTCTCTTATTTTTATGGAAAAGGAGGGAAGGGTTAAGTTTCTATTAGATTATATTATTACACAAAATGTCTTATGCCCTTTCCTGTGGAAAGGTTATAGCGAGAACTCAAAAAGTTTGTAGAAAATGGAATTAAATGATAAAAATAAAAATATACATTTTATTTCTCAACATAAGCTCCTCTGAGTTCAAGACGCTTTTGTAAGTGATAATGCCAGCCATTCAATCCATCTCTAAAGAACCGAGGAGTCAGAATTTAGCTATGTCAATGCAGTCTTTTTTACATTACTAACTTAAAAAAAAAAAAAGTGTGCCTTTTAAAGATTTGTTTAAGGTTAGGAAACAAAAAGAAGTCAGAAAGAGCCATGTGAGGAATGTAAAAAGGTGGATGACTAATGGTTTCCTACTTATATTCTAATAAAATTGCCTTTGTTTAATGAGACGTATGAGCAGGACCATTGTCATAGTGGTGAAGAACTCTCTGCTGAAAATTTCTGGGTGTTTTCCTGCTAACACTTTGGCTAACTTTCTTAAAACCCTCTTGTAATAAGCAAATGTTATCAGTTTTTGGCCCTCCACAAAGGCAACAAGCCAATTGTGTTTAGCATCCCCCAAAATTGTTGCCATTACTTTTGCTCTTGACCATTTCACTTTTGCTTTAATTGGACCACTTCCATCTCTTGGTAGCCATTGTTTTAATTTTGTTTTGCCTTCAAGATGTACTGGTAAAGCCATGTTTCATCTCCTGATACAATTCTTCAAATAAATTCTTTAAGATTTTGATCCCTCTTGTGTAAAATCTCCATTGAAAGTTCTGCTCATATCTGCAGCTGACCTGGGTGCCATGGCTTTGGCACCCATTGAGTAGAATATTTGCTCAACTTTAATTTTTCAGTCAGAATTTTGTAAGCTGAACCAATAAAGATGTCTATGATGTTGGCTATTGTGGGTGCTATTAATCATTGGTCTTTTTCAATTAGGGCATTGCGATGGTCAATATTGAGTGTCAACTTGTTCAGATTGAAGGATGTAAAGTATTGTTCCTGGGTATGTCTGTGAGAGTGTCACCAAAGGAGATTAACATTTGAGTCAGTGGACTGGGAGAGGCAAAACCACCCTCAATCTGGGTGGGCATCATCTAATCAGCTACCAGTGCAGCTAGAATAAAGCAGGCAGAAGACATTGGAAGAACTTGATTAGCTGAGTTTTCCAGGTTTCATCTTTCTCCCATGCTGATGCTTCCTGCCTTCAAAAAAGTTGAAGAACTCCCAGTCCTTCAACTTTTGAACTCTTGGACTTACACCAGTGATTTGCTAGGGGCTCTAAGGTCTTTGGCCATGGACTGAAGCCTGTACTGTTGGCTTCCCTATTTTGAGGTTTTAGTACTCAAACTGTCTTCCTTGCTCCTCAGCTTGCAGTTTTGGCCTATTGTGGGACTTCACCTTGTGATCATGTGAGTCAATACTCCTTAATAAGCTCCCCTTCATAATTACATCTATCCTATTAGTTCCCTCCAGAGAATCCTGGTTAATACAGGCATGAACAAGATTAATTTTTCCTCACAAACCGATGTGGATAATATGCTGCTGTGGGCTCCATCTTCAACATTGTCTGATTACTGTTTAAAATGAGCTGTTCATTTGTAAATTGCTAATATCTGTAGGCCATTGTCCCCATAAACTTTTTGAAAAGCATAAATGATTTTACCGTTCTTTCATCCAAGCTTCACCATTAATTGAAGGTTTTGTATAAATTTTAGTAGAATTAATGTTGCTCTGATAAAGACTGTTCAAACTGATGTTTTATCCTTCTTAGTGCCTCAAACTAGATCCTGTTCAGACATGTTATAACAAGTTAGTATGACTTTATTTTAGTGCAAAAAAACTTTGAAATTTCTGCATAGATATTTCGTAATATGCATTTTCATGAACTTTTAAAATATTTGACATACGCTTCAATCTATTTATTGATGTCAGGTTTTTAAATGTGAGCAGGAATGATGTGTCTCATTAATGAGTAGAAGTTTTTGGATCCATCATGTCCTTTATTGTTTGCTTTTTCCTCTACTGTGAGACTGAAAATATCCCATACAGGGGTTGTTCATCATGTTTCCTAGAATGAGAACAATGAGTTGCATAATTTAACCCATGATGGATATGTAACGAGAAAAAACTTGACTGAAGTTGAAGACACTGAGATTTGGGGGTTATTAGATAACGCAACAGATTTAGCCTGAGCTATCTGATAAAGGGGCAATAGAAAAGAATATTTATTACCCTAAGAAGGTTGATAAATCGGTAATATGTAAGAGCATCTTGCTAATTCTAAAGCACAATTTCATACATTTAAAGAAGAATATGGCAAGGCATGGTGGCTCATGCCTATAATCCCAGCACTTTGGGAGGGCAAGGTAGGTGGATCACCTGAGGTCAGGAGTTTGAGACCAGTCTGGCCAACATGGTGAAACCCCATCTCTACTAAAAATACAAAAATTAGCCAGATGTGGTGGCATACACCTGTAGTCCTAGCTACTTGGGAGGCTGAGGCAAGAGAATTGCTTGAACCTGGGAGGTGCAGGTTACAGTATGCTGAGATCACACCACTGCGCCCCAGCCTGGGCAACAAAGTGAGACTCTGCCAAAAAAGAAAAAGAAAAGAAAGAAAGACAGAAAGAGAAAGAAAGAAAGAGAGAGAGAGAGAGAGAGAGAAAAGAAAGAACAAGAAAGAAAGAAACAACAAGAGAGAGAAAGAAAAAGAAAGAAAGAAAGAAAGAAAGAAAGAAAGAAAGAAAGAAAGAAAGAAAGAAAGAAAGAAAGAAAGAAAAAGAAAGAAAGAAAAGAGAAAGAAAGAGAAAGAAAGGAGGGAAGGAATGAAGGAAGGAAGGAAGGAAGGAAGGAGGGAGGGAGGGACAGAGGGAGGGAGGAAGGAAAGAAGGAAGGAAGGAAAATAAGACTTCTGAACATAGAAAGCTGTTAACTTTTCCTCGTATTTATTTTCTTTTTTAAAGATCATCTATTCCATGGCCTCTGTTGGTGTCTCATAATATTGACCACTAAATTCTACTCTACTTTTCTAATTTACTATCCTTCAGCAAAGATTCACTGAACATCCATTATGTTCAGCCTTGTTTCCACATTTCTGTCTTTATTCCTTCATTATGTCTTATACAGAAAACTTCTTTTAGATTTGTAACTATTTATGAAGCAACCTCTATATATCAGGTTCTGCCTTCATGTTATTATTAATATATTTAATAATAAATCATATGTTATGCATAAATTTTCTTTACAAATAATTCAAGCTTCACAGAGATTAAGAAAATTGAAGACAATTGCACAACTGATAAAAGAGCAAAACCAAGATTTGAATTGAGCTGGCTTAGTTCTAAACGCCCCCATACTTCCACCACATCATTTGCTTAGATGGCAGCATGAGAAAACTACAGAGTTTATCAAATCAAATTTCTCCATGAAACCCAAAATATATGTAATAAAAATTAACCATATGAAAAACCGATAAATTTCAATTAACATTTGTACTCCTAAACCGTATGTTGGCTCTACCTTAGTTTAATGCAATCTAAGTATCAATTTCAAAGTGCTTGACAATAATTAAGGTGGAAGAAGTTTTTGGACAAATCCAGGTACTTGAGATAAATATTAATCAATTGCCCTAAAAACTTCGCTTTTAACTTAATTTTACATGGCCATTATAACTCTTTTGGGGCTGAAATGGGTTTATTTAAGATAAGCCTAGAATTGATTATTGGTTTAACAATATAAGATTATAAGAGAAACAAATTAATTTCAAAAGCATTATATTGAAGAAAAGAAGCCATAAACAAAAGATTGTATACTATATAAGTTCATTTTATGATGTTCTAGGGTGGTTCTGCATATAAGATCTATTAATGTAATAGATCATGTCAATAGGAAAGAAAAAGCATAAACAAAATCCACATGATCATTTCAACAGATGCCGAAATAGAATCTGACAAAATCCCATCTCCTTTCATGATAAAACATACAGCAAAATAGGAATAGAAGGAAGCGTCCTCAACTTGATAAAGGGCATCTATGAAAAACCTATAGCTAACATCATGCTGATTGGTGAAAGACTAGATTTTTTCCCCCTTCAGCAAAGACTCAGGATACAAAATCAATGTGCAAAAGTCACAAGCATTCCTATACACCAAAAACAGATAAACGGAGAGCCAAATCATGAGCAAACTCCCATTCACAATTGCTGTAAAGAGAATCAAATACCTACAAATACAACTAACAAGGGATGTGAAGGACCTCTTCAAGGAGAACTACAAACCACTGCTCAAGGAAATAAGACAGGACACAAACAGATGGGAAAACATTCCATGTTCATGGTTAGGAAAAATCAATATTGTAAAAAGGCCATATTGCCCAAAGTAATTTATAGATTCACTGCGGTCCCCATCAAGCTACCATGACTTTCTTCACAGAATTGGAAAAAAACAAAAAAAACAAAAAAACACCTTAAACTTCATATGGAACCAAAAAAGAGCCCGTATAGCCAAGACAAACCTAAGCAAAGCAAACAAACAAAAAAGATGGAGGCATGATGCTACCTGACTTCAAACTGTGCTACAAGACTGCAGTAGCCAAAACAGCATGGAACTGATACCAAAACAGAGATATAGACCAAAGAAACAGAACAGAGGCCTCAGAAATAATGCCACATATCTACAGTCAACTGATCTTTGACAAACCTGACAAAAACAAGCAATGGTGAAAGGATTCCTTATTTAATAAATGGTATTGGGAATACTGGCTAGCCACATGCAAAAAGCTGAAATTGGATCCCTTCCTTACACCTTATACAAAAATTAACTCCAGATGGATTAAAGATTTAAATGTAAGACCTAACACCACACAAACCCTAGAAGAAAACTTAGGCAATATCATTTTGAACACAGACATGGGCAAGGACTTCATGACTAAAACACCAAAAGCAATGGCAACAAAAGCCAAAATAGACTAATGAGATCTAATTACAACTAAAGAGCTTCTGCACAGCAAAAGAAACCATTGTTAGAGTGAACTGGAAACCAACAAAATGGGAAAAAATTTTGCAATCTACCCATCTGACAAAGGGCTAATATCCAGAATCTACAAAGAACCTAAACAAATTTACAAGAAAAAAACCAGGCCATCAAAAGGTGGGCAAAGGATATGAACAGACATTTCTCAAAAGAAGCTATTTATGCAGCCAACAAACATATTTTAAAAAGCTCACCATCACTGGTCATTAGAGAAATGCAAATCAAACCACAATGAGATACCATCTCACACCAGTTAGAATGGAGATCATTAAAAATTCTGGAGACAGCAGATGCTGGAGAGGATGTGGAGAAATAGGAATGCTTTTACACTGTTGGTGGTAGCGTAAATTAGTTCAACCATTGTGGAGGACAGTGTGGCAATTCCTCAAGGATCTAAAACTAGAAATACCATTTGACTCAGCCATCCCATTACTGGGTATACACCCAAAGGATTATAAATCATTCTATTTTAAAGACACATGCACATGTATGTTTACTGAGACGTTGTTTACAATAACAAAGACTTGAAACCAACTCAAATGCCCATCAATGGTAGACTGAATATACACTGCCATGGGTGCAAATGCACAACTGGACCCCAGCAGCCCCAACCTTTCTCCCCTGCCATGTAATCACTGCAGTCATTGCCAACACCTACATGGAACCCAGTAGCCCTGGGCCTGCCAGAAAACCACCTGAGCTGACAAGCCTGCAGCCCACCATGCTGTCACTGCTTCTGGCACATTGAAACAAGCATCAATCCCACTGCTACCACATAATGAAGCACTTTGGCTGGCACCACCTTTTGAAGTGCTGTGACCAGCAGACCAGGAATAACTCCAACACAGCACATACCCAACCTCGAGAGGCCAGAGAACAAAGCCAGGGGCCTGACACCAGCCCCTAGAATTAGTGCATGTAGCCTAGGCATGCTTAGCTGAGCCTTGCCCCTCCAAAAGTCTACCAGAAATGAAGCCAAATGGCTGAACCCACCTTACACCACAATCAAACCCCGGGGACATCAAAGAAGAAAAAAGAAACACAAACCCATTCAAAGGACAGCAACTTCAAAGGTGGAAGAAACATCAGCCTACATAGATTAGAAAGAACTAGGACAAGAACTCTGGCAACTAAAGAAGCCAGAGAGTCTCCTTACTTCCAAACAACCACACACTAGTTCCCCAGCAATGGTTCTTAAGCAGGCTGAAATGGCTGAAAGGACAGACATAGAGTTCAGAATATGGTTAGAAACAAAGATCATAGACATTTAGGAGAAAGTTGAAACCCAATCCAAAAATTCTAAGGAATACAACAAAACAGTACAAGAGATTAAAGATGATATGGCCATTTTTAGAAAGAACCAAACAGGTGATAGAACTGAAAAACTCATTTCAAGAATTTCAAACAACAATTACAAGCATTAACAGGAGAACTGACCCAGGTAAGAAAACGATTCAGAGCTCGATTACTGGCTCTCTGAAATAATCATTAAAAAAAAAAATCAATAGAGAAAAATGAACAAAACCTTCAAGAATACAGGATTATGCAAAGGGACCAAATCTCTCACTCACTGGTGTCCCTGAAAGAGAGGGAGCGAAAGCAAACAACTTGGAAAACTTATTTCAGGGTATTGTCCATAAAATTTTCCAAACTTACCAGAGAGGACAACATTCAAATTCAGAAAATGAGAGAACCCTTGTGAAATCCTACTCAAGAAGACCATCCCCAAAACATAGTCATCAAATTCTCCAAGGTCAAAAAAAAAAAAAGGAACAGAATACCAAATATTGCATGTTCTCACTTATAAGTGGTAGCTAAACATTGCATACGTATGGACACAAAGATGGGAACAACATATTAGGACCTACTTAGGGTGCAAGGTAGGAGAATGGGGATGCTAAAAAAAAAACAAAACTATCTTTTGCGTACTATGCTTATTATCTAAGTGATTAAATAATCTGTACACTAAACCCCGATGACACACAATTTACCTATATGATAAACCTGCACATGTACCCCTGAACCCAAAATAAAAGTTAAAAATAACCTTCATATTTTTGTGTTTACTCAAGTGTTAAATATTGTTAGCAGTAAAGTGTACATACTTCAGAAATAGTTTTATATGTGCTTTCACATATATATGTGATTGTGCATATATGTAATTTTATATTATTGTATTCATACTGCATTTTTTCACAATCAGTTTCATTTACAGATAATAGATCTTGAATAGTAATCATAGCTTCCACTTACACACCACTTTTTATGGGCCAGGTAGCATTCTAAGTCCTCTATGGCTCTTAACATAACCCTCAGAAAAACCCTGAGAGAAATGGTATTACTGTTCACATTTCAGGATGATGAAACTGAGGTATATGGAGTTAAATAAATTTGACCAAGTTTGCACAGCTTAAAGCTGCTGATCTAACCCTGGAAAAGCTGGAAGAACTTGAAATCTCTCCATATAATCCCTCCTCATCCCTCTCCCCCTCCTCCTCCTCCTTCCTTTTTCTACCTCCTCCTCCTCCTCCTCTTCCTCCTCCTCCTCCTCCTCTTCCTCCTCCTCCTCTTCTTCTTCTTCCTCTTCCTCTTTCTGCTCCTCCTCTTCCTTCTCCTCCTTCTCCTCCTTCTTCTTCTTTCTTCTTCTTCCTCTTCTTCTCCTTCTCCTTCTCCTTCTCCTTCTCCTTCTCCTTTTCCTTCTTCTTCTTCTGTCTCGCTCTGTTGCCCAGGCTGGAGTGCAGTGGTACAATCTCAGCGCACTGCAACCTCCATCTTGTGGGTTCAAGCAATTCTTCTGCTTCAGCCTCCCTAGTGGCTCAGATTACAGGCATGCAACACCATGCCCAGCTACGTTTTGTAAATAGAGCTGGGGTTTCACCACATTGGCCAGGCTGGTCTCCAATTCCTGACCTCAGGTGATCCACCCAGCTCGGTCTCCCAAAGTGCTGGGATTACAGGTGTGAGCCATCATGCTCTGCCCTTCTTTTTTACTACAGCCCATTTCAGTAACAATTAGCATGTTTTCTACATAACTATTTTTATCAAGAAATGGAGGCATAAACATTTAAATTGGGCCTTTTTGTACTATTTCAAGTAGTGACACGTGAACATCTTGACAACAATTATCTTACTGTATAGAGTGAGGTAAAGATCAAACTATGTATCTTTTATTGATTGCCAGCCAGAATTTTATTTATGATATTTACTTGTTTCTTTGTCTGCCTGTCCATGACATGGTCAGGAACTGTCTTTTATGTTATGCCTAGCTATGTTACTCTACAATTGTTCACTAAATGAGTGAAGGAATAAATAATCTATCCCTTTAATGAATTATTAGCTTATTGAGGATAAACCAAGTGAGTCACAAAGTTGTGAAGATCAGATCAACAAACTGTAGCATGCTGAGAAATTAAAAGTTTTGTATGTTCTCGCTCTTTGTGATTTGATGTGAAATATTTGCGCAGGTACTTTAAAGATTCCTGACCACATATTCAAAATCTTAAACATTCTTTGATTTCAAAGTCAATACTTCCTGCCTCCTCTAACATGTCTCACACCTTTTTTGGTTTCTCTGATGCTTCATTTTAATAAAACCTTTCCTCTTTTATTAAATTTCATTTGGCCTTTGAAAAGACACTCTAGCTTTTGGACTATGCTTTGCTTTGCATCCTGTCTGCCACTCTGAATCTAAAAGGAGGAAGCACGGGGCTACTCCACATCTGATTGGCTGTGGCCCCCTCTCTGGTACTGTGCTGATGCAACTGACAGCACTGAGATGATTAAAGGATTTTGGGAATCTGTGAAGAACCGAGTACAGATATTTGAATGTGTAACCACTTGTCAAAATTTTACAGTAGTTAGGAGCTAAGCAAAGAAAAAAAGAATGTGGCTGCTCAGAACGTGGTAGAATCTCAATGTGATGAATATTCCTTTTGAAATTTTTAAATGACCTGAATTCACTAAGAAGACACATTAACTTTGCATTCCATTGAAAGGAAAAAATACATATATTTGTGTAGTGTCCTAGATAGTGGCATCCTTGAGATGTAGGGGGCAAAATTTAGAAGTGGTGTCTTAGAATTGACTGCACTTGAGCAGCTACTGTCTTCCTTCATTCTCCTAGGAAAGTAGTCTGATTCACCCTTTCATTAATTTCCTCCTTCATTGCATTTATACTGCCAGACACTGTAGTAGGCATGGGGACTAATGGTAAAGAGCATAGGCACTGTACTGGACCTTGTCAACCTGATAGCTTGTTTAGGACCTTTTATCACAATTTCCTCTATGTCATCTACAACTACTGTATTTAAACACAATTTTTGAAGCTTTATGATATCTTATGATTGAGAGCTTATTATTTATTTGAGAAGATTAAGGTTGCTTTTATTTTTAAAATTATCATATCTAATTTGGATACAAATATTTTATATTTAAATTTTTATTTACCTTGTTAAAAGAAGGGTTTTGAAGTAAAATTTCTCACTCATCACAGGGCTCAATCCAGTTTAACCAAAACAAAATTTTTTTCACTAGGGAAACCCTACATTATGTGTATCTTTGTCAAAGGAAATAATTTAAAAGCCCAACTAGAGGGTATGTGATTTAGGTATGACTTTCCCTGTATTAGAGCTTTAAAGTACGTTGGTTTCTCCTTATCCACCAGGAGCCGCCTATTTGCTGCTATGTTTGTAGTCAGGGAATATGGCATGGTGTCTTGGTTTGTTTCATGTGACTGTATGATAATGGATGCTTTTCCCAGTATCTGGGGTTCCAAAGAAATTGAGCAACTTGCATGGTTGAGAAAGTTTTACAAATTCTGAATTATGATTGTAGAATACTAGAAATCTCTATGATAGAAAATAGAAAAAAAAATGAAGTAGCTAATTGATCTTCTTAGACAGATGTAAGAATTGGAGGACTCTATAAAAACCAGATTTAAAATGATCTAGAATTCAAGGTGTGTTATCCAGGGAATGATGTCTCCCACCTTGGCTAGATGCAAAGAATCCTAGAAATCCAATTTCTCTGATCCATCCACATTGGAATGGTGTAAACAGCTCAATTTAGCCCCCAAAAGAAGGAATAAATGTAATTACTCTGTTTTTCCTATTAGAAAAATCTCAGGACAGAGAACAGGTTCCAGCTATTCCAACTAAAAATATACACCCCCTAGCTTAGTTTTACCCATCCTTTTGCCATTTCCTCAGGCTGCAGAAAATTGGAAGTGACACAAAGTGCCCAGCTCTCATTATATCTCAGAGTGAAAAAGAAAAAGGAAAACGAAAGAAAAAATACACTAAAAATACACTTGTGGGGAGAGTCTAAAGTTAACCACATTCTACCAGACCAAATAGAATGTGTACACAAAAGACTCTCTCAAAAAGGAGAAAAATGGAAACTAAAGCAATCTTGGCAACTAGGAAAACCTAAGACAATAATAAATTTTTTAAATCAAGAAGACAGGAAAGAAGGAAAAAAGGCACATTATCTAAAGTAATAAATAAATAATACATTGGTCTAATTATTAAAAGATGAATAAAAATAAAATAAAAATGTTGGGAACTGGGAAATATGTTAAAGCATTACTACTTCATATTGTCAAAAGACGAAATTACAACAGATTTATTTTTATACTTATTTGAATATAAAATTTCAGGTTTTTTATTTTTATTTTTTAATTTTGTCAAGCATAAAGTTTTAATTTATATAATTTAAAGATTTAATTGGCTTCTATTTGAAATTCTAGATTTGGGCAACACATTCTATAGAATATAATTAGTGGTTTGATGAGCTGAGGCAGAGGCTTGGCTTTATGGACAGAAAAGGGTTGAAGAAAACAGAAACAGGGAATAAGAAACAGGCACGAATCCTATTCATAAGAGTTCCCTGCTCATTATCTAATCATCTCCTAAAAGTCAAATCTCCTAATATTATCACATTGGTGGAAAGGTACCAGTTTTTGTTTATTTTTGTTTGTTTGGGTTTTTTTAAAAAAACGTATTCATCTACTAAAGGACATTTGACTGCTTCCAAGTATTAGCAATTATGAATAAAGCTGCTATAAACAACTATATGCACATTTTTGTGTCAGCATAAGTTTTCAACTTCTATAGATAAATACCAAGGAGCCTGGTTACTGGATTACATAGTATGACTATGTTTGATTTTATAGGAACTTGTTCAATTGTTCTCCAAAGCGGTTGTACAATTTTGGATTCCCAGTGGCAATGAATGAGAGTTCCTGCTGTTCCATATTCCTGCCAGCATTTGGTGGTGGCAGTGTTCTGGATTTTAACCATTTGAATAGGTAGATAGTGGTATCTTTGTTGTTTTCATTTACAATTCTGTAAAGACATATCATCTTAAGCATTTTTTCATATGTTCCTTGTGCTTTTCAATACTTAAAAATTCTATTTAAACAGTTTTCAATTTTATGAAATCAATTGAGAAATATTAATTTTAAAGAAAAAAAAAAACCTTGAAGCAAATATACCAAGATTTAACAGCGGTTAATTCCGAATACAAACTATAAATTATCCCAGTTTCTCTTTTGTATTTTAAAAATTCGACAAAGTAAGAAAAATGTGTGAGATAACTTTAATATACTCAGCCAGGCACAGATGAGAAGATATATAGGTGTGAGCTTAGGGATATTTCCCTCCCTGATCATTTTTGCCCTGGATATTTTGGCTTTGTCTATACCCTTGAACACATCTTGTCAGAGCCTTTAACGTAGCATTTCAACACCTCTCATACCCAACAAGAGTTGTGAGAATGGTATCCCTCTGGGTCTGGAGGAACTTGGCTTTATTTTCTTTAAACCTTAGCAAAGCTGCATTGCAAAAACTGCTTATCTTACTTTGATATTTACTATACTTTCACTTTTCTCTTTCCATTATCGGTCTTGCTGTTTTTGTAACATTTCTCAATTGCAAGAAAAATACTAGATTCTGAGTTCTAATTTGATTGCACTGTGGTCTGAGAGACTGTTATGATTTCTGTACTTTTGCATTTGCTGAGGAGTGATTTAGAACAAAGACACAAATTACCAGAATCTCTAGGATGCATTTAAAGCAGTGTCTAGAAGGAAATTTACAGCACTAAATTCCCACATGAGAAGCGAGGAAAGATCTAAAATTGACACCCTAATGTCACAATTAAAAGAACTGGAGGAACAAGATCAAACAAATTCAAAAGCTAGCAGAAGACAAGAAATAACTAAGATCAGAGCAGGACTGAAGGAGATAGAGACACAAAACACCCTTCAAAAAATCAATAAATCCAGGAGCTGGTTTTTTGAAAAGATCAACAAAATGGATAGACCACTAGCCAGACTAATAAAAAAGAAAAGAGAAAAGAATCTAATAGATGCAATAAAAAATGATAAAGGGGCTATCACCACTGATTCCACAGAAATACAAACTATCATCGGAGTTTACTACAAACATCTCTATGCACATAAACAAGTAAATTTAGAAGAAATGGATATTCCTGAACTCTTACACCCTCCCAAGACTAAACCAGGAGAAGTTGAATCCCTTAGTAGATCAATAACAAGGTTTGAGGTTCAGGCAGCAATTAATAGCCTCCCAACCAAAAAAAGTCCAAGACCAGATGGGTTCACAGTCAAATTCTACCAGAGGTACAAAGAGGACCTGGTACCATTCCTTATGAAACTATTCCAAACAACACAAAAAGAGAGAATCCTCCCTAACTCATTTTATGAGACCAACATTATCCTGATACCAAAACCTGGCAGAGTCGTGACTTAAAAGGAAAATTTCAGGCCAATCCGTGATGAACATTGATGCAAAAATCTTCAATAAAATACTGGCAAACTGAATCCAACAGCACATCAAAAACGTATCCATCACGATAAAGTTGGCTTCATCCCTGGGAGGCAAGGCTGGTTTAACATATGCAAATCTATAAATGTAATCCAACACATAAACAGAACCAAAGACAAAAACCACATGATTAACTCAACAGATGCAGAGAAGGCCTTCGACAAAATTCAACAGCCATTTATGCTAAAAACTCTCAATAAACTAGGTATTGATTGAATGTATCTCAAAATAGTAAAAGCTATTTATGGCAAACCCACAGCCAATATCATACTGAATGGGCAAAAACTGGAAGCATTCCCTTTAAAAACTGGCACTAGACAAGGATGCCCTCTCTCACCGCTCCTATTCAACACAGTATGGGAAGTTCTTGCCAGAGAAATCAGGCAAGAAAAAGAAATAAAGGGTATTCAATTAGGAAAGGAGGAAGTCAAACTGTCTCTATTTGCAGACAACATGATTGTATATTTAGAAGACCCCATCGTCTCAGCCCAAAATCTCCCTAAGCTGATAAGCAACTTGAGCAAAATCTCAGGATACAAAATCAATGTGCAAAATCACAAGCATTCCTATACACAAATAACAGAGAAATAGAAAGCCAAATCATGAGCAAACTCCCATTCACAATTGCTGTAAAGGGAATCAAATACCTACAAATACAACTAACAAGGGATGTGAAGGACCTCTTCAAGGAGAACTACAAACCACTGCTCAACGAAATAAGACAGGACAGAAACATGGAAAAACATTCCATGCTCATGGTTAGGAAGAACCAATATTGTGAAAATGGTCATGCTGCCCAAAGTAATTTATAGATTCAATGCTATCCCCATCAAGCTACCAATGACCTTCTTCACAGAACTGGAAAAAAACACCTTAAACTTCATATGGAATCAAAAAAGAGGCCCCATAGCCAAGAAAATCCTAAGCAAAAAACACAAAGCTGGAGGCATCATGCTACCTGACTTCCAACTGTACTGCAAGGCTACAGTAATCAAAACAGCATGGTACTGGTACCAAAACAGAGATATAGACCAATAGAACAGAACAGAGGCCTCAGAAGTAATGCCACACCTCTACAACCATCTGATCTTTGACAAACCTGACAAAAACAAGCAATGGGGAAAGGATTCCCTATTTAATAAATGGTGTTGGGAAAACTGGCTACCCATATGCAGAAAGCTGAAACTGGATCCCTTCCTTAAATCTTATACAAAAATTAACGCCAGGTGGATTACAGATTTAAACATAGGACCTAACACCTTAAGAAGCCTAGAAGAAAACCTAGGCAATACCATTCAGGACATAGGCATAGTCAAGGACTTCATGACTAAAACACCAAAAGCAATGGCAACAAAAGCCAAAATATCTAATTAAACTTAAGAGCTTCTGCACAGCAAAAAAAAAAAAAAAAAAAAAAAACACTATCATTCAAGTGAACTAGAAACCAACAGAATGGGAAAAAATTTTTGCAACTACCCATCCGACAAAAGGCTAATGTCTAGAGTTTACAAAGAACTTAAACAAATTTACAAGAAAAAAACAACTCCCTCAAAAAGTTGGCAAAGGATATGAACAGACACTTTCCAAAAGAAGTTATTTATGCAGCCAGCAAACATATGAAAAACAGCTCATCATCACTGGCCATTAGAGAAATACAAATCAAAACCATATTGAGATATTATCTCATGCCAGTGAGATTGGTGATCATTAAAAAATCTGGTGACAACAGATGCTGGAGAGGATATGGAGGAATAGGAATACTTTTACACTGTTGGTGGGAGTGCAAATTAGTTCAACCATTGCGGAAGATGGTATGGCGATTCCTTAAGGACCTAGAAATAGAAATATTTGACCCAGCAATCCCATTACTGGGTATATATACCCAAAGGATTATAAATCGTTCTACTATAAAGACACATGCACATGTATGTTCATTGTGGCACTGGTTACAATAAAAAAGACTTGGAACCAATCCAAATGCCCATCAATGACAGACTGGATAAAGACAATGTAGCACATATACACCATGGAATACTATGCAGCCATAAAAAAGGGTGAATTCATGTCCTTTGCAGGGACATGGATGAAGCTGGAAACCATCATTCTCAGTAAACTAACACAAGAACAGAAAACCAAATACTGCATGTTGTCACTCATAAGTGGGTGTTGAACAATGAGAACACAAGGACACAGGGAGGAAAACATCACACACTGGGGCCTGTAGAGGGGTTGGGGGACTAGGGGAGGGATAGCAGGGAGTGAGGGGATTGGGAGGCATAACATTTGGAGAAACACCTAATGTAGATGATGGGGGCATGGATGCAACAAACAACCATGGCATGTATAAACCTATGTAACAATCCTGCACGATCTGCACATGTACTCCAGAACTTAAAATATAATTAAAAAAAAAGAAAAATAGTAGGTTGGTTGTTGGAGGTGAGTCCTTAACAAGTAACATCCTTATGTTAAGTCTGTACGTCAATGCAGAAGAGTCTATTGTCCTGCCTAAACATCTGAGGCCAAAGTGGGGTGTCAGTTTTGATATATTTCCAATTTATCTGCATTACTAGTTTATGAGAAGGCTGGGTTGGGGGTTAGAGAAACTCTGCTTTAAGCTTTAAACACTTGAGATGCAAAAAGCAAGGAAGAGAAGAGAGAGAGAGGGGAAACAATGCACCCACAATGGCAGCTGATAAAGGGAGCTTACCAAGAACCTGGCTGTCCTTTGATTCACTGAGTCTTGGTGGTGCATGGGGGGACTTCTCCTTCCTAGTATTTGCTAGCTTACCCTAAGATGACACAGCTCGTTTCCCAGTGCTTGTCACTGGCATTCAAGCAGCTTTCTGTTTGATCATTTTGTCTTATATGCTAAGCTGAAGAAATCACCTCAGCAAGATAGAACAACCGTCAGGATTAAAAGGCCCTGGTCCCAGCACTATCAATAGCCCTGCAGTGTTTGTTGCATGAAAGACTGCTAAACTCCCAATCAAATGCCTCATCAGAAGGCCCACCTAATCCTAGATCTTCCTAGAATCACATAGCATCTGTCTTCTTAGCTCAGCTTTGGGAGTGGCGGCAACAGGAGGAAACCTAATCCTCACAGTGGATAGAAATGATTTCCTAAGAAAGGAGAACACTGGGAATTACACATTCAATTTGAAGGCTGTGCAGGACCTAAAGAATTAGATTTCTTCCAAAATGCTATGGAACCAGGCAGATTTGAATCTGCCAGAAAGGCAATTCTTTTTTTTTTTTTTCTTAACATACCCAAGGACATAAATAGTGTAAATTTCTGTGTTAAATAACCAAATAAGTACTTTTTTTTAATCTTAGGGATTCATCAAAAATGACAGTAATTTGAAACAAAAAATATAGCACGGAGAAAGCGTATGGCCTGTAGAGTTCATAAGCTACAACTTACTTCTGAGTGACTTTCACTGCCTTATATAACATCTCTGAGTTTCAGTTTCCTCATTTGTAAACGAACATCTAGCCTGGAGTATTTGTTTAAGCATTAAAGACAGTGAGTATAAAAAACTTGGTACAATGGCCAGCACACCTTAGACACATTATAATGATGATTTAAGCACTACAGAGTTTTTCCCCAAGAACAACACTAATGATTAGCCACTGTTGGAAAAAAGAGATACAATTTTAGTCATGTACATCAGTGGGTTTAGGAATATATAAAAACCAGTAATTAAGAAGATATATGTTACAGATATTGGTCCGAATTTGGCTATTATCTTAATAAAGGATAATCATTGTAACAGAAATGAAAAGACAAACAAACCACCACAAGAAAAAGAGAGACTGTACGGCCTGCAAGAGGAGAACTGAAACTGCTGCCTACATCAGTCAACTCTAGCCCACAGAGAGGGCATGAGAACATGACTAAGGAGCAATTTTGCAGCCATTACTTCATAATCACTTTGTCATTCTGAAGCAGTGCTAATGGTATTTAGAAATTTCCTGTAGCACTACAACAGTTCTCTCATATCCTGTTCTCCCATAGCTGCAGAAAACTTTGTTAAGTATTATAGAGAGTTGTAGGTGCCAAGAAATCATTGCCCAGACGCAACTGTAACTGCTTTTAACACCAATGCTCTCTGCTTGGTGCACTGGGTAACATTTCCCCAACACAGGCAAAGAAATCCATGTTGAAGCCAGATCAGAGATTGCACATATGGGACAAAAGCTGGAAATGCCTCATAACTCTCTAATTGTCACTGGAGTCCAAAGTCTTCCTGAGAGTGGCTCTGCCTCACTCACCAGAACTTCATGTTATGATGCGCCTCTGGAATTAACAATTAGAATAAAAAATTTAAAATGGAATCGTTTTAGAATAACTCTGCGTATGAAGAATGTGTGCCATCTCCACTTAATGTGGCATTTGTCCCCTGCAGACATCATATTCTGAGGGAAGAACATTTATTACGTATTTCATTTTTAAAAATTTATGATTTTTTTCTAAAAGGATATATCCCACATTCCAAATCTTAGTAGTTTATATGACAGGATGGAGAAAAATACACATGGAATAATGTTCCTTGTCATTTTCTTGTTTTTATGGTGTGAATTTTTATGTTCACATATTTTTTTAGTTAGAAATGAAATTAGTTAAAACATGTATTCCCGAAATCTTGTGGTTTTGTTCAGCCATTCTACAGAGATGCTGATAATTTATAGCACTCTGATTATAAAGGCTGACTGGCTTAGTTAAGTCCTCAACACTAGTCATAGGGGTCTCTAAAAAGAATAAATGATTTAATTTATTTGAAACTCAATGACCATTTTTTAGTGCCAACACTTTGCCAGCTAGTGAAGACACAGAGACAAATCAGATTGATCCATACTTTCCAGAAGGATAGTCTCTATTGATGATAATAACTTCATAAAGAATAATTATGATAATGCAACCAGTTGGTGATTCTTAGCCCAGGCCTGGCACTGTGCCGAGCTCTTCATTCACATTCATTTATACAAGCTTTTCATTAACAAGATGACACAAATAACTATCACCATGTCAACTTTACAGAAGAAAAAAATGAAGACTTAGAAGAGGTAAACAAATCTCCCAACACATTCTGAAGTGTAGGTTTTGTTATTTTTCAGATGTGGTGAGGCCAGCAGGTCAGAAGACTGCCATGGAAAAGCTAGTAGTTACTCATAGTTCCCAAGAGGAAGGAGAACAACTCACCACCCAGGTCCATGTGACAAAGCATCAGGGTGGATGAGGAGGCAGAGGAAGCAGGAGGAAACTGTTTCAAGAGCTTTTGTTTTGGCTTTCATGGGAAGAAATGGGCATTGCACCTACAGGCTGAACATGAGGACTTTACCTGTTAAAGACTCAGTGCCTACTACTTTTGTAGCTATTGAGAAATGCTACAAAAAGAGCAAGACTGGCTCCTCCAGGGTTCACAGTGAAATGCTTTAATATTCTTTCATCCTGTGCATTCTCTGTCAAATTTGCTCCATAAGGAGACCTCCAATTAGCATAATACAGGATACTACTTTTCCATTCATATCTATGAACAAAGGCAGAATCTGGTTCTTCTGATACAAATTTTACTGCCTCTGCTGACTAGACTTTTTAACCCCCGAAAAATTACAAATCTCGCTGAGCTTTTGTCTCTTTACTTACAAAGAGAAAGTAATAATGCTGTTGCCCTAAAGAAAGGAACTTAATATGAGTAAAGAGTTTACCTGTGCTAAGGTTGAGGTTTAAAGCTCAAGACTCGCAGATTCAAATTGCCCTGAATAGGTGCTCCCATTAGCAGCAATTACGAGTGAGTTTTTAAAGGAAAAAAAATAAAATAAGAAGTTAAGGGGCAGCTCCTAAGTTGTTTACCCAAAATTTACATTTGTTCATTAAAATAACGTAAGCTATCTACTGGCTATACATTGATTTTTGTGTCACAAATTCCACAAACATGAAGATAATAGGCAGGGATCACAGTGTGCACCTTGTAGTAACACTTAGGTAATTTATCACCTAGTCTGAAACTTGGAGAAGAAAAGGAAAAACAAAATGCCTTTAAACAACGACCTCTCCATCCCCACCCAATCATGGCTGCAGGGAACATGACTGAAGTCCCCTGCTTATGTCACCCTGGTCCTGATATGTTTTACATATCTTACATTCCTCAGATTGCCCTGAGCTCTTTTCTTTCTAGATGATTACTTTGAAAGTTCTTTTAGAGATTAGAACAGGTTTTTGCACGGGTTGGATAGTGTAGTAAGTGCTAAATAAGCACTATATATTTTTAAATTATTTAGGAAAGTTTCCTGTCTGTGAGATTCTTGCTGGAAGAAAAACATTAGCAGATAGTTACTAGCTACTTTCTTTACATTTTGTTTTTATAGACTCAGGAGATGCATGTGCAGCTTTGTTATCAGGACATATTGCATAATGATGAAGTTTCGGCTTCTAGTGTGCCCATCACCTGAATAGCAAATGTTGTACGCAGTAGGTAATATTTCAGCCCTTACTCCTTTCCCACTCTCTCCTCTTTGGCAATCCCTAGTGTCTGTTACTTCTCTGTGTATGTCCATGCGTACCCATTGTTTAGCTTCTACTTATAAGTGAGAAAATACAGTATTCGCTTTTCTGTTTCTCAGTTATTTCACTTAGGATAATGGCAAAGTTCCATCCAAGTTGCTGAAAAAACAACAATAACAAAACAAACAAAAAAAATTAATTCTTTTTTATGGTTGTGTAATATTTCCATATATATATATATATTTACCAGTCATCCATCAGATTCATCCTTAGGTTAGCTCCATGACTCTGCTATTATGAGTAGTGCTGTGCTGTGATAAACATTAATATAGGTGTCTTTTTGACAAATTAATTTATTTTTCTTTGAGCACATACCCAATAGTGGGATTACCGGGTAAAATGCTAGTTCTGTTTTCAGTTCTTTGAGAAATCTCCATATGTTTTTCATAGAAGTTGTACCAATTTACATCCCTACCTAGAGTGTACACATGTTCTCTTTTCTCTGCATCCTCACCAATATCTGTTTTTTAAAAAAGCCTTTTAGTAATAACCATTCTGACTGGTGTGTGATGAGATCTCAATGCAATTTTAATTCCAATGTCTTTTATGGTTAGTGATGTTGAGCACTTTTTCATGTTTTTTGGCCACTTAGATGTCTTCTTTTGAGGTATGTCTGTTTTTGTCCTTTGAATTGGGTTGTTTGTTTTCTTGTTGTGTTGTTTGAGTTCCTTATAAGTTCTAGATATTAGTCCTTTGTCACATGCAGAGTTTGTAAATATTTTCTGCCATCCTTTACATTGTCTATTTACTCTGTTGATCATTTATTTTGCTGTGCAGAAGCTAGTTAAATAGAGTACCGTTTGTCTATTTTTCTTTTTGTTGCATTTGCTTTTGAGGTCTTAGCCATAAATTCTTTGCCTGAACCAATGTCCAGAAGTTTTCCTTCTGAACCAATGTCTAAGTTTTCCTTTAGGATTTTTATAGTTTCATGTCATACATTTAATTACTAACTGCTTTTTAATGAGGATAATAGTAGTGATGGTTAGACAAAATGTACTTTGATGCTTCTGGGTAAAGAGCGTCTTTTGCTGAATTACACAAAATCATAGAGGCATAGCAATCAGACAGAGTTCTAGAAATTATTGCCATCTAGTAAACAATCCCAAAAGGATTAAATAACTTTAAAAAATTCTGCTTCAACAACTATGTTATGATAAGGTTCCTTGTATTCAATTCCTAGTATAGTGCCCTTTCCTTTGTCCACATTGTCAGAGTTGGCTTTGTATGTATATAAAATGGCATCAAAATATTAGAGTATTATTTGAAGTATGAAATATATAATTTCTCCTCTATAATTCTCTGTGTAGGCCTCAAGGGGTTAACTTCTGTTGAAGTTTCACTGAAAAATCAACTCACAAAAGGCAGGTTGATTAGAGAAAAGGTACATCCATTTATTTAACATGTATATGTGGGAACCTTCAGAATGAAGACCCCAAGATACAGGGGCAATTATTCATTTTTATGCTTATGTTCAACAGAGTGTAAACAGCCATGTAGAAATCGGATTGGACAAAAGGGGTATGAACTAATGCTAATATGCTGATTGGGAAACCCAGCAAGGCCAGTCTGTCTAGACTCTTCTTGACTTCTTTGTATATGCATCTTTCCTTCTGGATTTTTTTTTACAGTCAAACAAGGTTGGTCAAATAACTTGTGACCAGTTTTCATATAGGACATCTTTCTGTTTTATGGCTGGCTTTCAAGCCAAAGGGTTCTGCTTTCTGTGACCTGCCTTGAGGAAGACAGATTATAGTTTCTATGGCTAGTCCTGGGGGAAAATGGGAATGAGAGACAGGAGGGCAAGAGAAGGTCAGAGAAAAACTTTTATTTCCAAGGCATTTCTGAGGCCTTCATTTTGGGGCATTGTTTTCTGAGCCCCACTTGTCAGTTGGGGCTGGGAATGACAAACATTAGATTCATTCCACTGGGTTAAATGTGTGTCTCCTCACAGTCCTTGTTAAAACGCTCACAACTAATCTGAGTGCTAGGACCATGTATAAAACCATTCAGTCACAAAAAAAGTTAACACAGCGGATGAAGTCCTCACCCAGGGGACTGTGGTTTGTTGGATTCTTTTTTTCTTTTCATTGTAACCACGCCCTCCCATTGATATTGGTTACCTGACCAATTCATCCAGGTTACGTAGCCCTAACAGTTGAGGAAGTCAAGATAGCATTTACATTTACCAAAAAGGGGACAGGACTGAGGTGTCAGGCTGGGAACTGTGGTACATCAAGACTGATGAAAACCAGACCCCATGTGAGTTTTATTTCAAAAGTACATGTCCTGGCTGGGGAAGTGGATCATACCTGTAATTCCAGCATGCAGGGAGGCTGAGGCGGGTGGATCACTTGAGGGGTCAGGAGTTCAAGATCAGCCTGACCAACATGATGAAACCCAGTCTCTACTAAATACAAAAAATAAGCCAAGTGTGGTGGCACATGCCTGTCATCCCAGCTACTCGGGAGGCTGAGGCAGGAGAATCACTTGAACCCAGGAGGCGGAGGTTGCAGTGAGCTGAGATTGCCCCATTGCACTCTAGTCTAGACAACAAGTGAAGCTCTGTCTCAAAGAAAAAGAGATGTCCTGACATTTTCTTAATCCGGTAGTAAAGAGTAGTGCTTTTCAAAATAGACTTGTCCCTAGATCATAATGAATGGAAAAATAAAAGAAGGCACATCAAAGATGAGAAGTTTGGCTGAAAATCTAGGACACAGGCTATGGGGTTTGATAAGGGCATCTCGCTTCCTTCCTCCTGAGCTGTTAGCCAGAAAGAGTCACCCAAGATTCACCATATAATGAGAGCTGCAGTGTCCATTTCTGAGGGAATTCTGCTGGCATTTTCCGTTGCTGAACATGAAAGGTAGTCCTACACCAGGCACCTCAGCAGGGGCATGGAGGGTTGGAGGGAAGATAAGAGCACTGTGTCCGGCAGTTTTGATAGGTTACATGAGAGCATATTTAGGCTTAAAGTGACTATTTTCCTGAAAGGAAGCTTAGAAGTCTAGATGAGTAGCCAGCGTGTCAATGAATATGGTCTCAAACACTTTTAGAGATTTTCTGACCCCACTTTTATATTTATTTTGCAGCCCAGAGAGGCAATATGCTGCAGTGGGTAATGGCATGGATTTTGAAACTGAAGAGATTTGTGTTAAAAACCCTATTGGAACCACAGTCTTCTAATCTATAAAATGTGGGGTTAAGACCTACCTCACATAATTACTGCAGATTTTAAATAAGCTTATACAAGTATTTAGCATAAAGCCTACATAATTAAAAATGATAAGTAAATATTGTTGTTATGGTTATGATCATTTTCTTACTGGTTATGCCAACTTGTTCATGCTGGATCATTCTGAAATTATGGAGAGACTAAACAGAATAACCCATTAACTAAGTTAATTCTTGATTTCATTACTATGTCTCACTATTTTGTATGGCTAGGCTGCTTGTGCTGGTTTCACCTAGACCAAGTGTCCAGAAGTGAAGTGATACAGTCTAATCCATCCTAATGAGCTAATAAATCAGGTTAAGCAGGCATTCTGCTGGTGCTTTCCTCATCTACTTTATCAATTTTTTGTACTTTGTCTTCAGAGGGAAGTTTGTAAGCAAAGTGAGAAGATTCGTAATTAAAATAGAAGGTTCATTTAGCCCTAATATGCTAATTTGTCTTTGTGAGGAGATAAAAGACATTATGGATACACTACCAGGAAATAAAATTACAACCAGCTGCATTATTTTTCCTGAAATGACAACAAAGAAGATAACACTGGAGCGATAACACTAAGTCTGAAATTGGCGTCAGTTTTATGTACTTAACACCAATGAAACAAGATTTCTGTTCTCTTTAGATCCTCTCTGTTGGGTTTTTTAATTTCCTTCTGTTCCATGGAGCCCATGTTTTCAGTCCTTCTTGCCACTAGGAGCTGTCTGAATCCATGCACTGGCAAGCTTTTTCGTATTATTTTTTATTGGTAAGCTGAGTGTGATGAAGTTTAATTTCTGTGTAGTCTTCTTGTGTCACTTTCTGGATCTTATTTCCACCATCTTGGAATATTTCCCTCAATGAGTCAGGTAAACTATCACACAGGGACCATGAAAAAGGTGTGATTTATAGAATAATGGCTAATTTGGATTTCTGGAATAATGTGAAACTACAAATATTTGCTGAGTCTGCTAAGTTTATGTTGATGAGTCAGGAAGTCATTTCAATTTGTTGCAGTTGAGGGTTACTATGTTTAAGGCAAAGATTAGTTTCTTAGTTTCTAGTGTACATTTGAGACCTCTTAAAGGGACCTAGGGCAAGAAAGATAGGTATAGATTAAATGGGGATTTTATAGTAAGCTATGAATTTATATTAAGATATGTAGTATGTATATGATTTGAGGCTTGTTATAAAATGTCTCCAAGCTATGCAATACTCACGTGAAAAATGTTAATCGGGTCTTTGTAGTATACTTCTGTTGATTTTGCTTATTTAGAGTTGTCAAATTTGGCCAACAAAATGAAGGGCACACACTTAAATTTGAATTTAGATCAACAATGAATATTTTTTTAGTATTATTCCAAACATTGTATGGGACATATTTATGCTAAAAATTATGCAACATTTTGGTACATAATTATAATGAAAAAATTATTGATCTGAAATCGAAATTTAAGTGGGTACCCTCTATCTAGAATGCTAGGCTTACCCCATCACATTGTTCTCTGATAATCTCTGATCTTTCCCTGCTAAAGCACTCCTCTCCTGATGTAAGCCAATGTGCTTCAAGTCGAGTTTCTCCTGCATGACACCTAGCAAGGTAATAGGTTAAAGGTTTGGCCAACTGGGCATCAAACTGTCTTTGTTTCCGTTTCTTGTTCAAAGTTGATTATGAAACCAATGTTGTCCAACTGAACTCAATGATAGGATTCAACGAAGCAACTCTGAAAGATTAATTTACTCTCTCTGGGACTGATGAGTTACAGATGTAAGCCAGGAGTTTCTGGATCTGTTTTGCTAATGTGATTTGAGAGACTGCTGGAGAATTGAGCCAGGAGGGCACAGTGTAGACCTCAGAGGTAAAGAGAGTTAGATTGTGTATTGATGACAAAACCACCTTTGCAAAGATTATGACAGTGAAATAAATCTAACATGGCTGATTTCCTCTTGCTTCTATCCTCATAGGCTATCTTCTTACATTCCTGACCATAGGCCAAGCTAACCATGGAAGAAATTTAGTTTATAATTTAACTTGAAAGCAAAGATAATAACAGTCCCTCCCTAAAACTAACCTCCTCCTTGCTCAGAGACTAAAAACTAATGAAGGCCCTAAGGTTAGGATTATGAGAGGGGTCTGAACTCTGAGATTAGGATTCTGGAGACATAGTTTCTATAATCCTTTACTACTTAGGAGTCATGTGGTCAGAGGTCATAAGATTTTTGACTTTTCCAATTGCTCTATTTGGCTATCTATTTGTTATCCCAATAGAGAACATTACTGTTATAGAACTTAAGACTGGACTCTTGAGACATTTTTCAGACTTGCATTCTGGCAATGGACTGACCTCACTCGAGCTCATGACTTATGAGTCAGGCAGTCCTATGCTCCCCCAACAAAGAGGTAGACTCCATGCACAAGGATTGTTTTCCACACCCCTATGATTTCATCCCCAATCAATTAGCAGCACCCATTCCCTAGTTCCCCATCCATCAAAATATCCTTGAAAAACCTTAACCTATGAGCCTTCAAGGAGACTAAGTTAAGTGATACCTCCAGTTTTTCCATGTGGCCAACCTTCCATTAATTAAACTTTTTTTGCTGCAATACCACAGTCTCAGTGAGTTGGTTTTTTCTCTGTGGTGGGGAAGAAGAACCCATCGGGTGGTTACAAATTTGGGGGCTTATCCAGGATCTGCCTTCCTGGGTGACTGTCCACAGTTTGTTGGGCCCCCAGTGGTATGGGAAACCTAGAGTTGAACCCTGGCAGCTTCTTATTTCTCTTGAAGTGAATGTCATCTCTGGTGTGGTCCCTGCCAAAGAGATGCTGTTGACTCATAGTGCCTGTGCCTAATTGCAGTGGAGAAATAGTTCCTGGAAGACATTACTAAATTGGTCTGGTAAGTATCCCAGGTACAACTTATATCCTATTTCTTTTCCTGATGTGGTGCCCTCTCTGGAGACACTATCCATCACAGAGACTGGCTTTCGCTGGATTGTAGGAAAAGTCTCAGCTTGAGGAGATTTCTCTCCAGATGGATGGAGAATATGGGGCTGGCTTGGAAGAATACTCTTCTGGTTCGGATTCTGGCCTGAAAACTTGGTTTGGAAGGCCTTCTGTTTATCGTTATACTTCATTGTGTGTGTTTATTTATGTGAAGGGGATCCCTAAGGGAATTGCTAACAGATCCAGAAGGCCTAATTTAGGGAAACCTCTTTATTTGTCTGGTCACATTTGGTGAGCCCTGAAGGAAACTCAACAGGTCTAACTCAGGGTGACCATTTGCTCTTCCATCTTACCTGGAGACAGACTCTTGAAATTCTGGCTTGGAGGTCATCCCTCCTCACCTTGAATAGATCAAAGACAACAGAGGCAAGTGGGTGATGTTTGAGGCTTGCCAGGTTGATACTTGGGTGCTCAGTGAGATGACTACTATGTGTGTTTTCAATTCCCCCATGTAGCCTGTTGGGCTGCATCTTGCAAGATTAAAAGGCTTTTGTCTATGTTTCCATGAAATAGAAAAGGATGATTTCCTTTTGTATTGCAACTTGTACCCCACAGATGTGGTACAGTGAGTGGTTTCATCAAAAGCTACTCTACTCTTCTGGATGCTGCAGAAAAAGGGAACCCAGAAACTTGGCAAGCTGGCAAAAGGGTAAGAATTTCTGACCAGCCCCTGGCTTCTCTCTGTGTATGTGGAAACCAGTTGAACAAATGGTAAAAATTAATGTCTGTCTCTTCTGCAAGGTTTTCATTAATGGGGGAAAGGATTTATGAGACTAATTTAAGGTTTTGGGGAATCTGGTGTATGGCATACTTTGTGCTATGAATTTATCTTTCTGTGTCATTCTGTCACAAAGATGGCTACCATAGGACAGAATGTAGCCTAGGAGCCCTGTATGCCCACCAATTGACCAGGCCCTGCAAACTGGTCAGATATAAACTTTGCTACAGGTCCCTGAAGCAAAAACTGGATGAAGTTTCCCCCTCATTTTGTTTCATGTCCTTGGGAGCTTTACTCTGTAACCACGTGGGGGTATTCTCTGTTGGTATCTGCCATCCAGAAGGCAGACATTTTCAGGTTCATATCAGGCAGCTGGTCTGAAAGGCTGGAAGTCCAGGAAACATCAGCACATTCTTCATCCTGAAGGTATCAGGCCCTTAGGTGATTTTTTTTCTTAAAAAGACCCATCCCTGGGCCGGGCGCGGTGGCTCACGCCTGTAATCCCAGCACTTTGGGAGGCCGAGGCGGGTGGATCACGAGGTCAAGAGATCGAGACCATCCTGGTCAACATGGTGAAACCCCGTCTCTACTAAAAATACAAAAAATCAGCTGGGCGTGGTGGCGCGTGCCTGTAATCCCAGCTACTCAGGAGGCTGAGGCAGGAGAATTGCCTGAACCCAGGAGGTGGAGGTTGCGGTGAGCCGAGATCGCGCCATTGCACTCCAGCCTGGGCAACAAGAGCGAAACTCCGTCTCAAAAAAAAAAAAAAAAAAGACCCATCCCTATGGGACTTTTGTTGTCTTTTGCCACCTTAATCCCATTTCTGAAGGGAATTCTTGGAGATCGTAAGGAAGCCTTTTCTACCCACTCTCTAGAAATACTTCTTATTTGTATGGTGTATTAGTCCATTTTTGCACTGCTATAAAAATACTTGAGAATGGATAATTTATAAAGCACAGAAGTTTCGTTGGCTCATGGTTCCACAGGCTATACAAGAGGTGTGGCAGCATCTGCTTCTGGGAAGGCCTCAGGAAGCTTCTACTTATGGCAAGAGGCAAAGCCGAGAGAGAGACTGGGGAGAGGCTACACACTTTTAAACAATCAGATCTCATGAAAACTCTACCTCAAGAAAAAGACTATGGGGTGGTGCTAAACTATTCATAAGTAACCACCCCCATTATCCAATCACCTCCCACCAGGCCCCACCTCCAGCATTGGGGATTACATCTCAACATGAGATTTGAGTGGAGCACTGATCCAAACCATACCATGTGATGAAAACCTGGAAAATTATCATCTGGACTTTAAAAAGATTTGGGCTGACTCATTATTGGAACTAAGCACACCATTGAAAGAAAAAAAAAAGATTTTAGACATCTCTTATTCTAAACACTTGAAAAGAGGTTAATAAAAGTGTCATGGCTAGCCTTGAGAATTCTCTTGGGCAGTTTTAAAGTCCTTTGCAAGTTCACAAATGACTTTGCTGACTCCTGGGAAGAGCAATGATAACTGACCCATGCTATAGCTCAGTGGCGGTGGTGGCATGGGTTCAAGTCCTGGCTTGGGGAATAGATCCTCTGTTTTGACACTTGTGTCACTTTTACCACTTATTGATCTTTTCCTGTCCATGTACAGCTTTTGTTTTCCTGCATTCCATATGTGTGGGCATATAGTGTTTTGAGGCCTTTGTAAATAGATGATTAGCTGAGAAGCTGAGGCCCTGCAGAATATGGCTGGAGAGAAATGTAAGTTGTACCCCATTTGCAGCCAGTGAAACTTTCCTTTCTCTGAGCTGCCTTTGGGGTACATCTTGTAAAAACTGCCTGCCGCCTCTTTGGGGACACCTTGTGTGTCATAAATCATGGCCTTAGTGGGGCTTATTGGTTTCACTAGGGAGAATACCTATAGGGAAAAAAAGGCTTCAAAGACAGAGGTGTTGGTGGTTCGTCCTGGCTAGAGTCTGCTAATAAGAGATTTGAAAGGATTTTCTTAAAATAGCTTTATAGTTACAAGCCAGCTTAATTAAAAGTGGATATTCAAGATATATATATGCCTCAACATATGTATGTATTCAAGATATATATATATATCTCAAAATACACATATGTATATATACATTGAGGGTGGCAAAAGGAAGTGACAGACAGAAGTAAATGGAGAAACAGAATTTAGTTGACTGAGAAAAAAAGAACTTAAAAAAAGATATCAAGAGAGAAAAATCACAAAGGCCTTTATATATCAAGATATATATTAAGATATATCAATATCTTGATCCCTTTATATATGAAAATATATAAATATACATATGAAGATATATATGTCTTGATATGTAAAGGCCTCTATCATTTTTCTCTCTTGATATCTTTTTTTAGGTTCTTTTTTTTCTCAGTCAAGTGAACTCTGTTTCTCCATTTATATCTGTCTTTCGCTTCCTCTTGCCACCTTCAATTTGAGTTCCCCATATGAGCAGAACTAAAGTAATTTCTAACAGCTGTGATCCCTTGGGAAAAACAGAGAAGGAATCGCAGACTCTGTTTTGGGAGAAACCTGTTTTCCTCATGGATCCCCAAGATTTGTAAACAGACAGATTCCTCTCAAATTCTAAGGCTCTATTCTGTTTTGCATTGTGTTACCTGACTTTTTTGACTTTTGAAGGCATTAGCAATTATTTTGCATTATGACAGAACATTTAGTGTCAGTGTGTAAGAGCTAGGTAGGAGATATATTTTTAAGGATGGCTAATGGCAGTTGCTTACAGTGAGTGGTTATTACTACAGGGTGATACTCCTTTCTTTGCATGTTTTCATCAGAAAAACATGCTCTTGTACACCTAGAAGGCATGGAACGTGGAATAGGCTGATAAGAATAGGTTGCTGGGTGATGGGTTGCCCAGCAGCCATGGGAAAATGCTTGTACAATGACATATACCATGGAAACTTGCACTGTCTCATCCCACAACATCTCCCTCCTTTGGGGGATCCTATCTATTAGTCTGTTCCCACATTGCTGTAAAGATGTACCTGAGACTGGGTAATTATAAAGAAAATAGGTTTAATTGGCACATAGTTCTGCAGGTTGTATAAGAAGCATGATGCTGGCATCTTTTTGTCTTCTGGGGAGGCCTCAGGAAACTTACAATCATGGCAGAATGTGGAGAGTGAGCCCTGCTCACTCTTCACATAACATGGTGAAAAAAGGGGGAAGTGGGAAAGCTGAGGTGTCACACACTTTTCAGCAGCCAAATCTCATGAGAACTCACTCACTATCATGGGGACGGTACCAAGAGGGATGGTGCTAAAGCATTCATGAGAAACCTGCCCCCATGATCCAGTCACCTCCCACCAGGCCCCACCTCCAACAATGGGAATTGCATTTCAATGTGAAATTTTCTCAGGGACACACATCCAAACAATATCACCCAGGATTCAGTGTAAAAATTGGATCCTTAATTTTCTGGGGCTCTGTTCTGCCTTCCAGCTTTGTCTCCATATTAGACCCTGAAAACTGCATGCTTCCTTGACCCTGATTCTTAAAAGTCTCCCTGTTAAAGCCAGTAATACCTTTAAGGAAATCTCCACATGTAAAGGAGTCTGCTTTTCCTGGCCATTTTTAACTGAACTTTTACCCACATTTTTCTTTGGTTTTAGTAAATATAAATCCTCTCTCTTGTCTCACTTTGGAGTCATCACTTTCTAAATGCAAATTTAGTTTCCTAGCTAACAATTGTTTAGGGCATGGAACAGTGAATTGAGAGATTGATGGTCTAAAATAGGAAAAAGAAACTTAAAAACTGGCAAATAAAAAACCATGTAAATCTATCAGATCTGTTTCTTTCAATCTGTCTCTGTACTTATCTTTGTCGTGTGTGTGGTGTTTTACTACCAGAATATATAAGAGCTCTAATTAAGCGGTTGTAAGAAAAAGTAAGTGCTTAAATGAAATATTTTGTCAAGAATAAAATAAATGAAGATAGTTTTTAAGATTATTGGTAAAATAATATCTTCAGAATTTAGATGCTTGGTCTGAATTAGGCAGATCAATACCATTATTGCTAGATGTGTTAAGGTCACGAATTCCTTCTATGACATTTTTGTATAATTGTTTGACTTGTCCGTTTTACAGCCATTTAAAATCTAGTAAGGCCTGGGACATGTAGAATTAGCCAAGTCTCTTGCCTATGCTGGGAAAAGTCAGACATTGTGATTTGTCCTTTCTCTGGGCTCTGCAACCTGATACATGGTTAAAATTGCTTACTTACCAGGATTATCACTAAAAGTTGCAAAGAGTTAATATCAGATAAACAATTTTGTGTGAAAGATTTATAAAGAAAGTAGACCTGTAATCTCAGCACTTTGGGAGGCCAAGGTGGGTGGATCACGAGGTCAAGAGATCGAGACCATACTGATCAACATGGTGAAACCCCGTTTCCACTAAAGCTACAAAAAATTAGCTGGGCATGGTGGTGCATGCCTGTAATCCCAGCTGCTCAGGAGGCTGAGGCAGGAGAATTGCCTGAACCCAGGAGGCAGAGGTTGCGGTGAGCCAAGATCGTGCCATTGCACTCCAGCCTGGGTAACAAGAGCGAAACTCCATCTCAAAAAAAAAACAAGAAAGAAAGTAGAATGTGTTTTTGGTAAAGGGTTATATAAAAAGGCATTGCAATATGGTTTTTGTTAAAGGGAAAGTAATTTTGTTTAGCTTAGAGGTTTTTAAGGACTGTCCTAAGTTAAAAAAAAAAAAAAGAGGACAAAGTTGAAGACTTAAACAAGTTGTAAAACATTTGTAAAAGATTGATCTTGTAAAGGAATTTCTGTGTGTGAGCAAGTTGCCCAAAATTTGAAGGAGATTATTTAGTTTTTCTCTGAACCGAACGTCAATACGAAAAGCACATGGATGCAGATCCGGAATCTGGCCTGCTGTGTCTGAATAATAGAGTATTTTGTGGAGCATTAATCTGCCCTTTAATAAAAAATTGTAAGAGGTAATAAAGGGTTTGTGGAAATCTTGCCTTACAGTTAAAATAATTAAAATTGGATGAATTTGTTTATAAAATTGTATTAAAAATTACCTTTTGCATTAATAATGCACTAATGCAAAGGTAGAATTTTTTTTCTTTTGAACATTTCCAGGTACTATTTAAAAATAATAATTTTTTGTCATTTGAGTAAACTGCAGGAAAAAAGGATGGAGAGAAAAGGGACAGTCAGTCGGTCTCATGATGTCTTTGTTGGATTTTGTTTGAAAAGCTGAATCTCCGTTTTATCAGAGTAAAGGTTTTTGACTTCTTGAAATTCTTAGAGTTATCACTTTTACTAAATGAATGACCTGTGATTCTACTTTATCAAGTACTTTAACCATTTGATGTTTAACAAATCTTCCAAGATCAAAATTTCAAGTTCTAAATTCAACCCTTTTTACCTTATTAACATTTTAGGATATTAGGTCCCCTGAAGTTCAAAACAGACATTTGACTTATTTGGTCCGTTAAAATCATACAGGAGGTATTTTCAAGTATGAAATGTTGTTTGGCTTTCATTGGATGATATTTGTATAAATGTGCTATTAAGTGTGGGTTATAGAATTGCATGAGATTCTTGTATTCTGATATGTCTCAGCATATGTTATAATTATGATTATTGTGTTAAAATTTTTATATCACAAAAATAAGCACATTTTACCAATTGTATCATTAACCCTGAATGTTCTAAAACTTTTCTCATCCACAAATGTTTCACATTGATCCTCTTGAAAAGGTGATTTTATGATTAGCTAGCTATAAGATTCTGATGGGTGCTCTTGAATGCAAGTTTCTGATAACTTTAGAAATTGTGCCTTTGAAATAGGAAAACTTCCCAGATTGTCATGGAGAGCTGATATATTCATGACATTTGAGCAAAACAGGAGTTATTGGCATGGACTGAACTAATAGAAGACTAAAATAATCTTTTTATGACATTTTGCTTGAAACAATGCTGATTCTTTTTGTTTGGTCTTCCAGAGTCAAGAACACTTATTTTCTTTTGAGCTATTTACAACTTTTTAACACTGAGTAAATTATACTCCAGTGAGCAAAATTTGGCACATATATCTTTCTTTCTGCCTAATTTCTCCAGAATTTGGAAACCATTTTTGAGTATTGTTAACTTATGACAATATATTTATTTGCAATAATATAATATGAATCTGTTTTCTTTTCTAACAGGACAAAATTGGAGACATTGTTTATTTTACCAAGGCTGTGACTGGTATGACATGTTTTCAGATTACTTTGAAGAATTGAGGTTGACTCATAGAGCCAACAAAATTTCCTTAGGAAAATTGGTCTCATACCTTGTCATTTACAAGTTTCCTAACCTGTAGTAAGTAAGGAATGTCACTTTCTGGCAGGCCCAGGACTCCAAGTTATTTTGGAAATATTGAGGTAGAAGGAATTCACTCAATTCACAGAGGCATCTGCAGGCACAAATAAATCCTTGGCTGGGCTCAAGAGGCTTTTAAAAGGTCTAATCTGAGATTCCTTATTAAAAAGTCCCAGAAAAGCCATTAAAAAAAAAAAGATATGGCAATTAATTATTCTCACCTTATTTTACGTGTATAATTAGGCCAAGTGTAATAAAACTAAAATTTATTTTGCAAATAAATTAGTCCTACTATGAGTTGTCTTTGGTAGAAATGAAAAAACGAAGACACAAAAGTTATTTCAGGAAAACTGTAGTATACCTGTTATTAGATTCCATTCTTGCCCATTGTTTGTGAGTCTTCACTAGCAACTCAATATCTGACTGGTTTTCCTGGTCATTCATCTGGATCCCTCAAGGCTTCAGGTCAGTTTTACAGAGACTCCTGAAGCTAAGAATTTTACCCCTTTACATTAGGGCTCATTATTTATCTTACAGGCCACTGTTCTCCCAAGTGCTGTACTAAAGCTGTAGATAAGAACATTAGTGTTTTTGTTTTGCAGAACTTGAGACCCCAACTAGGCACCTGTGAATACATACAGACAACTATAAAATGGTTTCACTCCTCTTGCCCAGGGGAAACCCTTATCCCAACTATGCCCACTGTCAATAAGAAGAAGTTAGAAGAGTCTTCAGTTTTTTTCTATCTCCGTAGCTCATGCTTAAGGATTGAGGTATGGTGAATCCCAAGGAAGGAATTGAAACAAACTTTGCAAAGATTATGGTGGTAAGAAAAATCTAACATGGCTAACTGCATCTTTTTTCTAGCCTCACAGACTGGCTGTCTTTACTTATTTCTGGGCATAGGCCAAAATAACCATGGGAAGAATTTAGTTTAATTTAACTTGGAAACAAGTATGATAATGGTCCTTCTCTAAAACTAACTCCCTCTTTGCTCAGGGACTGAAAACTAATGAAAGGCCATGAGATTAGAATTACGGGAGGGTCCTGAACTCTGCTGAGATGTAGGTGTAGTTGTATAATCCTGTATCACTCATGAGTCATGTAGGCAGAGGTCAGAAGATTTGCAACTTCCCCAAGTAATCCTATAGATGACCTCACATTGTAGAACTTGTGTTAGTTCATTTGCTTTGCTATAAAGAAAGACCTGAAACTGGGCAATTGATGAAGAATAGAGGTTTGTTTGGCTTATGGTTGTGCAGGCGTATAAGCATGAAACCAACATTTACTTGGCTTCTGGTGAGGTCTTAGGAAGATTTTACTTATGGCAGAGGGTGAAGGGAGAACAAGCACGTCACATGGTGAGATAAGGAGCAAGAGAGCTCCCAGGCTCTTTTAAACAACCAGCTCTTACGGGAAATGATACGGTGAGAACTCACTCATTACTGTGAAAAAGGCCCCAAGCCATTCATGAGCAGTCCATCTCCATGACCCAAACATCTCCCACTAGCCCCCACCTCCAACACTGGGGACCACATTCCAACATGAGATTTGGAGGGTAAAAACATCCCAACTATATCAGTGGTATTGGTCTTTTGAGATGTTTTCCAAGCCTTTGCATTCTGGCAACTGACTGACCCCACCCGGACTCATGATTAATGAATCAACTAGTCCTATGCCCCTCAAGAGAGAGGTGGGCTCAGCATAAGAGGAATGTTTTCCAAATCTCCAAACAATCAGCAGCACCCATTCCCTACTCCCTTGACCACCAGCCTATCGTTGAAAAACCCTAATCTCCAAGCACTCAGAGAGACTGATTTTAGTGATAACTTTAGTTATCCCATGTGGTCAGCCTTGCACTAAAGTCTTTTTTTTTTTTTTTTACTGCAATATAACAGTCTCAGTGAACTGGTTTTGTCTGTGCAGTGAGCAAGAAGAATTCATCAGGCAATTAATGACATTATATGAAACTGTGCCTGTGACTATAGTCAGCTTACCCTGCATTCTGGCAATACGAGCCTATTTTATAAACCACTTGCTTGCTTCAGCCATTTTTAATTGGGTTTCTGTCACTTGTAACAGGAGAGTTCTGAAAAATACAGAATATAATCAAATTTTTTGAGTACTAAATGAAAAACTATGTAGAGAGCTAAAAGGAGCATTTGTTACATAGAAGATATTTACTAAATATCAGTTCTCTGCCTCCCCGCCCCAAGCTCCATAACACCACACGTAATTCCTGTGAAAGCACAAACAATAATATATGAGTGAGAATATATAGAGTTTTAAATTTAGATTTATCTCCCATATGAGAAAGAAACAAGTGAGAAAAATAACCTCTTAATAGCTACAGAATCAGGCACATGCTTTCTTAAAGCAGACCACTAGTTTTTTACTTAATTTAGACACAAGATATAGCAGCTTTTCTCCTAAAACATAAAAAGCAAATGCTGACTTATTGATAAGTAAGGCTCATAATGCTAAAATATAAGTAAGGCTCATGCAATGTTATCATAATTACTAGTTGGACTGAGATATTTACTTTCCTAAAAGTTTGCAGGGAAGATAATTATTTGCAAGCTTATGCTAACTAGCAAATATTGGGAGAGATCATTTTTCTTTAATTTTGCATATTGAGATTAAAACATGGTTCTATGTGAATCTGTATTTCTCTGTGTGTGTGTGTGTGTGCATGTGTATAGAACACACTGTAGTTTAGTGTTTCTACCGGAAAATCCAATGAGAATACATATAATAAAGAGAGCCCAATGATCTGGTCTTAGGGTAAGATGTTTAAATATTACCCAAATTGTAAGGCTAATCATCCTGGCTTTTAATATTGCAATAATTACTTTATTCTTACATTTCACAATCATGGAACATAGCAGTGATTTATATTGAAGGCTTTGGAGTTAGATAAACCTGGAATAACATCCAGATCTGAAAATTATGAATTGCATGGGTATTAGCAATTATCTTATCACTGTGATACTCTGTAATTTCTTTAAAACACATTGCTGTGAGAATTAAAGCATGACTGGTACCTGGAACAAAGTAGATGCTCACAAAATGGTGAGCTACAGAGATAGTTGAATCATGGCTATGTTGGGGTTTTACGCATAATGTCCGAGGAGAGAGTTGCCAGATCCATAAACTGGCAGATTTTCTTCTGTTCTCTTCATTTCCCCTGAAGTTAGAACATGCTACAATACAGTTTCTTCCAGCTACACTTCAAATGATAGTTGGTCCATAAACTGAGGCAAGAGATTTTATAATACCCTAGCTAATTTTAAAACACCTCCTCCAATAGCAATTACTTTCTGGTACTTTGACATGGTCTTCTTTATTTATTTCAATTGCTATGAAGTTGACATTTTAGCTTCTGGTGTAATCATATCTTTTGTTTCTTTGATCTATTCCCATTACTTATGCACATTTAGTCTGATGTATATAGGTTTAAATTCTTTATAGAACACAAATCGATGATAAGAAAAGAGGCTATATCAGGGTAGATGACACAACACCACTCAGGATAGTGTAGTAGGCCATTTATTGGTAAAGAACATAGAGCACAATTTGTAATTTGGGGCTGGAGCTGCCAGTGACATTGCTAGGCTGGGAAATTTAAAGAGACATTTGCTCCGAGGATCACACAAGTGCAGTGTCAGCCCTGAGAGCAAATGCCTCCTAAATTTTGAGTCCCAGGGCCTCACTCCCTTTACCCTAGTCCTGGCTCTGAATTGCAATACTAAGTCATATTGGCTATAAATACAGAATAGCATTCAAAGCTTGGAAAAATAAACATATTAACTGTAACTTACAGTGGATTGTATTAGAAGTCAGCAAAAAAATTTTACACACACAGGGATATATATATACACACACACACATACACACACAGACACACACATATACACACATATACACACACACACACACACACACACACACACACATATATATATATATATATATATATATATATATATTACATAGCATTTCCTGTTTAGATTATGCATTAAAAAGTACCAGGAAAATTTAGACATTTTATGTCTAGGTTTAAAAACATATGAATAATTAAAAATACATGAATAATAATGTTAGAACCACTAGTATACCTCAACAAACATTGAGCAAACTAAGTGTGTCCACATCTTCATCTTGTCGTGAGTTCGATTACTTGAAATAAGTTTCATGTTAAACACTGTGACCAAATCGAAAAGTTCATCCAAGAAAATTAAGTATTTATGAGTATTTTTTAAAAGTTTTAATAGGAAGTATATTTCTGTATTAATCTATTTTCATGCTGCTATGAAGAAATACTTGAGACTAGGTAATTTACAAGGAAAAAGAGGTTTAATGGACTCACAATTCCACAGGGCTGGGGAGGCCTCAGAATCATGGTGGAAGGCAAAAGAAGAGGAAAGTCACATCTTAAATGGCAGCAGGCAAGAGAGTGTGTGCAGGGGAACTGCCCTTTATAAAACCATCAGATCTCAGGAGACTTATTCACTATCTCAAGAACAGCATGGGAAAAACCAGCACCCACGATTCAATTATCTCCCACCAGGTCCCACCCATGACAAGAGGATTAAGGGAGCTACAATTCAAGGTGAGATTTGGATGCGGACACAGACAAACCATATCATTCTGCCCCTGGCCCCTCTCAAATCTCATGTCCTCAGATTGCAAAATCAATCATGCCTTCCCAATGGTTCCCCAAAGTTTTAACTCATTTCAGTGTTAACTCAAAAATCCACAATTCAAAGTCTCATCTGAGACTAGGCAAGTCTCTTCCACCTATAAGCCTGTAAAATCAAAAGCAAGTTAGTTCCTTCCTAGATACAGTGGGATACAAGCATTTGGTAAATACACCCATTGCAAATGAGAGAAACTGATCAAAACAAAGGGACAAACGGCCCCACAGAAGTCCAAAATCCAGTGGGGTAGTAAAATCTTAAAGTTCCAAAACAACCTCCTTTGACTCCATGCCTCACATCCAGGTCACACTGATGAAAGAGGTGGGCTCCTTTGGCCTTGGGCAGCTTTGCCCCTGTGGCTTTGAAGGGTACAGCCCCTTCTGGCTGCTTTCTTGGACTGGCATTGAGTGTGGCTTTCCCAAGTGCACAGTGCAAGCTATCTGTGAATCTATCATTCTGGGGTCTGAAAGACAATAAACCTGTTCTCACAGCTTCACTGGGCAGTGCCCCAGTGGGGACTCTGTGTGGAGACTCCACCTCCACATTTTCCTTCTGCACTGCCCTAGCACAGGTTTTCCATGAGGGCTCTGCCCTAGCAGCAAACTTCTGCCTGGATCCAGGTGTTTCTATACATCCTCTGAAATCTAGGCAGGGGTTCCCAAACCTCAATTCTTGACTTCCGTGCATCCACAGGCCCAGCACCACTTGTTAGCTGCCAAGGCTTGGGGCCTTCACCCTCTAAAGCAATGACCTCAATATCACCTTGGTCCCTTTTAGCCACAGCTGAGATGCGGAACACCAAGTCCTGAAACTACACACAACAGCAAGGCCCTGGACTTGGCCCACAAAACCATTTTTTCCTTCTAGTTCTCCCAGCTTGTGATAGGAGGGGCTGCTGTAAAGGTCTCTGACATGCCCTGGAGACATTTTCTCCATTGTCTTGGCAATTAACATTTGGCTCCTTGTTACTTATGCAAACTTCTGCAGCCAGCTTGAAAGTTTTCCTCAGAAAATGGGTTTTTCTTTTCTATCACATGGTCAAGCTGCAAATTTTCCAAACTTTTATGCTCTGTTTCTCTTTTATATATAAGTTCAAATTCCAAGCCTTATCTTTGTGAATGAATAAAACTGAATGCTTTTACAAGCCCCAAAGTCACCTCTTGAATGCTTTGCTACTTAGAAATGTCCTCCACCAAATGCCCTGTCACCTCTCTCAAGTTCAAAGTCCCACAGATCTCTAGGGAAGGGACAAAGTGCCACCAGTCTCTTTGCTAAAGCAAGAATCAACTTTGCTTTAGTTTCCAATAAGTTCCTCATCTCATCTGAGACTTCCTCAGCCTAGACTTTTAGATCAACACCATTCAACAACTCTCTAGGAAGCTCAACTTTCCCACATCTTTCTGTCTTCTTCTGAGCGCTCCAAACTGTTCCAACTTCTGCATGTTACCCAGTTCCAAAGTCTCTTTCACATTTTTGAGTATCTTAATAGTAGTACCCCATACCACTGGTACCAATTTACTATATTAGTCAATTTTCATACTGCTATGAAGAAATATCTGAGGCTGGGTAATTTATAAAGAAAAAGAGGTTTAATGGACTCACAGTTCCACATTGCTGGGGAGGCCTCACAATCATGGCAGAAGGAAAAGGAAGAACAGGGGCACATCTTACATGATAGCAGGCAAGACAGAGTGTTCAGAGGGACTGCCATTTATAAAACCATCAGATCTTGGGAAACTTATTCACTATCATGAGAACAATACAGGAAAAACCCACCCCTATGATTCAATTACCTCACACCAGGCCCCTCCCATGATGTGGGGATTACAGAAGCAACAATTCAAGTTAAGATTTGGGTGGGCACATAGCAAAACCATATAAATCTCTGATCAGCATTACTAAAATGAAGAAAGAACAAAAAAACACTGTATTGTGTTAATTTTCAGAAGCCTGCTTTGGCAAAAAACACATTAACATTTCTTTTAGTGTTGTTATGTATGACTTATTTTACTTGTATATAAAGTAACTGGAGAGTTTTTTATCTTCCTAATGTTTAAAATACATTTCTAGGTATTAAGCTTAAATGTTAATTTATGACACCCTTAAAAGTCTTTTGTATGGCAGATGTACCTGACAGCAATAATTTAATGACCCCATCATCTAAGACAAATGTGTGTTCAGTGGTCCAAGCTAAGGAATCTGGAAGTGGTCAACCTGGAGATTCATTCCTTATTGATGAGAAATATCTGAACCCTTGGCCCATCCTGTGGAATGCAGGCCATACAGGAGATCAAGGCCCTTTGTTTTGCGTTAAGTGAAGGTTGCCAGGTGGAAGGTCCTAGGGGGGAGGGTGCTAAAAGAAAATGCTATATCAACTGTGTGCTTTTTACAAATGGTAGTGGTTCCACTCTCCAGCCCACTACCACTGGACTACACTGTAAGTCTCTTCAATAAATTCTATCTTGTTTGCTGGTTCCAGGTCTCTGCTCTCGCTTCTTGAACATGATGTCATCCCTATTGAATAGTCAGTAGGGGTCCAGCACAACACCTAAAAACATCTAAAAGACAATTTCTAAATATGCACAGATGCTTATACCTAAGTAGCAAATTGTCTTATAATTAATCAGCACCGTGTAAAGACATATTTGTTTGCTTTGGTTCTAGAAATCACTTTAGTTCAGTATAATAAGAAAATCATGGGTATTGAAGAAGTGGTTTTCAAAGATTCAAAAGCATAAATTGTTTCCTAACTTTTTTTAGTTGTCATGTAAAGTGTTTTTTCCTGAGATATTCAAACCATAAAACCTAGCATTTTCTCTCCCATATGAATTGATTTTTTACAAATTGTTACATTTCAGAAATTCAACTTTGTGAGTGCATTTAAAAGAGAGAAATACGAGAGGGTATTGTAAAGCAGTTTGGATAACTTTCTAGCCTAGCAGAAAGAATAAAAATGCTGGTCTGAAACAAATTTAAAAATCAGAGTTGATTAGCTAGCCCTTAAGTTTGCAAACTGAGGGGTAGTTGGTTGGTCAACTCTTTTCCCTTAAGATTAAGGCTCTGCTATTTTTTTTTCAGGACTCAAAAATATTTATACTGATATGAATTTTAGAGAGCACAGGCCCAAGCCTCATCCTTTCTACATTCAAGAAGCTTCTTTCTCTATGCTCAATTTGCGCTTTCTGTATAAGACTCCTTGGGGTTAATCTGTGCTATCAGGTTTTAAGGAATCCGGTGGTTGCGCATTTTCAGCAGGTCACACCTAAGTCTGCGTAATGGCAGCTGTCATTTTTGTGTGGGTGAGGTTTGAGGTGGGGGGTCCTGCAATATAGACATCACAAAAGGAGGACTTATCTATTGCTTTCATTTGCTTTGAGATTTTAGTCTGTCCTTTACCTTTCTTTTCTTACTATGTGTTCATTTTTCTTTGGAAGAAAGTTTGTATGCCGCTGGGATAATGCTGAGTAATCTACAGCTGGAAGGAACAGGTAGGGTTTTGATGAAGTCTCAAGTTGTTGCTAGACCTTTTTCACCTGTCACTTGGAACTGAATTTATATACTTCCTAACTACTAGAGAAGACAGAAAGATGGTCTTGCAGTCAGGTAGTGATTTACTTTAAATGATATCAATGCCTTCCTTTTTGCTGATTATTAGAAAGAACCAAAAGCTGAGACATTGGTTGGAAAAACCAAAGCCCTCTGCTTAGACTAAAACAGGTAAAATATTCTTTCGAGGGCATCCTTTTAGGTTGCTCTATAAAGATGGCTTACCCTCTAGAAAATGTAGTAGGCTCCAATCCTTGTGTTTTGAAGAATGCCCCTAAACATTCAAGGGCTTCAAAGTGGTTAAGTTTGTATCATTACATGTCAAACCTTGGAGGCTACATGGTATGAGAGAAAAAAACATTAGTTTTGGGTCAGAAATTGTATACCCCAGTGTTGACACTGTAACTAACTCTTTGAAAGGCACTAGAAAAGTTTGGTGTATTTTTGGTTTTTGTTTTTTCCCTGGGTGTCAGTTGCCTCATCCCTCAATATTGCACATTAACTTAAATCTCTGTTTCAGCTCAAACATTCTGTGAATCTTTGTTATTCTAGGTTCAACACTACAGGTATAGTTCAGAACTATAAGTCACAGTCATGACTGGAGGAACCTGCAGTCTTGCTGCAGAGGTACGTCTGTCTCTATGAAATAATAGCATGTACTACAGAACAGACTACATTTTAGTAATAAATTGAGTTGAACAGATCACAAGTGTCAAAACATTTCAGAATAGCAAGAAAGAGTAAGGTAGACTCAAATGATAAAGTTCCTTAGAGATGGTAAGACTTGGGTTGGGCCTTTGAGGTAGGCATTGCATAGATGGATAAAATAGCAAATATACCAGGTAACAGTAATACAGCTAATGGGACTGTATGACAGAACCCAGATATGGGAGTGAGCAAGGTAATGCCAAGTAAGGAGATAGCTCAATATATCTTTTGGTTCAAAGGGTAAAACTTTGTTATTTTTTACTTGTATGCTTTAGTCAGTTTGGACTGCTATAACAAAAATCATAGACTAGATAGATCAAGCAACAAACACTTATTTCTCACAGATCTGAAGGCTGGAAGGTCCAAAATCAAAGTGCCAGCAGATTCACTGTCTGATGGAGGCCCACTTCCTGACTCATAAATGACTATCTTCTTGCTGTATTCTCTCAGGGTGAATGGGGCAAGGGAGATCTTTAGGGTCTCTTTTATAAGGGCATTAATCCTATTCATGAGGTGTCAGTCCTCATGACTTAGCTCTCAAAGGCATCATCTTTTATAACCATCATATTGTGCGTTAGGATTTCAAACTATGAATTTGGGTGAGGGGCACATAAACATTCAGTCCAGAACCTTGTAGAACCCCTATTTCCAACTTTCTGCCCAGTTTATATAAGAAGCAAGCTCAGGACCTAAAGTATGGACAGATCAACTGTGCTATCTTACACAATTGTATCTTACTTCTTAGAGGAACTTCCCTTCTTCTTGCCAAGATTACAGGCAATCTTGCCTTCCTTCCTCTCTGAATGAGTTTTCTACCAAAAATTTCCTGAAACTGTCCTACCACCACGATTTCAATTGCTAGAACTAAAGAGTTTATTCCATTCTCTTTGAGACTTCCCAACATTTTAGATACAAGGAAAGTTATAGAAAAGTCCAAAGAACAGATCCCCTATTCACTTTTGTATCCCGGAAGACAGCCACTGCGTCTCAATTTACTGCCTGATACCACATGACCTCCTCTTCCATAAGCCCTCTCTCTGTTGAAGTTCTTTGGGCTTTGTCCTTGGTTTCCTGTCTTCAGGAGCATAGGAAACCTCAAAACATCTGTTGTTATTACTATTGTTATTCCTATTTTGAAGTTCTAATATTGGTGATATTCTTTAATTGTGGATTTATACCTGGCCTGCCAAGCAGAGAGCAATGGAGTAACTACCAATTCATTTTTATTTATTTATTTATTTATTTATTTATTTATTTATTTTGAGACACAGTTTCACTCTTGTTACCCAGGCTGGAGTGCAATGGCGCGATCTCGGCTCACTGCAACCTCTGCCTCCTGGGTTCAGGCAATCCTCCTGCCTCAGCCTCCTGAGTAGCTGGGATTACAGGCACGCGCCACCATGCTCAGCTAATTTTTTGTATTTTTAGTAGAGACGGGGTTTCACCGTGTTGACCAGGATGGTCTCGATCTCCTGACCTCATGAGCCACCTGCCTCAGCCTCCCCAAGTGCTGGGATTACAGGCATGAGCCACAGCACCTGGCCCAATTCATTTATTTTTATAATTTAGCCACATAGGATCATATGAGTTGCTTTCTTCCTTTTCTCACCCATTTTATAGATTCTCTAAATTATTCCCTCTACCTAGTGAGGGAGAAGAAAAATTTCTTGAAGATATTTGACATAAAGTGAAAGAATATTTCATTAGAAACAGGTGGTGTGAGGAAAGTGTTATGTTTCATATCTGGGTATAATAGAAGTCAAGGTGTGCATCCAGGTTTCCTCCAAAACATGTAAAAAGGAATCTAAGGGCCTTCTTTGAACCAAGACTAGGGGAAGTGAAATTTTTCATGCTCTGCCTCATTTAACTCTGAGGAAACACCTCCTGATGGATGTGGCCCTGTTTGTTTCATATTCCACCTGGTGTTCATTAATTACTGAAAGCATTAATGATAGCTCAAAAGCCATTTTGCAAAACAGTAAAGTAGAATATGGTCCACAGAATATTTAATGTTCTACATATTTATTTTATTCTGCCAATTTTGAACAGGTGGATCTATTATGTTTTTGGCTATTCGTCTCATATGACTGACTCTCACTCTTACAACTTTCACAACTTCATGCTAACTGACTAAAAAGGTGCTTAATCAAATGTGTGCTTGGTAATTAGAGAGTTTTCCCAAGCAAGTACAGATGGAGCAAATGTAATTGAATAGAGGAACATAGCAATTCAGTGAGCTTTTATATAGATGTGGAATAGTATGAGCAAGAGAGTAGGAGAAGATCTTTGTAGAATTCTAACAGTAGAAGCCTTTTTATTCCTCCTTAAAATTTTAACAGTTTTGAACCCTTCAGATTCACACTCAATTGAAGAAGAGATGCACTAATACATGCGGCAATTAGTAGGAAAAGCATATGTCCCAGTTTCCCTGGGACCATCTTAGTAAACACCTTATAGCAGGTTTTGTTGGTTTCCACCTACAATGCATTGGTGGTCACATATAAGACTATGTCTAAGACACCCCAGGCTTAGCACATGTGACTCTCTCTATAAGGCTTCCTCTAGACTCAAAAGAATGGCAGGCCAGAATTTTGTAGTTGTTTATGTTCTTGCGAGTGGCCTTCAGATGATAAAAGATGGAAGTTGAAGGATAAATAGCCCAGTTTCTTCTCTCCTTGGGGATAAATCTGGGTTATGTTCTAGATCAATTTTTAGAGTTTTTCAGCAGGAATGAGTTCCTGTTGCCCACAGTTGCAACTGACTTGATATATAGCTATTATTGTTTTCTCTCTTTTTCTTGACTTAGTTCCTCACTCTCATGCAGGTGCTTCCTGGGATATTCTCCCAAAAAAATGGCTGTACTCTAAGTCTTGCCCCGAAGTCTGCACCTGGGGGAAGGTAGCCCAATGCTTGCCATTGCTGGGTGATTTTGAAGTTTCCTTTGTCTCTCAAAATTTTTCAGCTTAGATGTAAAATAAATAGTCATTCTAGTCAGTACATATAAGGATAAACTCTTGCTAGACTCATCTAAAACTGTAGACAATTTTGTCCTCATTATTTCAAGATTTAGTTTTGAGTCGACAGTTTCAAATAGTTCTTTACTTCCTCTTTTTGCACTGTTCCAGGAGACAGATAATTAGAGTATTCCAACACCCACAGATACCTCCAGGGAGTTCAACTTACTTCCCTCTGTGTATTTCCATAACATTTTATTCATTTGTCTGTGAATTACAGGCTTAGCAAAATTACAATGGCGATTTGCATAACTGTCTTTTCTATTAGGTTATAGGTTTCTCTAGTTCTGAGGATGTTAGTTTATTTATCTTTTACTTTCCACAGTATAAATAAGTATCTGACATCTTTAAATGATAACCATTTAATGAGTGAATGAGTAAATCAATGAATGAATGAACTGCATGCATGAATTCTAGGGTCTATTCTGTTTGAAAATAGGTTTGGATTTATGAATTGAGGAAAGGATGTTTACTAGGTGATATGGTTTGGCTCTGTGAACCCACCCAAATTGCATGTAGAACTGAAATCCCCATGTGTCAGGGGAGGGACTGGGTGGGTGGTGATTGGATCATGGAGACAGATTTCCCCCTTGCTGTTTTCATGATAATGAGTGAGTTCTCATGAGATCTGATGGTTTAAAGTGTGGTACTTCCCCTCCCTTACACTCTCTCTCTCGACACTTGGTGAAAAAGGTGTTTGCTTTTCCTTTGCCCTCCACCATGACTGTAAGCTTCCTGAGGCCTCCCACTCATACTTTCTGCTAAGCATGCAGAACTGAGTCGATTAAACCTCTTTCCTTCATAATTACTTAGTCTTAGGTAGTTCTTTACAGCAGTGTGAAAATAAACTAATATAGAAAATTAGTACTGGGAGAGGGGGCAGTGCTATAAAGCTACCTGAAAAAGTGGAAATGACTTTAGAACTGGGTAATAGGCAATGGTAGGAGCAGTTTGGAGGGCTCAGAAGAAGACAGGAAGATGTGGGAGAGTTTGGACTTACTAGAGACTTGTTGAATGGTTTTGACCAAAATGCTGATAGTAATATGGACAACAAAACTTAGTCTGTGGTGGATAAGATGAGGAACTTACTGGGAATTGGAGTAAAGGTCACACTTGGTATGCTTTAGCAGAGACTGACAGCATTTTGTTCCTGTCTTAGAGATCTGTCAGACTTTGAATTTGAGAGAGATGATTCAGGGTATTTGGTGGAAGAAATTTCTAAGAAGCAAAGCATTCAAGACATCACCTGGCTGTTACTAACAGCATACAGTCATATACATTCACAAACAGATGGTCTGAAATTGGAATTTATATTAAAAAGGGAAGCAGAACATGACAGTTGGAAAATTTCCAGCTTGATCAGAAAAGAAAAACACATTTTCTGGGGAGAAATTCTAGCCACTGGCTGCAGAAATTTGTATAAGTCATGAGGAGCCAAATGTTAATAGTCAAGACAATGGAAAATGCCTCCAGGGCATTTCAGAGATCTTCACAGTAGCCCCTCCCATTACAGGCATGGAGGCCTAGTAGGGCAAAATGGTTTTGTAGGCCAGGCCCAGGGCCCGGCTGCTTTGTGTATCCTCAGGACATGCCACCCTGCATCTCAGCAACTCAAGCTCCAACTGTGGCTAAAAGGAGTCAAGGTACAGCTTGGGCCATTGCTCCAGAGGGTGAAAGCCACAAGACTTGGTGGCTTCCACTAGGTATTGAACCTGTGGGTGTGCAGAGGCAGGATTTGGAAGCCTCCACCTAGATTTCAGAAGGTGTATGGAGATGTCTGGATATCTAGGCAGAAGTCTTCTGCAGGAGCAGAACCTCTGCTAGAGCAATGCCAAGGGGAAATTCAGGGCTGCAGCCCCCACACAGAGTCCCCACTAGGGCACTACCTAGTGGAGCTGTGAGAAGATGGCCATCGTTCTCTAGATTCCAGAAAGGTAGATCCACTGACAGCTTGTGCTGTTCACTTGGAAAAGCTGAGGCAATCAGCGCCAGCCCATGAAAGTAGCCAAAGTGTCTGTACTCTGCAGAGCCACAGGGGTTGAGCTGCCCAAGGCCCACCCTTGTATCAGGATGACTTGGGTGTGAGACATGAAGCCAAGGAAATTATTTTGGAGTTCTAAGATTTAATAACTTCCCTGTTAGGTTTTGGACTTGCACCTGTGGCCCCTTTATTTTGAACAATTTCTCCCATTTGGAAGGGGAGCATTTACCCATGCCTGTACACCCATTGTATCTTGGAAGTAAATAACTTGTTTTTGATTTTACAGGTTCACAGGCAAAAGGGATATACCTTGTCTCAGATGAGACTTTGGACTTGAATTTTTGAGTTAATGCTGGAATGTGTTAAGACTTTAGGGAACAGTTGAGAAGTGATAATTGAATTTTGCAATGAGAAGAACATGAGATTTGGGAGGGTCCAGGGGCCAGGGGTGGAATGATATGATTGGGCTCTATGTCTTCACCCAATCTCAGATGGAATTGTAATCCCCATGTATCAGAGGAGAGACCTGGTGGGCAGTGATTGGATCATGGGGGCAGATTTCCCCCATGCAGTTTCATGACAGTGAGTGAGTTCTCAGGAGATCTGAAGGTTTAAAAGTGTGGTTCTTCCCCTACTCCCTCCTGCCACCCTGCGGAGAAGGTGCTTGCTTCACCTTCACCTTCCACAATGATTGTACGCTTCCTGAGGCTTCCCAGTCATCCTTCCTGTTAAGCCTGTGTAACTGTGAGTCAATTAAACCTCTTTTCTTCATAAATTACCCAGTCTCAGGTAATTATGAAGAAAAGAGGTTTAATTGACTCACAGTTGCACAAGTATCAAGTTCTTTTTGACAGTGAAAACACTGGGTAATACATTGGGTAAGGAAGCCATGTGTTCCTGCCATAAAGGCATCTTCCATTATAGGAAAGAGGTTGCAGAAATAACTGTGGCTCATGTATTGAATAATATCAAACTTTTCTCTTTGTTAACTCACTAGGTCAGAGATTAGCACTTGAAGAAAAAAATTCTCTAAAAGCACATAGGAGTCCAGTTGCCCCAAAAATAGCTTAGGGTAAAATTTTACCCGTTAGTGTTGCTTGCCATTTACATGGTGGTTAAAGATTCTGTCAGTTTCACTCTTCTGGAAATGAATTCCTAGGTAAAGAAAGAAGGCAATAAATATACATATAGCGTGACTCTTGAAGAATCCTGAGGCATTTCTCCAGTTTCCCATTAGACCTGCTATATATCTCCCATATATCTTGGAAGTACTGGAAGCCTAAAACATTATCTACATGAAACATTGAAGTGCTTTGCCTCTCTACATTTTTCAGTATCTTTGAAAAAGCAATTTTACCAAATGCAACATTTTATGCCTCTTGCTCGCAATCTTAAAGAACCAAACAAATGCAGATAAATGAGTGGATAAATGAGTTGCGGCCAAAGCAAAAGATCATTGTGTAAAAACAAGCAGTGCATAGGAGCAGGAAGATCATCCTCTGAAATAAGTTTTTTCAACCTTTTTAGTTTTCTGACTTTTCATCTGGCTGCTGTGACCTTTAGATTTCAGCTTTTATTACCTGGCATTTGTAGGTGTCTTGGCTCACTTGCTTTAGAAGGAATTGTGGAATAATGAGTGCTAGTCTTAGTGTACTTTGGGATTACAAAACTGCCCTTGCAGAGACAGTGAGAGAAGTCTAGCATGGCTGACCCCATCTTGCTTTGAGCCTCATAAGCTGGCTGTCCTTGCTCCTTCCTGGGCATAGGCCAAGCTAACCATGGGATAAATTAAGTTTATAGTTTAACTTTGAAGAAAGTATAATAGTCACTCTCCAAAACTGACTCCTTCTTGTTCAGAGACTATAACCACTACAAGATTAGGATTATGAGGGGAACCTGAATTCTGCTAAAATGTAGATGTAGCTTGCCTTTCTTTAATGATTTACTATGCTGGAGGTTACAAGATTTGTGACTTCCCCAATTGCTTCTATAGATAACATCACTATCGTAGAACCTAAAATTGGTCTTTTGAGATGTTTTTCAGACTTTTGCATTCTGGGAACTGACTGATTCCACCTACGCCCATGATGCATGACTCAACAGGTCCTATGGACCCTACACAGAGGCAGGTTAAGAGCACAAGGACATTTTCCAAACCCCTAAAATTTCATCCACAACCAATCAGCAGCACCCATTCCCTATGCCCACCAAAACATTCCTAAAATCCTTAGTTTCTGAGTTCTCAGCTATTACTCAGCTGACTTTAGTAATAAATTCTGCCTTCTTCTTGGCTAGCCCTGTGTTAACTAAACTATTTCCTGGCTGCAAATACATTATGTTCTCAGTGTATTGACTTTTCTGGGCAACAGGCAAGATGAACCCATTGAGTTATTACAATTATACTAAGGACCCCATGAAATAGAGCACCTTTTAAACTCAAGACAGGGTGACTTAACAAAGCAGGTACCATGCAGCAGACTATCTAGTCAGAAGCAGGTGGCCAGATCTGCAGCCCTCTCCTGGGACATGAAGAGAGTGATACTTCTCCAGAGCTGCTGGGGCTTACCAACATCTATGATGCAACTTTCTGTTTGAACACAGCAGAAATTTTCCTGGTTTGAAACTCAACTTTCTCAGATGTGAAATGATCCCAGAAGTCATCTCAGCCAGGCTTTATCTTGGTAAAGAAAAATCTATGACAATCAAAAGCTGAAAGTCAACAAACAAAACTTGGAAAATGTCAACACCCTAATTAGGTACATCATTCTAGAAGATTTCAAACAGCTTGTCTCTGTTATCTCATTATATTTGATTATCACAATACATCTATTAGGTGGAAAAGAAGATCCTGAGACACAGGATAGGTAAGCCATTCTGCTAGTTATCACTATACTTAGAGTATATCTGCAGGTATACCCATTGTTGATCTCCCTTGTTCCTCCAGAGAGCACTCCTTCTTTAATCTACTTCCCTCAGGCTATAGGAATGAACACCTACTCCAAGGCTGCGTAATTATTATATCACTCTCGCTGAACAAAAGTGATTGGCCCAAGAGGTAGACATTACCTTTTTTGTTTGTTGTCTTTCAGCTTCTGAAAGAAACATAAAATCTCGGGACCCCAAACTCACTATGTCAGAGGGAAAAGTTAAGTTTTGGAACTGAGTCATGCAAAAAAGCAAAAACAAAACAAAAACTTTGCCTTATTTTGTTCCCAAATAGATAGCTATAATTTCATATGCTTACTTTATTTAATGTAAAAATGTAGATTTACTGAGCACAAGACAGATACATAACTGACATTTTCCCCTACTACACTCTTTTCACATGTAAAATGTGGATTCTCATTGCCTACCCTCTCTCTTTTTTTCTTTCCTTACTCCCATCCTGTTTGCTCTTTCCCTTTAAATACTGGAGTCCATGAGGAACAGACACTTTTCAAAAAGAAACATACATGCAGCCAAAAGTTATGAACAAATATTCAACATTGCTAATCATTAGAGAAGTGCAAATCAAAACCACAGTTAGATATCATCTCATACCAGTCAGAATGGCTATTATTAAAAAGTCAAAGAATAACAGACATTGGCAAGGTTGTGGAGAAAAAGGAAAACTTATGTGCTACTGGTGGCAATGGAAATTAGTTAAGCCAATGTGAAAAGTGGTTGGCCTGTTCTTTAAAGAACTTTAAACAGAACTACCATTCAACCCAGCAATCCCATAACTGGGTATATATACAAAGGAATGCAAATTGTTCTAACATAAAGACATACACATGCATATGTTCGTTGCAGCACTATTCATGATAACAAAGACATGGTTTCAACTGAAATGCCCATCAATGGTAAACTGGATAAAGAAAATGTGATGCATAAGCACCATGGAATACCATGCAGCAATAAAAACAAATGAGACTGTGTCCTTTGCAGCAACAGAAATAGAGCTGGAGATCATTATCATTAGCAAACTAATTCAGGAACAGAAAACCAAATGGTGCATGTTCTCACTTATAAGTGGGAGCTAAATAATGAGAACACATAGGCACAAAAAGGGGAACAAGAGACACTGGGGCCTACTTGAGGGTGGAGTATGGGAGGAGGGAGAGGATCAGAAAAAATACCTGTTGGGTACTGTGCTTGGTACTTGTGTGATGAAAGCATCTGTATGTACATCAAACCTTCATGGCATGAGTTACCTGTATAATAAACCTGCACATGAACCCCTGAACCTAAAATGAAAGTTAAAAGAAAATAAATGAATAAGTAAATAAATAAATATTGAAGTCCTCAAAACCATATTTTGTAAAAAAACACAGGCCACTGATCCTACTATAACTTGTGTTTCTTTTTCCCAGGCATGTTCTCAAACTTGGCAAAATAAATCTCTTAATTGATTGAAATCGGTCTCAGACACTTTCTGGTTTACAAATTTATAATTTTTAACTAGTTTTTTTCCTTTCTTTCTCTCTTTTTGCTATGCAGATGTTGAAAGAATGAATTCACTGGGATTGCTCGACTGGTGGTATCAATCTTGAGCTGGTAAGGGTGTCTGCCAAGCCATTGGAGGAAATATATCTTCAAAGTGAAAATCTATTTTTAAAAGAAGAAAAAGAAAATAAAAAAGAACAAAAATGGGACTTGAATTTCTATGTTAGCCTGTGAAGGACGGCCTTCATTCTTGCATTTCTGTCTTAGGCTGGGTATCTTTTCTCACTTCCTTAACCAATAGATGTTCCCAAGTTTGTCAGTGTGTTTAAGTTGCTTTGAGTGGTATTGTTCTCCCTTGCAACCTTTGACCTATTATGAAGATAAATAACAGATGCTGGCAAGGTTGTGGAGAAAAGGGAACACCTATACACTTGCAGTTAAAACTTAACACTCTTCCAGTTAGAGAACAAATATGGCTCAACCACCTCTGAGGTTATGAGGCTTAAACACAGATTAGATGAATGAATTTAGCTAGAAGATGAAGAAGGCAGAGTTGCTAGAAGGGAATGAAGGGTGTACATATGCCAGGGAAGGGAGTCTCAAAGACACGTGGGAGAGGTAGAGAGAAAAGAAAGCTGCAGAAGATAGAGCTGGGGTAGAGGCTGAGGAACGTCTTAGCTTCAAAGGTTTTAGACTATACCTCAGGTCAAGAAATAGTCTATTGCACACACCCAACTTGGTCAACTCACCCAATTCATCATCTAGTGGCTATGCCAGTTCATAAATGCCCAGTAACCAAGGTCTTGCCTCTTTAGTTTGTAATTCTGACTGTTGCTCTCTGTTAGCCAGCCTCACTGGTATGTTTGGTTTACTATTAAAATTCTTCTCCTTGGACAGGGCAACAACCTGTCTTATTTAACATTGCGATCCTATGTAAAACTCCAGAGCATGCATAAGCCCAATTTCTTAAGCACAAAGATTATTTAAATCCTATTAAAGAATCCAAGAAATTAAAGACTCAGCAAAATGAGGATTATCACATTTTGTACTCATTTAAGCATTCATAGGTTTAGGGAGGGGTTGAGTGAAGCATAGAAAGTTAGATACCTTGATACAAATCCTGCTTCCTTCACAAAACATTGTGACACGTTTTTTTAAAGGCCCATTTGAAAACATGTCAGTTCTGAAGCTGGTTTGGTAAGTAGAATCTTCATATTATCAGTTCAGAGATAGTTGGGCCAGAAAGCCCTGGAGTTGCAATCTGATCTTTGCTACCTTAGAAAACACCAATTTAATCCTACAAGTTGTTTTTGGGGTTTTGTTTTGTTTGTTTTTTGTTTTCTTTTTGCTAGTCACTGTGATAGCTTCTGAAGATACTATGGTGCACAAATCATCATCCACAAGTGGGAGGGAAGACAGGCAAGTAAGAATGACAAGGTGAGGAGACACTAATGATAAGGAGGTTTAGGGAACTAGGTTAACTTGTAGCAGAAAGCCTGACTAATACATGGGCATACAAGGCTTTCCTTGCAAATTGATGTTTAAGCCAACACTGTAGGGACAAGTAAGACTAGCCAAGTAAAAGTGGTTCTAGAGAATGTTTTAGGCAACAAGGAAAGTGTGTGAGAAGAACAAGAAGGGAAGCACTGCCCCTGGTGGAACCACAATGCGGCCATTATGGTTTGCGTCTAATGGTGCCACAAGAGGACCCTGCAGGGAGATGGAGCTAGCATAGTAATTATCATAAGTAGGGACTAAAAATATTGGAATAGTTAATGTCTAGGATCAGACCAGTGTTCTATTAGGAGAACCAAATTCCAACTTCAAGGTTTTCTCACTCAGCAACTTATTAACTGGTTACCAGGAGCCAAAGGGTGGAAGGCTTTGTAAATTGTTTTATGGAATTTGGATTTTGTGTTTGAAGTTTCTTTGAGATACTTATATGTCCAGCCATCCACACATTCCTCTGCTTATTTAACAAGTTTTTATTAAGCTTCTATTACATGGCAGGCATCGAGGCAGGAATTAGCTTTAGATTAGCGAACAAGCTAGGCATATTTCTTAACTATGAAATTTATAGAGAAAGTGGAGAAATGAACAATAAACAAGTAAAGGAACAAACATGTAATATGACTTATTGGTACAATAAAGAAAACAGCTTTCATACAGTGATAGAAGATAATGGAAATGAACTCACGTACATCATAAGGTGATGTGAATGGTGTTTCTGGGGAAATATAATTTATGATGATAAATGAAGGATAAGAAGGTAGCAGCCTTGTGAAGAAGATTCTAGGCAAAGGGACACTTCTGTCAAGACCCAAAGGTGAAAAATAACTTGAGATGTTTGAGGAAATAAATACGGCTACTCTGATGAGATGGAAAGGGAACCAGAGAGTGGCTCAAGGTGAAGTCGAAGGTTTACCAAGTTAGACAGGGACTTTTTAGACAATAGCAAGGAGTTTGGATTTTATCTGAATAGCAAGGAGAAACCATTGAAAGTGAACAGAAAGTAATGGCCAAGGTGCTATAAAGGTTTGGTTCTGGTGAGGACAGTGTTCCTGGCTTACAGGTGGCCATCTTCTCACTGTGTTCTCACATAGTCTTTCCTTGTGCATACAACGAGAGACACAGAGAGAGAGAGAGAGAGAGACCTCCAGTGTCTCTTTCTCTTCTTATAAAAAGATAACATAGTATCCTCAGGAGCTATCACAGAGACTAGCAAAAAATACCTGATTGGTGCTCTCTAAAGTAGCAAAAATCAGATTGTATTCCTATCAACAAGAGCCTCATCCTTTTGATCTTATTAACCATAACTACCTCCTTAAGTCACTATCTCCAAATACAGTCATACTGAGGATTAGGCCTTTAACATACACACACATTCAAAGCAAATAAAATTCAGTATATAGCCAGACTACGGAACAAGACTAGAAATGGAAAGACACAAACATGCTAGAATCTTGATTGTTCCTTGAAGCAAGTAGTACTCATGCATTGAAGAGAACAAGTAGGTGAACTCAAAAATATGTTTAAATGTAGAAACATGAAAACTTGCAGATGGTTTGGGTGTGGGAAGTAAAATCACTACTAAAGTGGAAAAGCCTTGGGGAGGAAAGATTTGTAAGAAGGAAACAAGGGCACACTATTGTGATTGTTATGTTTGGGAAATCTATAATTCACCAAAATTAAGGTGTTTGTTGACAATTGAATATAATAATCTGGAACTCAGAAGACAGATTTAAAGAAAAGTGAAAATTTTGGAAATGATTGGCATAAATTCTATCACTGATGACATCAGAATAAAGTATCACCAAGAAAGACCATAGATTGAGTGGAGCTGAACTTCCACAGTACATTAACACTTAGAGGATGGGGAAAGAAGAAGTCATCTAAAAGTAAATTATATATATATATACACCATCTTAATTTACTTTTATGATATATATATATATATCATAAAAGTAAATTACATATATACCATCTTAATTTATATGATATATATACGTATATCTATCATATTTTCCTTATCCAATCCACTGTTGATTGCCACTTGGGCTAGTTTTCTGTCTTTGCTACGGTGAAAAGCATTGTGATGAACATACAAGTGCATGTGTCCTTTTGGTAGAACGATTTATTTTCCTTTGGGTGTATACCTAGTAATACAATGCTGGGTCAAATGGTAGTTCAACGCTCAGTTATTTGAGAAATCTTCAAATAGCTCTCCATAGTGGCTGGACTAATTTATATTCCCATCAACGGCGTATACATTTCCTCTTTCTCCATAGCTTTGCCAACATCTGTGGTTTTTTGTTTTGTGTTTGTATGTTTTTGACTTTTTAACAAAAGCCATTCTTACTGGTGTGAGATGGTATCTCACTGTGGTTTTGATTTGCATTTCCTGATAATCAGTGATGATTAGCATTTTTCATATGTTTGTTGGTCTCTTTTATGTCTTCTTTTAAGAAGTGTTTGTTCATCTTCTTTGCCCACTTTTTAATGGAGTTATTTGGTTTTTGCTTATTAATTTAAGTTCCTTATAAATTCTGGGTATTAGACCTTTGTCAGATGCATAGTTTGTGAATATTTTCTCCTGTTATGTAAGTTTTCTGTTTATTACGTTGATATCTTCTCTCACTGTGCAGAAGCTCTTCAGCTTAATTAGGTCCCACTTATCATTTTCTGCTTTTGTTGCGGTTGCTTTTGAGGACTGATGGAGTACTATGCAGCCATAAAAAAGAATGAAATTTTGTCCTTTGCAGAATTATGGATGCAGCTAGAGGCTATTTTCCTAAGTGAACTAGTGCAGAAACAGAAAAACAAATACTGCATGTTCTCACATATAAGTGGGAGCTTAACATTGGGAACACATGGACGCAAAGATGTGAACAATAGACACTGGGGACGACTAGAGCAGGAAGAGAGGAAGTTGGGCAAGGGCTGAAAAGCTGCCTATTGGATACTATGATTGCTAACTGGATAATGGATTCAGTCATATCTCAAACCCCAATGTAACAAACCTACATATGTACCCTCGGTTCGAACTAAAAGTTGAAAAACTAAAATAAAAATTTAAGAACAAAACTATAAATAAATAAAGTTTAAAAAAATGATAAAGAGAGACAGAAAGGCAGGAGGAAAACCAGGAAAATGTGTTGCCAGAACTGGAGAGAGTTTCTAAGAGTGAATGTCTGTATTGAGGTCCCCAGACCACTCTAGGTTCAATAATTCTCTAGGAAGTCTCACAGGACTCAATGTAAGTTGTGCTTACAACTATGAGTAATGATATGATAGGAAAGAATATAAAGCAAAATTAGCAAAATTAAAGGCAGACGGATAAATTCCAGGGGAAAGCAGGTGCAAGCTTCCCAGACTCCTCTCTCAGGGGAATCGCACAGAACACAGTTAATTTCCCCCAGCAACAAGCTGTGATAACAAACATGAAATGTTGCCAACCTAGAAGCTTGTATGATACTCAGTTCTCAGAGTTTTTATTGGGGGCTTATCATACAGGCAACAAATTCCTGGCATGTATTAAAATTCCAGGCTCCCTGAAGGAAACCAAGTGCTCAGTACACACCATACTGTGTGCACAGGTAGTTTATGTACACTTAGCTACTCTTCAAAAAATATCCTTACTGAGGTATAATTGACAATAATGTGATATAACTGCACATATTGATTGTATATAAGTTTGGACATATGCATATATCTGTGAAGCCATCACTACAATCAAGGTAAAAGACATATGTATCATCTCTAAAAATTTTCTTGTGTCCCTTGTGAATTTGTTTGTTTTTACAATAAGAATATTTAATTTATAATCTGCCCTCTAAAGAAACATTTAAGTACATAATACAATATTGTTGACTATAAGCATTATGCTGCACAACAGATCTCTAGAGCTAATTCATCTTGCATAACTATAATTTCATACCAACTGAGAAGCAACTTTCTCTTTTCTAATCTCCCCTGTTCCTTGGTAACTGCTTTTCTATGAGTTTGAATATTTTGGTTGCCTCATATAAGTGAATAATGCAATGTCCTTCTATGCCTGGCTTATTTCACTCAGCAGAATGTCCTCCAGGTTTATCCAGGTTGTTTCAAATGGCAGCGTTTCTCTCTTCTTTAAGGCTGAATAATATTCCGTCGTATGTATATGTCACAATTTCTTTACTCACTCATCTGTCTGTAAACTTTTGGGTTGCTTCCATATCGTGGCTTTGTGAATAATGCTGCAATAAAGATGGGAGGACAGATATCTCTTCACAAATCCTGATTTCAATAATTACTTCTGGGAATTGTAGGAAGTCTTCTCAAATCAAGATTCTCAGATGCCAGCAAAGGACAGCATTGTAAGCAGGCGTTTCTAAGCACAAGCAGTCAGGTCTGCTTTATGTATTTTCTATGCAGCACCAAAGTGTCAGATGCTGTTTGGGACGATTAAAGCTAAAGAGAATCAAAGATTGTCATTGAATTAAGTGACAAGGAAGTTATTCACGGCAGTACAAAAGCAGTTTCCATTCAGGGCAGAGTAAGGCAATTTTCCAAGGGTTGAGGCATAATAAAGGGATCAAAGACAGAAGAGAGTCAGTGTAGACGACTCTTCCAAGAAGACTTGTTATAAAGGTAAGAACAGAGAGTGCAGTAACTAGAAGTAAAAGTGGAGTAAAGAGTGTAATTTTTGTTTTCATTTTTTAACAGACAAATCTGGAACATATTGAAAAGCCGGTATAAACAAGTTGATAGAGAAAGAGAGGTTGAAGGCACCAGGCAGAAAGAAGACAATCAGAAGGATAAGAGTTCTGAAGAGGCAGAGGGAAGGTTGGCTTTAGACTGAAGAAGGGACTTTTCTTTCATTTTTCTGGGAAGCCAGGCAGAATGGATACATTCAAGGGCACAGAAATCTGAGATTTTCATAGGAAGAAGTTGAAATTTTTTTGGTAGCATTTGTTTTCTTAAATAAATAGGAAGTTAGATTTCTACTGTAAGATCTATTGAGATGTATGGATGTGGGTGTTGGAGGATTAATTAAAATGGGAAAGAGTGGAGTAAAGAAACACAGTAGGACTGACAATCTGCTTAATGTTGGTGACCACCACAAATTTATAACTGCAATAAATGGCTAGTTGGAGGCTTTCCTCAGAGACAATTCAGTAAAAAGTTGATGTTGGACGTAATCAGACAGACACTATGGTTCAGCTTAGAAAACCATGAACATGATGTGGCCTTGAGAAAGCCCTGAAGAGGGCAAAGGTGGGCAGTGGGAGATACATTTAAAAAATTATTCTGGCTTTGCTTTCCTGTTTTGTGTCTCAGGAAATAGACCTAGAAATTTGATTCTATTCAACCAGTGTTTATTGAACGCTTTATATTGTGCCACACACATGTTCTAGATGATGGAGATAGGGACATAGAGAAAGATTATTTTGCATAGTAAAATAACCAAAAGTCTCACTTACCACAGTATAAAAGAGGTAATTAAAAGAACAAAAGCGAAGGTGATAAAATAATTTTTTAATCTGTTCTCCCATGGTAAATCAATACTTTATATTATTTGGAGCAAAATCAAAGCTTTATGTTATTTTCCTATATTTTTCTTGTGACTATATACAAAGTATCACGGCATATATTATTCATGATTTATTTTAAACTTCTTTTTCTTCATTATAATGCATTTTGCTAATTAGTTATTTTCTTAGTCTACAGCCATTCAAGTTTTATTTACTGGATTTGTTGATAAAGATGGTGCACATTATAGAAGCAATGCTGGGAGTTGTTATTTCCTCTATTTTAATAAACCAAGGCTTTAATGAGGTGTCTGGCTGATCCATAGCCCAGAATTTAGAAGAGAAATCAAGCCTTCATTGGCAAATGAGGATCTAGACTTTGCTAAAAATGCCACAATACTTTGGCAGTCTGGACTGACAAGAGAACAAAAAGTTATTTTTAACATTCATTTTATGGTGCTGTTATTCTTGAATATGTAGGCATATTCTCATGAAAGCATTTCCATGTTGAACTTAGAGAAAGTTTTGACTGTAAAAATAAGTTGAGAAAGTACCGTAGCATTTCATTTATATTTCTTATTTAATTCAGCAACCCCAAAAAGGGAAAAGTTCTAGAATCACATATACAAAACTTCATAGGGAATAAATAAATATGTCAACAATGACACTGTTTATCCATTTTGCTGACATGACATGAAGTATACCATCACAGATTTATCACGTTGAATTTAACAAATATATTCCTAAATATATAGTTGTTGCAATAAAATATTTATCTTATATATACTAAGAACTATGCTAACATTTATGGAACATGCAAATGAACTGTAGTCTCTGTCTCCTGGACTGTAGAGTCTTAACATAGAAAAAGCAATGTAATGTATCAAACAGTCTAAGACAACATCCTTGATACCTTGAATATGTGGCAAAGAAAAATATGAGTAGGGAGCAATTGGTCTGGACTGTGGGATCCGGTTACTATTTAAAGAAGCAGCAGCTTCAGGATAAAATCTGCCATGATTGAGCTATTTCCTGTTCTGGCTTAATCCTCTCTCACTCTCTCACATGAAAATACTGGACTTAATGCTACTTAATGCATTAGAAATACTTAATGCTACTCTAAAACCTCATCTAGGTATGATGTCTACATGATTTGTACTTTCAACTTCCTCTACCTAGAAAGTCACACCTAATTCTTCAACCTGCTTTTATCACTAATTTTTAGCCTTTGTGTAGCAACTCAAAAATCACTTACTCAGGAGTGCTTCTCAGACCTGGCTTGGCTAGCTTAGGAAACCTCTTCTCTGTGTTATTAAAATATCTTCATTTACTTCTGCGCTATAAGTTGCCTCGTCACTGAGAGTCTGCAAACTCTTTGAAGGCAGTATATCCCTGGTAGCCACGGGTATACTGTATAAATGGGTCCCATCACCAGCCCCTAGAATAATGCCTGGTACATAATGGTCTCTCTAAAAATTATCTCATGGTTAAATAAAAGAGAACATTTGATATAGAGAATGCTCTATTTAAATGGGACATCAACTTTCAATTGTTCCAAAAATATCAAAGGCATAATGGTTAAAAGCACTATGACTTCCTCTAGGGACTGTGAGGAGATAAATCTGATTGCAATAAAGGAATAAAACTCGGCTCTGAACAAAGCAAGATGAATCCCATAAATTGTGAAAAAAAGTATACACCACAGAATTCTGTGGGTGTGTATCTATCATGTGCCTATCATTTCTTACTGTTACCACATTTAATCTAAACAATTTTGCCAAATGTCTTATTATGATAACTTACAGGCAGTTTCTAATTTAAAATTGTCGAAATTCTATTATCTACTTGTTCTAATTTGATCATTATTTTATTATAAAAACAATATGTGCACATAATGAGCTATTATGCCATTGGCATTTCCAGTTAGCTTATAAGTAACCTCTTTTAACTATTTGTATTTTTCAGTTCTGGTGGTTAACAATATCTTAGTAATATGGATATTATTTCACTGTTTAATATATCAACTTAGAGTAGTTTTATTTAGGTATTAGAGATTAAAAATTCAGCTCACTTATTATACCATCTGCCAAATCTTTTCCTTCATTCTGAATTTCAAGTATTATATTATCATCTTAGTTATTCTGCAGGTTTTAAAAATAATGTAAATAAAGTATCCGGGCCTACATGTTTGTTCCATCCCTTTAGGCCAGGGATATACTGCCTAAAAAGACAAGGAAATGTACCTCCCTACACTGACCTACTCCATTTACCTCTGTCATACCTACTGTATTATTATTGGAGTATCAAGACTTGTAAAATTGTCATTCTGATAAAACTGTAATTAATTCAGGTATGTTAATAGTTTGAGATTCTAAAAATCTAAATACCAATAAATAGTATTAATAATATTTGGTTATCCAAATACTACTTTTTTTTTTTTTGAGATGGAGTCTCACTCTGTCACACAAGCTGGAGTGCAGTGGCACAATCTTGGCTCACTGCAACCTCTGACTCCCTGGTTCAAGTGAGTCTCCTGTCTCAACCTCCTGAGTAGCTGGGATTATAGGTGCGTGCCATCATGTCTGACTAATTTTTGTATTTTTAGTAGAGACAGGGTTTCATCATGTTGGTCAGGCTGATCTCAAAAATACTGATCCTCCCATCTCAGCCTTCCAAATTGCTGAGATTATAGGCATGAGCCACTATGCCTGGCCCCAAATACTACTTTTTAAAAGAACGAAGAAAGGTAATTTAAACTGTAAAAAGAAACCCATAGAGAGAAATATAATTTGACATCATGTAAGACATGCTAATGAGAAGAGAATCAACCAGCATCAATCAAAATAGTTCTCTTTAAATTTTCTATCATTCAAACATAACAAATTTTGCTTTGCTTTCTTGAGCATCACCTTTATATATAGCTCTTTGTTTTTCTGAGGGTTTTTATTCATAACTCTATGCTTCCTTTATGATACAACTGATATCTTCCAGCTTTTATGTCATGAAATTCGATGAACAAGGTCACTTTTATCTTTCATTCATTCTTCTTTACGCACTCTTTCCCTCTTCCAGCAGAAGAGCCATGTCCCAAAAAAGGACTTGGATCCTAGGGTGAAGACAACGTAGAAGAGAGATACAGCCAGCACACAGTGGGCATGTGTCTTAAACACATGGGGTCATTTGCTACATTTCTTACTCAGTTCTGATACAGGCATAATATGTATGGTTGAGAATTTTTAAAATAATTTTGAATTACTATTCTAGCATCTGGTGCTTTTGAGGAAAGATTTGATGCCAATTCACCTATCATTTCTTTGCTAATTGATTGATATATTTTATCATATTCTTTCAAAAAAGTTTTAGAATCTTCTCTTTAATCATTGATGTCTTGAGCTCTTCTAAGGATTGTCTAAGTGTGAACTTTGTTTCATTCGTACTTCCATTAAAGACTTTTGTCTCTCTCTAGTTGTAATAAACTTTCTCCTCTTCCTCCTTTAATCTTTCCCTCTATGTTCCCTAGTCTTAATTGAAGTCTTCTAGCTTTTAAGCCATAATATTGAAATTTTTGTTAGAAACAGATATTTCTAATTTTATATTTTGAATTTCTGTCCTATAATTTTAACTGTTAATTTATTTGGAAATTAAAGTAATTGCAGTTTAAACAAATTGACCCAATCATAAGATAACATCATACTGGCTTTAGGTTATATGTGATTTCCTCAATTCAGTTCTCATTTTTTCTTTTTCTTTTGTTAATGACATTTCTAATCGAAGTAATATGATCTTTTTTTCCTAGAAATCTCTTTGCAATCAATGAAGATAAAACTTTTCAATTCTCTTTGAAAATGAAAATTGAAATTAAAAATATTATTTTAACTTTGCTGAATTATATCTGTTTTCCTCTTGATCAGTTGATTTGTATGTTCATTTTGGTACTTCTGTATCAAGACATTTGTTTTCCTCAAATACTTAGTTGCCTTTAATTTTCCATTAGACTTATGAGTAAATGATAAGGTAGATGATTATAGATAATTGGAGACATGTTCTAAGCTGCTGACAAGTCTGACATCTATTTTTTTTATTATTTAAACAATCAAACAAAAAATCCTTCTTGTAATTGAAGGACTGACCCTAATGATTACAAGTCCAGGGTGTCTGGACAATGTAGTTGGCTTTCAGGTTTCCTGTTGGGGTACACAGGTGGAGTGTAGGTAGCAAACTGCCCTTCTCCTCTAGTGAAAGTGCTTTCCTCTTAGAGACACATACCTGCATTAGGAATTCTGACCTTGCATGAATAGGTTCTTCAAACTCATTGGAAAACTATTTTCTAGTTTTAGCTACCGAGGCAACTCTACTGCACTCTCATTTTTGGTATATATAGATGTGTTTAAATTAAAAGGATCAATTGACTTAGGCTTCATATAGACAGTTTTAAAATTATTTATTCAGGTTATTACTCTACTACCTTTTGTGCTTTCCCTGCCTAATGATTCTGAGCCTGATCGTTCCAAGATTTTGCCAGGAAGCTCAGTTCCTCTTCTTCTCTTCCCTTCTCTTCTTTTCTCCTTCCTCCGTCCCTTCCTTCCTTGTTTCCTTCCTTCCTTTCTTCCTTCCTTGTTTCCTTCCTTCCTTCCTTCCTTCCTTTCCTTCTTTCTTTCTTTCTTTCTTTCTTTCTTTCTCTCTTTCTCTCTTTCTCTCTTTCTCTTTCTTTCCTTCCTTCCTTCCTTCCTTCCTTCCTTCCTTCCTTCCTTCCTTCCTTCCTTCCTTCCTTCCTTCCTTCCTTCCTTTCTTTCTTTCTTTCTTTCTTTCTTTCTTTCTTTCTCTCTTTCTCTCTTTCTCTTTCTTCCTTTCTCTCTCTCTCTCTCTTTCTTTCTTTTGACAGGTCATCCAGGCTTTAGCAGAGTAATGTGATTTGGCTCACTGAGCCTCAACCTCCCAGGCTCAGTTGATCCTCCCACCTCATCCTCCCAAGTAGCTGAGACTACAGGCACATGGCTCCATGCCCAGGTAATTTCTTGCATTGTTTTGTAGAGACATGGCATTTTCTCATGTTGCCCAGGCTGGTCTCCAGTTTTAGGGCTCCAGCAATCTGCCCACCTCAGCCTCCCAAAGTGCAGTTCTAATGTAGCCTTCTTTGGGTTTTTCTTTCTATTCTGATTCGCATGTTAATGTGGTCTCATCCACTTTCCAAAATGTCCTATTTTCTGAGATGCTTGGCCTATTCTTAGTATTATTAAGGATGTATCTCATTTTGTACTTTTTTACTAGAATCTCAAGCATATTTTGGCATGTATGTGTCTCAGTTGGCCATCATGAACAGAAAGCTACCAAATTTATTTTCCCATACATTGGTAAAAGCTATTTATCTATTCATTTACTGGATAAGAAATTAAATTATACTAAGAAAATTAGGCAACAATGATATAGAAAGGGAGGAAAGAAGACTAACATTTGTTGATCACCTACTGATAGCCAAGAACCAAATAAGAGACATTTTTTTTTTGCTTTCATGATTTAATTTCAGCTACACAATAACCCTAAGTGGTGTCATTATCCGGTTATTAAAGATTTATCAGGGAATTCAAATAAACCTAGGGAGCTCCAAGAGTTAAAATAAATTGTCCGAGTCGAGTCATAGGACTAATAAATTGTAGAACTGATGCTGGGCATGCCTGGCTCTAAATCATCTCCTAGTTCTTTCACAGTGTGCTGAATGCCTTCGAGTGGTTTAGACTGGATGCTGGAACATTGTTAGTTGTGTCTAAGTTATTGTTGTTTTTAAACAGGAAAATAACACATGAAATACTAGATTGTATTTGCAACCTCCAAACTCAGAGAAATTCTATAAAAAGGGAAAATGTATTTTAAAATACATTTTCAGACTAGCGTAAACAGTGGAACATACCACATCCTTTTTATGAAAATTCAACCAGGGACATATATTTTCTCCTCCATAATTGGATTATGCACAGATAGTAACAAAATGTAAGTGTTAGCGTTCTTTAATGACTAATTAAGGCTAAAACAAGAGATGCTGTGATCTGGTGCCCACAGACTGTGAGACAGAGACGGTAAAGCAGGTAAATGTAGTTCAGTTCTCCCCCAATATATCATCCATGCCAAAACAAACAAACAAACAAACAAACAGTGACAAAAGGCCAGCTCAAGTGTCACGATCTTCATTCAGTCAAGAAATGGTGTGTTTCTTTCTTCCCTAATGAATTAGATATATATGACACTCTCAGTGTATGTGGACCTATCAGTCTATCTTCATCCTATCTGATTCTTATCATAAGCAAAGGGAACTGAAAAATAGCAAACAGCAGTAGAAACAAAGAAGCAAACAAATATTTTATGTTAGATGGTTTATGAGGGAGAATCACATTAGGTTTCTATAGAAAAAAATTTACTGACCACATTACTGGTCAACTTATTATTAAAGACTTCTCACAAACAAAAACAAACCTTTGCTATTTTGATATGGCTGGGTTTAAATATAACATATTGCTGTTTTTTTCTGTTTATCCAATGTATTCTTGCTTAATTTCCTCCATCTGTTTGAAGAATACATGTTTATTCTAGTTTATCTCCTTTATTGATTTATTAGCTATGCACCTATGTTTTGTTTTTAGTGGTTGCTCTATTTTTTGTCCAATACAACTATACATGATTATGAAAATGTTCTATTGTCTGCATTGCCCAACACTATTCGCCAGTTACATATGACAATTGTGTCCTTGAAAAGTAGGTTTAAATTTCATATCAAATAGATACATATAGCTATCAAATGCTATACTGTGAAGCTTAAGGGATTATTATGTAGAATCTTAGCTTATCCAAGTTTACCTTCAAATAATACTACTTTACCTGGCCAGGTGTGGTGATGTGTTATTTGGTAGTTCCAGTTATTTGGGGGGATTCTAATTCCAACTGAGGCAGGAGGATTGCCTGAGTCCAGGAATTTGAGGCTGCAGTGAGCTATGATCACACCACTGCACTCCAGTCCTGGTGAAAGAGTGAGCCCTGTCTCTAAAAAGAAGGAAAAGAAATTGCTTTGCCTAGAGTCTAAGAATCTTATATCTATGCGATAAGTTTAAGACTAGACTAGTCTAGTTCAATTGTCACTGTACATTTTCCTTCTACTTATGTCATAAGCTCCCATTCTATATTGCCATCATTTTTGGTTTAGGCAATCGCTTTTTAAAGATACTTTTAAATAAAATGAAGTATCTTATATGTTCCCATATATTTACCCTTTAAAGTGTTCTTCATTCTTTTTAAAATTTCTACCTATCTAAAGAACTTGCTTCTTTCTTCCTTTCTTTTTTAGTGAAGATCTGCAGAAAATGAATTCTCTCTGCCTCCGTATGACTTAAAAAGTGTTTATTTCACTTTCACTTTTTAAAGTTGATTCTACTGTGTATAGAATTCTAGGGTTGACACCTTTCATTCAATATTTTAAAGATGTTGCTCCACTCTTCTCTGTTTTGCATTATTCGTGACAAAATGCCTGCTGTCACTTACCTTTGTTCATTTATACAAATGGTCTTTTTTTCCCGGCTGCTTTTAATAATTTTTTTTAATCAGGGATTTTCAGCAATTTGCTTATGATGTGCTTTGGTGTGTCTTTCTTCAGTATCTTGTATTTGAGGTTGGTTGAACTTCTTAAATTTGTGGGTTACAGTTTTTATTAAATTTTTATGAATTAAATAGTATTTCTTCAAATATCTTTCTGTCTTTACCCTATTATTGTTTTCTCCTTCAGGGATTCTAATTATGGATCTGTGAGGCTACTTCATGTGAGGCTCCTTGATGCCACAGCTCACTAATACCATGTTCACTTTTTTAAAAATCTTTTGTTCCCTGCATGTTTAATAAGTTTATCAATATTTTTATCAGCAGGTCTAAAATGTTGCTAATATCATCTAGGGTTTTTCTGTTTTTTGTCTTAGCTGTTACATTTTTCATCTCTTTGAAGTTTAATTTTGGTTTTTCTTTTACAAATTGTATTTTTCTCTTCAACGTATTTATGCTTTCCTTCACGTTAATGAGCATACAGAAGACATTTGTAATAGCTGATGTAATGTTTCTTTTAAATGAATTCTGTCATTTGTGCCTCTTTCTACATCTATGTCTATTGAAGAATTTTTTTCTCCTCATTATGGGCCACATTTTTCTGTTTCTTTTGTGCCTAGTAATGTTATATTGGATGCCAGACATTGTGGATTTTGTATTGGGTGCTGAATATTTTTAAACTGCTTTAAATACTTGAAGTTTTTTTCCTTTTGTCTGGGACGCAGCTAAGTCACTTGTTTTATGCTTCTGAGGCTTGTTTTTTAATATGTGTTAGTATGGGATAGAACAGCCTTTATTCTAGGTCTAACTTATCCTACTTCTAAGGCAGTAGCCTTTTAAAGACTTCACTTGATGCATATATGTTAAGATATATTTCCATTCTGGCTGATGAAAACAGTAATTATTCCTGGCACTGTGTGAGCTCTGAATATTATTTTTACTGTTTTTTTCTGATGGTTCTTGACTTACTCTTGGTAGTTTGTTCAGTACAGTGACCAGTGCACAGCTAAAGGCTTGAGGAAAGCCTCCGAAGATCTTTGGAACCCACCTTCTCTTGAGGATATTTTATCCCTGGTATTCTGCTCCATAAATTTGAGTTGCCTTGGCCTCCTTGAACTCCAGCTTTGTCTCCTCAACTCAAGAAAACAATAAGCTCCATTTTCCTTCCTCCTGTGTGATGGTTAATTTTTTGTGTTAACTTACCTGTGCTAAGGGATATACAGATAGCTGATAAACATTATGTATTAGTCCATTCTTATGCTACTAGCAAAGATACGCCTGAGGCTAGGTAATTTATACAGGAAACAGATTTAATTGACTCAGTTCAGCAAAGCTGGGCAGGCCTCGGGAAGCTTACAGTCATGCTAGAAAGGGAAGCAAACATGTCCTTATTTACATGGCAAAAGGAAGGAAAGAATGAGAGTCAAGTAAAGGTGGAACTCTTATAAGACCATTAGCTCTCATGGGAACTTATTCATTATCATGATAATAGTATGGGGGAAACCACCCCATGATTCAATTACCTCCTACCAGGTCCCTCCCACCACACCTGGAAATAATGGGACATACAATTCAAAATGAGATTTAGGTGGAGACACAGACAAACCATATCACATTATTTCTGGGTGTGTCTGAGAAGTTGTTTTCAGAAGATATTAGCATTTGAATTTGTCAACTGAGTAGAGATCACCCTTACCAACTTGACATCTTTCAATCCATTGAGAGCGCAACACAGCAAAAAGGTAGAGGAGGGCAGATACATTCTCAGTTCATGACCTAGGACATCAATCTTTTCCTGACCTCAGATATCAGAGATCTTGGATCTTAGGTCTTTAGCCTCCTATACCAACTCTTTAGACTTTACACCAACTCTTTAGATTATGACATCAAGAGCCCCCCCCTCCACTGCCCGATTACTAGGCCTTCACACTTGGATTGTTTCCCAGCTTACTGATGGCAGATGATGGGACTTCTAAGCCTCCATAATCACAGAAGCCAATGTCCATAATAAATTAAGTCAAAATCAATCATCTTCTCTCCTTATCCTCATCTTCCTGTTCCCCTTCTCATCCTTTTCTCTTATAGATAGATTATAGATATAGACATAGATATAGATAGATACAGATATAAATATAGATGTCTTTTACCAGTTCTGTTTCTTTGTAGAATGCTGCCTAATATACCTGTACTACAATCTTGCCTAAAAACCTCTCCAGTCTGTCGGCTGTGGTTGTCATTGATCTCCTCTTGCTTGTTTTCTTTCTCTCAGCTGTCACTCTTCCTTACTCTCTGCTGTATAATGTCTGAAAACTATTGCTTCATAATTTTGTCTTGTTTCTTAGTTTAAGAAAGGGGATAAATTCAGTTCCTGTTACTCATGAGTGGAAGTAGAAACCTGTGATTTTTACTTACTTTTTGTCTGCTTGCATTTGGTAAAAAACAAATAAAAAACAATCTTAGCTGTTAGAATATGGATACAGGCAGCTTTGCTTTTCACTCAGTTCTAGTTTACACCACAATAGGTCGATCCAATGATCATAAACTTAAAAATGAAATTTATTTTAAAGGTACCATGCATCTTGAGTGAGAAAAAGGGTAAACATTGGGGGATATATGATTTATGTCTAAAATCTACATTGTTTTGATCCAGAGCTTTTACGCCTTATTGCCATAACCTTATTTTATATAAGATGAAAGACATTTTATCAGGAAGACTTCTTCTAAAGTATTCACTCATATTTGAGATCTATTTGAATACAAAACACAGTAAAGCAGTGAAGTAGGTACAGCGGTCCACATACAGGATTAAGCTGTATTTTTATAAGCAGGCTGGCTAAGAAATGAGGCCCTCCAAGCAGCAAAAATTGTTTGAGGCTAATTTAAGTACAAAACACAATCAATAAAAACATCAGGGCTATATATTATGTGTTGCTAAGAAAGACAACAAATAACTCATTTCAGAGTACTTACCAGCTATTCAGACTTGGAAGACACATCTCCAATGAGTCAGAATGGCAGAGAAAGACTGTAGCTGTCACTGGCATTCAGCAAATCATTGGCTTTTGCAGCCTTTAAAATCTAAGAAAAGCTTTGTGTTCATTTTTAAATAGACTGTCTTTTTCTTTACATATGCTATGAAACATAAGTTCTATGTTACCACACGTTTATTGACCACTTCAAGCCCAGTAGTGTGTGCTGAGTATTTGATGTATAATGATGAGTAACAGCAGTTTTATTCCTAAATAATTTTATAATTAAGTAGGGGTAAAGAATATGTCCAAATATTCATAACCCAAGTCATTATATGCTAAGTGCCTTAAGGATGGTCTGAAGAAGGGTGTCCAGGGGCAGAGACTTTGCCTGAATTGTCTCTATTGGATTCTTTCTCAGAGGAGGTAGCTTTTAGAGTAGATGACAGAGATGGGCAGGATGTTCACAGGAAGAGGTAGGAATGGATGGTAACTTATTAAGAGAGAGGCAACAAATCATCAGTTAGTGATTTAAAAAAATAAGTACATAGAAGGTTAAGAGGAGGGACTAATGGAAGAAGACACTGGAGAGGAAAGTTGGGCATAGGATTATAAAGTGCTTTACATGGTGGCTGAAAGGTTATTGTGCAAGATAGGTAGGTCCCTTCTGAGTTTCCATTACAGTGCATTACAGCACTAGGATTTGCTACTAAATATACAACTTCACATAGCATGGATTTTTTTTTTTTTAAAAAAAGGCTTTTTGGAGAAACTTAAATAGGCCAAAAATATACAAGGAAAAAGATGTCACGATACTCCTTTCACCCCACAGAGAATGTGTGGGGGTCAAGGCAATGTCGAGCCCGCAGCATATTCAACTGGTAACGCTTTACCTTGTTGCTCTCACTTTTTCCAGAGAAAGTATGAGAAATTAGCCTATCAGTGGGTGAATTCACAGATTAGTTAGTGATGTGGTGTCTGAATTTTTAGGCAGTGTCTAGAGAAGCAAGATAGCTGAAACTTAAAGACCTCGGTCCCCTGGATGTTACTGTGTGACCCCTAGGAGGCCACATGGGAAGCTGAATTTGGATCCAACAACTCATTGGGACATAGTGGTCCTAAGTCCCAACTAACTTCCGAGGTCACTTTTTGGAGAATTATGCTCATTAGACCATCAAAAGATTGGAATAAATAAGGTTAATGGAGGTTGCAAATTCAAAAAATTTCTGAAACCAAACAGAATTTTAAAGAAAAAGGGAGCGCAGGGCTTAAAGTATACCGAAAATGTTAACAACATTCAAAGTTAAATTTAGCAAGAACCTGCAAAACAAAGGCCAAGATTATCCTTGTTTATCCAATGTTCAGATGAGGAGTGAAAAGGACGATAGGGTCAGCATGACTCAACCATGAAAACAGGTAGCTAAGAATGTGCCAGTGCATCCTCAGTACTAAGAAACCTGGAAGAGCGAGTTTGGGTGGAAAGAAGGCAGTAAGCTTAGGTTTTAGTCAAGTTGGATTAGAGAGGTCAAATAGAATAGCTAGAACACACTTTGTGGGTTCTTTTGTCCAAGACACTTTTTTTTTGAGGCAGGGACTCACTCTGTCACCCAGGCTGGAGTTGAGTGGCACGATCACAGCTCACGGCAGCCTCCAACTCTTGGGCTCAAGCTATCTTCCTGCTGCAGCCTCCCAAGTAGTTGGGACTACAGGCACACACTAGACCCAGCTAATTTCTTTTGATTTTTCTGTAGAGACAGGGATCTTGCCATGTCACCCAAGCTGGTCTCCAACTCCTGGTCTCAAGCAATTCTCCTGCCTCAGCCTCTCAAAGTGCTGGAATTGCAGGCTTGAGCCATCACACTCAGCCCATTTAAGTCTTAAAATTACCCTTTGAAGTGGAAACTATTATTGTTACCCCCATTTACTAAGACTTAGAGATATTAAAAAATGGTTAATTATACCATTCAGCTAGTAAGTGGCAAAGCCCAAAGGAAGATAGTCTTCTGATGCAAAGCTGATCAATCTCTGAGTCAGTGAAGAAATTCCAACCAAAAGATCTATCTGAGAGCAGCCGCAGAGGCTTTGGTTTATCCAGCTAGTCATGGGAGAAGGAGCTACAGGAAGAAAACAAAATTGTTCTAAACGAACACAGATATATTAAAAGAAAGGCAGTCCTGAAGAAAATGTTGGAACAGTCTAATTTGAGTGAGCAGTGGAAGAGAGGAACAAGTATGAATAAGGAGAATGGGAGAAATTAGAGAAGACAGGAATTGTGTTAGGAAAAACAAGAAACGAAGCTTTGAGAAAAATCCATAAACCACAATGTAAATTGTTGCCAAAGGGGATAATGACTAGAAGGTTATGGGGAACTTTGGGATAATAATGACAGACAACTAAAACATGCTTCTGTGTGTCAGGCGCTGCTTTAAGTACTTTATGCCTATCAATCATGTAATCATCACAGCGAGTTTATTATCCCATTTCACAAGTCGAGGCTGATACACAGAGAAGCAATGCCCCACTAAAATAATTAAATGGGAGGAAATTTGACTGAAGTGACCCTGACACCCTGGGTTCTGGGATAAGAAAGCCAAAACCCAATACAGAATTTAAAAGAAAACAGAGCTTAATCTCAGCCAATCACAGGTATCCTACTGGGCATTAGGTACTAGCATCTTGAACTTCCTGCCAAGATATTCTAAATAAGGCATTCCCTCATATTTTAACTAATCAAATAATTTATCTTATTTGCTCTTACATTCACCCTATAAAAGCTTCTCCTTATGTCCCTTTCTAGTGCTATGAACCACTTCTAGTTTTAAGCTCTCTTGATTCATGAATTGCTATCGGCTCGAATGAACTTTTTATCTTTTAAGAGCCCAAAGTCACTCAGCTCATAAGTAGCAGAGCTGTGATACAACCCAGTGAGTCTAATCCAAGTATATACATCCTTCACTGTGCCACGGTTTCAGGAGAATGGCATCTGCACTGACCAGATGGTAGCATGTTGACAAATGACTAAATGATATTATTTTCCATCTTGCTATGTACCAGTGGTTAATGGGATAACCTGGCTTTGGGATCTTCTTTTCTTGCAGACTCATTTTCTAAAAAAAACAAAGATCTGGATTCCAGCAAAGGTAAGCTTAGTTGTGCTGCAATGACCACATTGCAGCTTCTGTGGCTTTGGAGATTGCTGGACTTTTTTGACAAGTGGACCAAAGCCTTAAAGGCCAGGACCAGTGTTTCTCTGGGGGCTGCTTAGCTCCCTCTCCCGTTTCTTCCTGATGTATTTTCCTTCAAAATAGCAGAGAAGCCAAGCAGACCCACATATTTGGTAAGAAGGGGAAGAGAGGATGCTGGTGAAGAACAGGGGTCTGAATCAGTGCTAAACAAGAGGAGGTCCCAGTGTCAATTACAAGAGCCTTTTTCCTTATGAGTCAGGCCTTTGCTACTTGATTTGAGGCACAGTACATAGAGGTGTAGGCTTAATCCTACCTAATCACAGAAAGGCAGCTGCTGGCACCAATGGAGAGGAATGATTGCACTCACCAACCCTTCGTCTCCACAAGAAGACCCTTCTAGTCTTTTGTTACCTTTCCTAGTCATTAATTCCTTTGAGAAGGGGCATTGCTTGTGAGCTTTGGTTGAAAAGCTCAGCATTTTTCCTGAGAGGGATTCTACGTTATCCCATTAGCTGGAGCAAAGTGGGAGTGAGGTCATCCTGGAAGCCCCAAAAGAGGTCTGGTTCTGGGGAGTAACTGACCATGATTTGAATAACTGCTCTTAACCGCTCAGCCCCAAAGCCTTGCATTTCTCATCTCTTATGTTGCTGAACTTAAGGCTTCTACAGCCTCCCCCACTTGCTCTCTCTTTAAAAGCCCACATTTTTCTGCCTTCACGATCTTATTGAAGAGCTGTTTGCCAAGATTCCCAATGATGGAATCCAGATGCCAAGGGGAGGATGGAAGAAGACCAGGTGAGGGAGCCTCAGTTACTGCCCTTCCCTTGTGGGGAGTGGGGTGGGTGTGGAGAGACATTTGAAGGTGGTCCTTCAAATAAGAGTTGGAAAATTGAAAGCAACTCTGTCTATATCAGTGGTTTCAAACTTTGCTGCATATTGAAATCAGCTGAGGACCTTTGAAATATATGGCTTCTTCATTTGCACTCCAAGACATTTTTATTAAACTAGGATGGGATGGGCATTGGAAGTTTGGAAAGCTGCCCAGGTGATTCTAATATGCAGCAAAGTTTGGGAACCACAAGTCTACACTACACTTCCTCCCCTATCCTAGATTCTTGAAGAATATCTTTGAATGTGTGGCCTTGAGTTAGCTTAAGGAAGGCTGGATCCATCAAATATATTTATTCAAGTTGGCCTGGTGGGCTTTTTCCATTTGGATCTGGTATGGTGTCATGCTTGTTGGAATGGCCTTCCTGACCCCTTAACCTCTTCACAAAAGTCATCAACAGTTAGGCTTAGTCAGCTGGGAATGGAGCTTAAAGGAGATGCAGCAGGTGTCAGAGCTCAAATCTATAAGTTCTAAAGGCTAACAGAAGTCCTCGGAGGCAGGTGGTGAAGAACACCAGAAGAATGGAGGAGGCAGATAATATGTTAATCCAGCAAGTTTTGGTGAATGATAGATACCAGCAGTGATGGGGATACAGCTTGATTCTAGAACACAGGATGTTCAGGTGGAAGGTAATCACAATCATTTGAACAGGACTGGAAGCAGGAGGAGGGAATTTGGTAGCTATGGGAGATTCATTGACACCAAAATTTTCTGGTCTTCATTGTACCCATTTTGTGTGAATGTGAGTGATCTGTGTCCAGAGATAACAAAACTCAAATGAATATTATTATACAACAATACTGGAAATATGTATTTGGGTAGTATCGTCTACTGGGTGATACGTAAGGACCTAGCACAGTGGGGAAGACTTTGCAAAAGAAGCTTGTTGTGGTGTTGTGTAAGGGAATGAGCTCCTCAGTGAGACAGACCTGGCAGAGCATGGCCTGAACACTTGCTAATTGTGTGATGTTGGTCAAGTTACATAAGTTTTCTGAGCCTGAGTTTCCTTATCTGTAAAGTGAGGATATGGTTTTCTCTCATAAATTTGTTGTTGGATTAAGTAAGATAATGGCATAAACATCTTGTACATTTCTTGGCATATAACACATATTCAGCAAATGCCAGTTGCCTGGCCTTTGAAGGAAGCCAAAATATTCCTCTCTGGAATACTGAGGATGGTTGAGCTGAAGAATGCAGGGGCATCCTGCTCCTCCCTCTGCCTGCATGCATGATGGCAGAAAAGCAATTTACAAAGACAGAAGTCGACTTTCCTTCCTCCACCTTTCCCACCTAAAGACAGGCTGCTTTCCAATACTTGCTTATCAGCTCAGAGACAGCAGCACCAGAGCATCTAGGAGTAGACGTTACTCTTCCCATAAATTTACATTCCCATATTTTTTAGGAAGCCCAAAGAAATTCTCTTCTTTATTGTGTTAATGTATAAGATTTATGGCTCTTTGACAAAATACAATGTAAGCAAAGCCCCTAAGCCACTGGCTTGAGAGAGAAATACTTTGAACTGAGGCTTCCTCCATATGATGGGTACGGCACACGTTAATAAACTTCTGCTGCTTTTTCTCTTGCTAATATGACTCTTGTTTTCAGAAAAATGTCTCAACTAAGAGCCTATGAGGGAAAGATAAGAAATTACATTATCTTCCCTACACTTTTCTCTGTCATCTTGTTCTTTTATCTCTAGAATAGAAACATATTTAAACATTTTTATAATATGCAGCAGGTTTAGTATCACTTAAATTTAAAAATGTAGGTGATTAAGTATAATAATATATGTAAAAGTGTTTTGAAAATTATAAAGTACTAAGCGACTCTAAGGTATCATTATTTTAATTACATAATTACACAGGAGCAACTCCTATCTCGTGGTTCTGCCTATTACTGCCTGCTGCTGATTCTCGAATCTGCATTTTCTAGGACAAATCCCTGAAGGCTCCTTCTCCACAGGGGCACTCACAAATCTCCACTTTGCATTTCCATATACGGACTCATCACTTTCCCTCTGCTGTGTTTTCTTCTGTTAGTTGGTTCAAAAATAATTGTGGTTTTGTCCATTGCTTTTAATGACAAAACCTGCAATTACTTTTGCACCAACCTAATACTTCTACTGGCGCTTTGGATGAAGTGATCCTTTCTGTATTTGTGTGAAGTAGGATCCGTCTGTGAACTCTGGTCAGAGCAATGGAGTGAGCTGAGGAGGATGGCTGGAGAATCAGAAAGTCATAATTTGAAATCTTGGAGGGGCAGAACAGTATATGGAGAAATGATATATTCTAGAATCTAATTGCCTTAGTTCAAATCCCAGCCTCACCTCCTATAAGCTGTGTGACCTCAGATAAGCTTCCAGATTTCCCTGTGCCTCAGTTGCCTCAGCTGTGAAATGGGGATAGTGATAACAGCACTTACCTAAGAGGGCTGCAGTGATAATTAAATGGCCTAACACAGTTAATCTACTTACAATACCTTTATTATTTATTAGCTTGATGCTGCCTTTATAGCCACATAGTCTCCACAAAAGCAGCTCAACTTGAAGCCTATTAGCTTGTCTGTGAAGTAGAATAAAAATGCTTTCCTGTTAGAGACTGTGATGATTACGTGAGAAAGTAAATTTGCTGCCAAAGAGTTGGAATCATTCTCTAGTTGACATCAAGGAAAACGGTGGGTTGAGTCCTGTTGCCTACTGAAGATAGAACATATAGATGTGCGCCACCTTCCTGCTTCTCCTTTCTGCATCTAGACTGGTCATCTTACCCGAGATGGGCCAGTTACATTGAATTTGGAAGCCCTTACCTTGGTTTGGCTAGTTACCCTGTATCTGACTTCTATTATCTGGGTTTGACTAGTTCCCCCTGAAACTGTGCATCTCACCTGGGAGCCGGTAAGGCTAGTGTCCAGGCTCCTGGGCAGGCTGATTCAGTAGAGACACTGTGGGCAACACCTTCTCACTTGCTATCTAGCTGCTTCCATTCCCCCATCATGAGGATTCAGAATTAGATGTAATGAAAGGGATCCTCACCTGAGCAAAAGAAGTGCTATACACGGTAGGTCTCAGATTACTACAGAATTTGTAGAGAACCCCCACAGTAATCAAGAATAATTTCCCTTCTATTTGCTATGAGTGTGTTTACCTAAAGGCTGGTCTAGGTTAAGTTGAGCATCCCTAGACTCTGGCTATCTTGTTGCCATAGGAGGATCCCAATCTGTTCCTGTTTTCTGTGATAAGCACTGAGATTGGTATTTCCACAGGTGATGTGGTCAATCAGGCTGGGAAGGGGGCATTCTCCTCCTCCCTACCTATTTGACGTGCTTACCTCCTGAAGTCCATGGCCAATATGATGTGGACACACTTTCTTCCAGACAGTAGCTATTTTCTTGCTAAAGCCTCTGCTGTACATTCTCTCGAATGTCCCCGTGAATTTGGGCTTCTCTTTCTCTGCCATTGTCCATATCATGCTGCTCATCTAATAAGTGTTGATACTGCCTCCGATGCCTCTCACTTTTGTGGTGTCTAAATAATGGTCTCTCCACATTCATTTGCTTCATAGCCATTGAAAAACTTGATTCAATCTTCTTAAAGCAACAGTTCTGATGCCTCACTGCAATGACTCTCCCATAGTCCACATACAGAGGTGGATTTGCCATGAAGCTAATGAGGCATAAGGTTGAGGGCTACCCATTGGCATTATGCTTGCATGGTCATATGTTATTGTAAAATAAATAAAAGTAATACATTTAACCCAACTAAATTCATACTTCCATGGCTTTCTGCTTTGGTTTGCCCTATGTACACACTCCCTCGTGTTAGGAGGTGATGTCATAGCGTGGATATTTTAGATTCGTGTAAAAGAAATTTTCAGTTGAAGACACACTACAATTCAATTTGGATGCCAGATGTCCTTTTTTGACTCACAGCTACGTTGTGCCATTATGCTATTTTCCTGAATTTTGCGATGTTTCCAAAATCTGTCAGCTTAAAAAGAATGCAGCATGTTGTGGCTTATTTCCTTATATAAAATAATGTGTTTATTTTACATTATTTTTATATTTTGAGACAGAGTTTTGCTGTTGTCACCCAGGCTGGAGTACAGTGATGCAATCTCGGCTCACTGCAACCTCTGCCTTCGGGGTTCAAGTGATTCTCCTGCCTCAGCCTCCTGCCCGAGTAGCTGGGATTACAGGTGCCCGCCTTCATGCTCAGTGAATTTGTGTATTTTTAGTAAAAATAGAGTTTCTCCATGCTGGCCAGGATGGTCTCCAACTCCTGACCTCAGGTGATCTACACGCCTAGGAATCCCAAAGTCCTCAGGTTACAGGCATGAGCCACTGCGCCTGGCCGATAATGTTTATTTTTGTACCTAATTTCGTAAGAAAATGTTTATGAAGGTGCCCCAAATTATATAAGCTGCAAGCACCCAACAACAACAAGAAAGTTTCCCTCTTGCTCATATTTTTTAAAGAATATACTACTTTGAGATTCCGATCCCTCTCTTCTGGGCTGCTCATATATTTTCCAAATTCTTCCAGCCCCCACCACTGTCAGCGTGGAACTTCTGCTCCTATTATTTACTACCCTCAATATGTCATACATGGATTTCAAGTCCTGTGTGTCTCTAAATTCCACCCATCCCTTTAGGCCCTCGCCACATTGCATATCAAGTATCAACTGACGAAGTCACAGTTATTGACTATTTCCAATAGGACAGGTGTTCTGTATACATTATCTTTAATTTTTACAACCACCTAGAGAGGGAGGCATCATTATGATCATTCTGTAGTTGAAGAAAGATAATCTGCAGTTATTTTTCCCACAGTCATGGCACACAAAGGCCAGGAGCCAGCATTTGCTCTTGGCTTGGAGCAGGATCTCTTTAGAATGAGAACCCCGCCACCCACCATCAGTCCAAAGTTATCTGTGAGCCCTAAAGTATGATGGTTCCCATCTTGTAAACAGCCAACCAGTTACACCATTCTTTAACAATTTTGTAAACACATTTCTTAATTCCTTCTTCCTCCACCCCAATTAGAGCATAATAATCAGAAAAACTTGGGAAAAAAATTATGCTTCCATTGTATCTCCTGTAGGGCCCATGGTATGCAGACAGGTTAGGGTTTATTAAATCAAGGTACAAATGAATTATTCTATTAGAAAACTAAAATAAAACCAGTTGGAGGAAGCACTCAATTTCAATTTATAAGAATTAGGAAACTTGAGAATGAGAGTTTCTGTTCTAACACTTTAATCCCAAAATAGAAGACAGAAGTTACAGGATGTATAACAGCAGAAATATATTTGAATCCTCAATGTCAAGAAATATTAACTAAAAATATTTTTCACACAAAAAACAATTCACTTGTGTCTGGATACTGACACTTCAGTGTAGGTGATTAGACTGAGAGGAATTCATAGTTCTTAGAATATAACTGAACAATTATATAGAAATTTTGAAGTCAACTTCTGTTCTTCAACCTGAAAAATGCATATTTTCAAAACCCAATAAAATACAACGATAATGAAGATTAACAAACAAGTTGCATATCAGAAAGATGATGATGTCATTATGGTTTTCTTTCATCTCTCTCTTTTTTACCTAATTGTCCAAATGTTGTTTCATGGAATAGTGGGAGTGAAACATACAAGCTTCAAGCTTTTGTTTCCTCCACCCCCTCTCTCTCACTCACTATACCTCCCTGCCTCCTCTCTTACTCCTATCACACTTTCTTCCTCTCTATCCTTCTCTCTTTCAAATCATTAATGTATAAAATTGAACGGAACATTTTGTTTCCATACACAAGCTATAGGTATTTGCCTCCAAAGAGCATGCTGGAAAAATTTCTTTCATATCCTACTGATGGTCAGTCACTGGATCACAGAATCTCAGATTTATTCTTATGGTGGCTAATATCTTAGATATTATGTAGCTCAAAGTTTCATCAAATTAATAAACATAGTTGTTTAGTATGTCAAGCACCATATTAAATACAATACATATTTCATTTTGTTCTGAAGAAAATCCATAAGGTACATATTATCTTTAATATAGAGGAAACATAGGTTGAGCTTTTTAAATAATAATTGTCGACCTGTGGCCAGGTACAGTGGCTCATGCCTGTAATTTCAGTACTTTGGGAGGCTGAGGGGGGCATATCACCTGAGGTCAGGAGTTCAAGACCAGCCTCACAAACATGGTGAAACCTCATCTTTACTAAAAATACAAAAATTAGCTGGGCATGGTAGTACATGCCTCAGAAGGCTGAGGCAGGAAAATCACTTCAACCTGGGGGATGGAGGTTGCAGTGAGCTGAGATGGCGCCACTCCAGCCTGGGTAACCAGCACTAGACTCTATCTCAAAAACAAACAAATAGAAAGTTGTTAACATTAATTAGATGCTTACTGTATGCCAGGTAGCGTTCTGAGTTTTATGTTTGTTGACTTGTTGAATCCTCACACAATGCTGAGAATAGTATTTGCAAGACAGTATTGTCCACATTTTGTAGATGAGATCATTGAGGCCAGGAGACATTCAATGCCATGTCCAGGTCACACAGCTGGTAAGTGCCCACTAGATTGAAAACCAGGCTATCCAGCTTCAGAAACCACCATTCAGCTTAAAATAATGTATCTATTTAGAGAAAGTCTTTGAACTTAAGTCTTTTTTCCCCCAAAGCCCATTTTCTTAGTTACACTATTTCAATCTTCTTTCCAATTACCTTACAAAAGGTTATTAAGCCTTGGCTAGAAACCCTGAATTGTTGGAGGGATTGGCTACTTCTGCTTCTGAAGAAAGTTCATTCTATTTTAGGACAGCTCTCTTAGAAAATTCCTCCTTATACTGAGGTAAAATGTTCCTCCCCATTACCTGTGTGAAAGGAGCAGGTTGGCAGAAAATGCCACTACATGTGAGGCTCCACAGGAAGGTAAAGGCTGGAGTGTGCAGTGCCTTGAGGCCATGCCAGCCTCTGAAGCTGCTGTGGAGAGTGAGCCCTGAAATAAGTCCTGTGTTAACACACATCTTCCCATGCTGCACCTGGACGGCAGGTTTCCACCTTTGGAACAGGAATCTACTTTCATCCATGCTGCATTTAACAGTGTTGGTTTCTTCTCATCATTCCAATGTAAACATGTTTTGTCTCCTGACTCTGACTTTCAGTATATTACCCACTTTTTTCAGCTTTCTATGTTCATCAGTATTTTTATTCAAGCTACTGATAAGCTTGATATCAAGCTTGATACCAAGAAAGATGTTACTGGATGTTGCCTGAAAAATAGACTTGAAATTCTCAATCACCATTAAGTTGTCGTATTCCTGCCTTGTAATACATTGCCAGAGATTTTCTTCTGTTTTTCTCACCAGGCAGTGTCCAGGTGCTTCACCAACTAAGAGATAACTGGGTGAGAAATAGTAAAGATCATAAAACTTGAACTTCTGTAGCCAGGGAGGATGTTTATTGGTGCTACACAGGAAATAAAATGCTATTTATGCTTCTGCTTAATGGAGAATCAATATGTAGCCATGACCTAATTGGAAAGTTCTTTGAATGACAAAGGGTGAAAAAAACTATGGATCATAAACATCTACTCACTGCCACAGCTTTGAGAATAACATGAAGGTGACTGGGCCGAACACAGAGCAAATACATGAGGCCAAGACAGGACAAGGGTACTGACCCAAGAGAGCAGAGTGAAGTGCTTTTGTGGGCCCATTCATAACTCATAACAAGCAGGATGGGTGCTCGCAGGCTACAGCAGAAAAAGAGCCCCTTCTTAGAAATACCTGGTAAGGACTTTATTAATTAACATCTAGACTTTCAGTGGCTATGCTATAGAGAGGGAAAATTCTCTGTAATTACAGTGAAGAGCATGATACCAGAAAGCAATCTTCCCAGCCACCTGAAAAGGGCCCAGAGAAGTATCCATCTCATAAGCACATTCACAAGTTCTGTTCAGAGGAAGAAATAAGACTTTCTGAGCTAAAGCGAAACAAGAACACTTTTAGCTGGCCTAGATACTAGTAAAGACAGAATGAAACTTAAAAAGAATGTATCATTTATACCTTTTAGTTTATTATGCAGTAATTCTCACATTACTGTTTTAATAAACTGCATATAATTTTCATTTTGAAATGGTTCATATGTTTTTCTCAAAGTATTCTATTATGAAAAATTAAGAATAATTCTCCATGTACCATGTCAGAGAGATGACTAGTCTGACCCAACCCAAACTAAAAATCACATGTACGACTCACATTTACAACGCTCTAGCCCTAGCCAAAGTGGGCAGACCAGACAAGCAATCTTTCTCAGAATGTTCAAAACAGCTTATTCCCAACTAGTTGTGCTCCATATTACATTTCTACCCATAAGTAGATATATGGCCATACAAAAGTCAATTTGGGAGAGCAGAGCTTGCCTCTCTAATTGAGACATCTGATGCTTTTTTGCAAGGTGTCCATTTCAATGTTGTGTCTCATCCCAAGACTCACCCTACCCAGTCCCAGCAATTCCATGTGATACTTTGTCAATAGCTGTAACAAGAATAGTTACAATTTATGCTGCACTTAGTATCTAAAGTATGTGTCCTCGCTTAAAGAAATGACTTGGATTTACTGCTTTCTGGATTCTCATAATTCTCTGACATATATTTAATCATCCTGATTTTGTATTTTAAGAAATTTCAGTTCAAGATTTTAAGCGTCTTTTCTAAAGTCGAATAGCCAAGAGATGGGGGACGTGGTATCTGCTGTCTATGATGTAGTCATTTCCGTGCTTGGTGTCTTGGTGTGATGCTTGGGTTTTACTACCAATTCCTTTTCTTTCTTTTTTTTTGAGATGGAGTTTCGCTCTTGTTACCCAGGCTGGAGTGCAATGGCGCGATCTTGGCTCACCGCAACCTCCGCCTCCTGGGTTCAGGCAATTCTCCTGCCTCAGCCTCCTGAGTAGCTGGGATTACAGGCACGCACCACCATGCCCAGCTAATTTTTTGTATTTTTAGTAGAGACGGGGTTTCACCATGTTGACCAGGATGGTCTCGATCTCTTGACCTCGTGATCCACCCGCCTCGGCCTCCCAAAGTGCTGGGATTACAGGCGTGAGCCACCGCGCCCGGCCCCAATTCCTTTTCTAAGTTGTTTTGTTTTGTTTTGCTTTCCTTGTGGGCACCTCCAGCACTGGGATTCTGCTTTTATGTCCTGCCTTTTATGGACTGCCGTTCACACATATTCCAGCTTTGCAGTGCTCCTGTAGCGCTGTCTATCTCAGAGGCAGGGCCACCCATGTTTGGCTGCTCCCAAGGAAAGGATACAAATGTAAGACCCACATTCCATTTGTCTAAATATTTTAATTTATGAGCCAAGTTAACTAATTGTTTAATAAAATATGTTCAATCCCCCTACCTTGACAAATACACAAAAAAGACCAGAGAGGCCACATTTGAGTTCAGAATGATCAAATTCCTCAGCCAGAACCTGGTGGTGCCGGAATAGAAGGGTCCTAGAGCCCAGCAAGTCACCTGTCTCTACCTCTATCTCCATTCTGTGCTGCAAAGGGCCTCACACATTTACCACCCCAAGCTTAGGAGTGTGCATAGGGATAGGGCTATCCACCCCAGGGAGGGCAAATCTAGAGAAAAAGCCTAGGGGCCCTGGGGAAGGACTGAAGGGCCATGTGAAGAATTCTGGGATCTGGGTACCACCTGCATCACGGGCTGGGAGGGGAAGATGCTAATTCTGGGGACACGTTTCTCTAGCCCCGTGGGCACATCATCCATGGCAAAGGGCCTCCAGAAATTAGTCCAGAGTGGGGTCTTAGATGGGTCTAAAGGCAATGCTGCTTGGGGTTTCTCCAAACTTTGGCTTCTTTCATTGAAGATCATTGAAGTAATGAAGAACCTCTGGGTCAAACTCCAGACAAGTTGCCTTGCAGCCAGGCAAGCCGGTCTGCTAGAGCTAGTGCCCTACAACCCTATAGAATTGTTTTCTTTCAAGTATCCAGTGCTTTTCTGTAGATATGAGCCACCCATTCACAGAGGCTGTGGTGTGAACATTCAGTCTCTAAAATAGGACACCTTTCCCAAGACCTCTTTTATTTTAAAAGAATCTGCAATTTAAACCAAAGGAATACATTTGCTAATCATGGAATTTCTAGCACACTGGAAAAATACATGGGGCCAGCAATTTTCTTGATACAAACCTGTAGTAGTTTCCTAGAGCTACCATTTCAAAAGACCACAAATTTGGTAGCTTAGCATGATAAGCATTGATAATATACACTCAAAGTTGTGGAGTACAGGATTCTGAAAGAACCATGCATCTCCAAAGGCTTTAGGGAGGAATCTGCCTGTCTCTTCAGGCCTCTGGGGGCTCAGGTGTTCCTTGGTTTGTGGCCATATCACTGCAATCTCTGCTCCGTCTTCATATGGCCGAATTCTCTCTGTCACGAATCTTCCTATGCCTTTCTAAGGACACCTGCCGTTGGATTTAGGGCCCACCTGGGTAGTACAGGATGAGCACATCTCAGGATTCTTAACTTCATTACATCTTCAAAGACCTTTTCTCTCCAAATAAGGTGACATTCACATGTTCTGGGTAGACATATTTTGGGAGGGCTTACATTAATTCACTATGAAATTCTCATGCATTCACAAACTAAAGGCAAATGTAGGAAGAGGCAAATGGTGAGCACTGGAGTCCCTGCTGTGACCTCCTGCCTGTGCAAAGACCGTGAATGTCAGTCCAGCATTGCACTAACCCCTGGAAATTGGCAATGCTCCTCAGGGGAGAGCAATTTCCTGTGTGAAGGAGAGATGGATTGGGGAGCAACCGCATTTGGGAACATGATGAAAAAGTTGTGGTAACACTTTGGGGGGAAGCTTTAGCCACACTGAAGCAGAGGAAAGAATACATCATCTCTCTTACTTTTCAAGACCCATTATTTCCTCACAACCATTCCTGGAGATTAGATTAGTTTAGGACCTAAAATCTAAATTCTGTTATTTTTTCCCTACTCAAAGAAGACACAGAGCTATTAATAATTGACTGCTTATTTACTCTTAAGTGTTTTAATTATATTACTCCATTTTACTTCATTTTTCTTTTCATTATATAATGGGTGTGAAAGATAACATTCACACCCATTATATAAATGTGAACACTGAGGCCTTGAGATGTTAAGCAATTTGCCAGGATCTCATAGCTAGGAACTACAGGAGCTGAGACACATAGTCCATGCTCTTTCTGACCCTGGAGTCAGTCTGGAAGAGTCCTGGCCCTCTAAGTTGATTGCCTTAATATGACTGAATTTCCTTCTTTTCTCCTGTGATAAAACATCCTTTACCAAGAGCCAGAAGCTGGGGGCTGAGGGAGTAGATTTTCTTTTTGCTTACACCGTACTGCCATCTAGTGGATATATAATTAATTACAGCTGATACTGTTTCTGGTATCTTCATCCTTTTGGGGGGTGGTAATTGGTAATTAATTGACATTTAAATGTTGCTTTTAAAGATTGTGATTCTACAAAAATCCACATCAGCTTCATGCCTTTGCTTCCATATACATATGCACGGCTTCTCCGGTACACCTGTCCTACATATGTGTACCCCCTTGTTCATATTTTGTGTAGCAGAGAAGTGAGTTAGGCCTAACTTCAGTGCTCAGAATATGACTTGAAACATTTAAAAATTAAAATCATATGCAAACACACATGCTTCCCCTTCTCCCTCTTCATGGAACTGTGCTCTTTTGGCATGATCTAAATAAGGCTTCTCCAACCCACAGCACAGGTCATATGCGGCTTAGGACAGCTTTGAATGTGGCCAAATTTATAAAGTTTTTTTACAACATTATAAGTATTTTTGAGGTTTTTTTTTTTTTAACACATCAGCTATCATTAATGTGAGTGTATTTTATGTGTGGCCCAAGATAATTCTTCCAATGTGGCCCAGGGAAGCCAAAAGATTGGACAACCCTAGTAAATTGACAAAAATGTTAGGAATAGTTTAGACGAAAGTGACCTATTGACTTGCTTTTGATCATGTTTTTATATCTGAATACACAATTTTTGTTCTATCAAAGATGACATATACACTAAGCCATGACAGAACTGCCTCTGGTACTGACTGCCCAGTGCACATGACAGAGTGAGATCACCCATTCAGGGGTGTGCTCTGTCTCTGCGTGCATGTTGAGTGGAAGGAGGTCTCACAGCCCTATTACAAAATACACATTCTGTGGCTGCAAGAGACCACCTAGTGCTAGTATTAATCTCCTACTGTGGCTGTTGTAACAAATTACCACAAATTTAGTGGCTTAAAACAACACAGTTTTATTATCTTAGTGTTCTGGAGGTCAGAAATGTAAAATGGGTTTCACTGGGTGAAAACCGAGGTGTCGGCATGCTGGCGTCTTCTGGAGGCTCTGGGGGAGCATATGTCCCCTCACCCCTTCCGGCCCCTGAAGGTTGTCTGCATTCTTTGGCTTGGCGCCCCTTCTTCCATCTTCAAAACCAGCAACATGGCTCCAGTCCTACTCACACTGCTATCTTTCTGGTTTGTTCTCTTTTGTCTTTCTCTTCTCCACTGAAAAACCCTTGCTGGTTATCTTGAGATCACTACAGTAATCCAGGAAAATATCCCTATTTTAAGGGTAGCTGATTAACAACCTTAATTCTATCTGTGACCTTAATTCCCCTTTGCCATGGATCATAACATATTCACAGGTCTCAGGGGTTGAGGCTTGGACATCTTTGGTAGCGTGGGTGGGGCATGGGGCATTATTCTGCGTACTCAACACACAAGAGGAGGGAAATCTGGACTGAAGTGTTTCTTGCAGGGCCATGGTAGTGATGGGAGAGGCAGGTTCCACCCAGACACCATTCTTTCCCCTCTCGCTGCCTCTTCACAGATAGCACAGAGCCTTGTAAGAATGAGAACACATCCACCCTTAGATTTTGCCTGAACTTTTTGGAAGCCACACTTAATAGTAGAAAGGAGCATCGATTTAGACAGATTTCAATTTAAATCCCAGATTCATTCGTAAATGTAAGAACTTGAGTGTGACCAAGCTCAGTTTCTTCGTTCTTAAAATGGGTGTAATATCTTCCCCTTTGTATTGTTGCAAGGCTTAAATAAAAGAGTCTCCAAAGAGCACTTGGTAGAGGATGTGACAAATATTAGGATCTCATAAAGAACAGTTTCTGAAAATGAAGGTTTTTTGATTCAATCTTTAAGGGAAGATTAACTAAACACTCAACTAAACACTTTGCTGGGTGCTTGGAGAACAAGGAAAGGACAGTGTCTATCCTCACTAAGTTAACTCTAAGTGGATGAAATAAGATTTCATGTGTGAAATTAGAGACCAAGTTATAGCCTATGATCGATATAGAATTTGCCCAATCACATACCTTTAGGTCCAGGTGCATTTGTAGAGAACATTAAAGAGAAGAATATAGCCATAAAAAGTAATGAAACAGTGACCTTTGCAGCAACTTGGATGGAGTCAGAGGCTATTATTCTAAGTGAAGTAATTCAGCAATAGACAACTAAATATTGTGTGTTCTCATTTATAATTGGGAGCTAAGCTATGAGGATGCAAAGGCATAAGGATGATATAATGGACTATTGGGTCTTGGGGGATTGATGGGGGGTATACACTGCTCAGTGACATGTGCACCCCACAATCTCAGAAATCACCACTAAAGACCTTATCCATGTAATCAAAAACCACCAGTTTCCCAAAAGCTATTGGATCAAAAAATAAAATAAAACAATAAAAATTACAAAAGGAGGAGGACAATCTTTCCTTAATTCTTTCCACTCCTCATTTTCTGTAACAAGCATACCCTTATACCTACCTACATGACAATTTTCATACTGTATAAGAATAATACATGGAAATATGGTCATTTTGACCTGTTTCCTATTGGTGGCTGGGGACATGTATTGCTACCACACACACACACACACACACAAACACACACATACACACAGAGACACCATCAAGTTATATCGACAACTATTTTAGCTTTAAAAAGAAATAAACAATTGGCAATAAAATAAAAATGTCTTTTAAAGCATCTTATTACACTAAACTTTATTGCCAAATGGAAGTTCTGAAATAATGAGTTAAAAAGTTCATCAGTTGATAGACTGGATAAAGAAAATGTGGCTCATATACACCATGGAATACTATGCAGCCATAAAAAGGATGAGTTTATGTTCTTTGCAGGGACATGGATGAAGCTAGAAACCATCATTCTCAGCAAACTAACACAGGAACAGAAAACCAAACACCGCATGTTCTCACTCATAAGTGGGGTTGAACAATGAGAACACATGGACACAGGGAGGGAAACATCACACACCAGGGTCTGTCAGGTGTCAGGGGCTAGGGGAGGGATAGCATTGGGAGAAATACCTAATATAGGTGATGGGTTGATGGATGCAGCAAACCACCATGGCACGTGTATACCTATGTAACAAACCTGCACGTGCTGCACATGTACCCCAGAACTTAAAGTGTAATAATAATAATAAAAAGTTCATTGGTTATGAGCTACCCAAAAACAATGTACTGAATTTTTTTAAAATCTATTGCTTTTAGTAGACTATATCTATGTGTTCCCTATAGTCTTGTTTCAATAATTTATTTATGAATATGTTCATTAGAGAAGATAATTTTTACAACTATTGTAAATTTTTTTGAATTTGTAACATCTCACAATATGGTTTGGCTGTGTCCCCACCCAAATCTCATCTCGTGTTTCCACGTGTTGTGGGTTGGACCTGCTTGGAAGTAGTTGAATCATGGGGACAAGATTTTCCCATGCTGTTCTCGTGATAGTAAATAAGTCTCATGAGATCTGATAATTTTAAAAAGAGGCGTTCCCCTGCACAGGCTCTGTCATTTTCTGCCTGCAGCCATCCACACAAGACGTGACTTGCTCCTCCTTGCCTTCCACCATGATTGTGAGGCTTCCCCAGCCATCTGGAATTGTAATTCCAATTAAACCTCTTTCTTTTGTAAATTGCTTAGTCTTGGGTATGCCTTTATCAGCAGTGTGAAAATGGACTTAAACATCCAATATGTTTGAATGCATATTTTATTTTGGATTTTATGTAACATTCATGGTTATAATGCATGAATTCCTTGAATATAGAAATTAAACAGTAAAATGCTATTTTGCACATTAAAATATTAAAAAGACACAGAACCCCAAGTTTTACTTTGGCCCTGATGGTCTTTTTAATTGCCTCAATAGAATCAGAAAACAGAACCCTGTCTCTCAGGTCTATCAGACCTTCCTGGAACAAAGAAAGAACATCCGGCCATAACCAGTTCTGCTTGGGTCTCTGCCAACTCACACATATATGCCAGCATTGAGAAGGGTCACTAGGTTTTTATTGTGGCCTCAGTTCTACTCCTGATTGCTGAAAATCTCAGGAGATGGAGGATTAGATAAGGACTGGGAAACCTAGTATCAGCAACAAGATCACAGCTCTCTGGTTTCCATTAGCTTAATGTTCATTACATGCCAGGGACTTTGGCATGAGGACATTAAAAGCAGATCGACAAACCCAACCTCTGTCCTGAGTTTACGTGACTGAGGCTGAGACTGATTTGGTGGGGAGGTGGTCATAGCTTGGGTAATGAGGCTTTCACAGACTGCATGTGCAACTGTACTTTGGAAAGAGCATTCTGAGGCACTGTTTTGCATACACCCAGTACCTCCTCAGGGAAAGCCGTGGAGTTTTATATTTAGGAATTTTTCAACCCTCAGCTCAACATACATGCCAAGTCCAGCACGCTAATTCAGTGTGACAACACTGTCAACCAGTCCACTTAGGCAGTGGCTAAGGCCACATTCCAGAGCAACCTGAGTGATCCCTGCCAGAGGAAGGCTGGAAAGGATACTCTCAGAAACGCGTCATATTTTGTTCCTCTGCACCTCATTGGGAACTTTTTAGAAACTGCAACTGTCCCGCATTTAGTTTTTAGAATGTAATGGCTAGTACTTTTCAGTATTTGATAGATAAATTGGACTAGTTGGTTACAGTTGTTTAGAACCTAATATATGGCAAGCACTCTACTAAGAAACATTACGCATTATTTATGTAAAGTACTCAACCACACTATTAGGTGAGTAGAATTAGTGATTGATGAATCTGAGGCCTGAAGAAGTCAAATGACTTATCCAAGTTCGCATAGGGAGTAAAGAATAGTATTGGTGTTCCCCTCACAGCTCTAACCCCTTTGAGTTCCACTATCACTTAAGAACACAGAAGCTAAATATATATAAACAAATAAGCAAATAAATCTTAAGCAAACTTAGCTAGATTTTCTATTTTTTATTCAACAGATCGGTTTTTTTTCAGATATCATCTTTGTTTCTCTCCAGACATTGTTACCTCCATATCCTCTACACTAAGATGCGCAATATTGTGACTCTGAGAGGGGTCCCATTTGAAGTGCTCATGTGATGGATTCTTATTAAGAACATTCATTAAAAAAAGAGTATTCATAAAGCATCAGGAAATATCATTTGTCCTTTGTTCTGGATTAGATCATCCAGGAGATAACAGGTTTATTAAGCAAAATAATAAATGGATAGATGAGCACATGTGGGCAACAATTGTTAAAAGGAATGAATGGAAGAGATCGGGGTCAATAGACTCTTTTATACCATCCATGAGATCATAAAAGGGTGATGGTGTGATCAATTCCATTACATGTTCTATACCAGTTCTGACCAAACCTCTTAGTTTCCGCCGTCGACTCATTGAATTAAAATTCTTTCTACTCTATGATTATTTATTTCTACAATCCACAGAAAGGAATAAATGAGTCTTTGTGTCAAACCTCTGAGAATAAGTTCAGTAAATTAAAAAGATTGTTTTAAAGAGGATTCTTAATGATTTCTCCTTCATTGGCCTAGATTGGAGGTGAAACTCAATTGACCTATTTAGATGAACTTCTCTCTCCAATAATGAGGAGGTGATGATTAGGAGAAATACATTAACACGTAACAAGGTCAAATATGTACCATAAAGTATTAGCTAATGCTTTCCCTTTCCTGGTAATAGAGTTCCGGAGGGTTTCTCATCTATTTAAGAAACAGGCTACATTAGTCTTCAGGTCATGTGACTCAACATTTTATCATTTACATAGATTCAGCTCTAAGCTAAGGTGTTTGTTGCTGCTAAAGCTATTACTTTTTTTTCTTTTTTTTTGGCGATTAAAAACAAGAGCTAAGGATTAACAATAATTAAATATCTCTTAGAAAAGGTCAGTGTTACAAAGAAATGGTTAATTACAATGAGAGAATAATAAGAAGGAAGTTGAAGAAAATGTATTTTTTCAAAAACAAGCCTGAGTAAGAGCTATTCATGCAGTGAGACTCCCTGATTCATAGCAACTAAGTAGTTAATTAGAAGTCTGTAATTATCTTTTCCACTTAATTAAGAACTCCGTACAGATTTCTCAATGTAACTTGTTGGAAACCCTACTTATCTTGGTTATTGGGATTTCATGAGGAAACTGCTTTCAGTGTGTTAGATTGTCTCATTAAAACTTTGCTCAGCCATCCGTGGAAGCATGAGTTGGTTCCTAAGAGTCTAATAGTTCTGCGTTTGCTGGAGAAGTGTGACTGAAAGGGCATAGGACTGCACAAATAACTTTCTAATCCTCAATTACTAAGGTGGATATAAACCCACTATGCACTGCTATGGCCTTATTGCTTACTTATGCTGGTATTGATTCTTATTGACTGTGGGCATCCATATTGTTTAGTGCCCAGGCTGCATTAGATCATTGTAAAGCTCACCTGTTTTGCACATGGGTGACTACTTGGATGGAAAAATAGAACCCGCAACAAGAAACTGACTCCAGGTTAACTACTTTGACAATGATAAGAGAGCTCAAATTTACTTCCATCTGTAACAGCCGAAACGCATGAAGACAAGTCTCCAGGAAAGGAGTCAAAATGCAAAATGGCAGTAGAGTCATGGTGGCTCTACTTCTCTGTATTTTTTTAATAGACAGATCCTGTGATTATTATTAACATTGTCAATAATCTTTCTTAGAGTGCTTGCAAATGTAGTGGCTACAGTGCTGTAAATAGATGAATAACAAAATAGTAGAAATTCCAATGTCTACAGGTAATACAGAAAGAATGAAGCTAATGGATATGTGTAGCTGCTTAATGCAATCTGGAATAAAGTACAGTCTCAGTAAATGGTAAGAAATATAAGAAGTATTTCCTCATGTTTTTCAGATTGATTACTTCCTAATTTTCAATAATATATATTTCTTCACCAAATGAATGGATTGTGATGTTTTTAACCACCTTATTATAGTTAGACATTTAGGTTATTTCAAAATTTTTACAATTGAAAACAATAACAATCTCCTTATGGACATCTGTATGTTTCATGAACATTGTTTTTGAATTTTGGATTATTCCTCATTCTATTTCAAGTGGATTGGCTGGGACTAGTATGCCAATTTGTTAAAGAGTCCATTGCAATTGGTTCTACCCTCCTTATTAATTGTCTACTTACTGATAATGGTGAACTACATACGGTGCCTAACTAAGCTTAGAGATCTGTCATGTTTGTAATAAAAATTAATGAAAATACAAAATAGTATGTCGTACATGTGGGGGAAAACAATGAAGTAGAAACTAAGGTCCACTGATTTTTAGACTTTAATAAGTAGAGATTGAAGCTGGAATTGAGAATTCAAGGAGTAATTTATATCATTTAATCAGAAAAAGGACAGGGACAGGATATATAACTGTGGACTCACAGACAAGAAGAAGATGAATTTTGCTGACACAGTTTATTCATATGCAGAAATAACAGGGCATCAGTGGAGAATCAAGAGTAGGTAGAAGCCAGAGAGGAAAGCACTTTTGACATAATTTAAGGCATTTGGTCTTTGTTATTCAGCCAGTAGGAAGAAATATAATTTCTTATTATGAGGTTGACATGCAAAAAGGCATTATAGGAATTTATACTTTTAAGGGTGTGAATTACAAATGGTTAAAAATAGAGAGTTTTGTTTTTCATTTACTTGTTGGCTATTTGTATGTCTTCTCTTGAGAAAAGTTTATTCATGTCCTTTGCCCATTTTAAAAATTAAATTACTTGTTTTCTTGCTGAGTTGAATTCCTTACAGATTTTGGATATGAATACCTTATATGATGTATGGTTTGCAAACTTTTTTCTCTTAATCTGTAGATTGTCTCTTCACTCTGTTAACATTGCTTCCTTTGTTTTACAGAAGTTTTTTAGTGTGAAGCAATTTCATTTGTTTATTTTTTCTTTTATTGGCTAAGCTTTTGGGATCAAATCTAAAATATCATTGTCCAGACCAATAGTGTTTATGTTTCCCTTATGTTTTATTCTAGTGGTTTTATAGTGGCTTTACAGTTTCCATTATTATGTCTAGGTCTTTTATCTATTTTGAGTTTATTTTTGTATGTGGTGTAAAATAAAGTTCCAAATTTATCCTTCTGCATGAGGATATCCAGTTTTCCCAGCTCTGCTTATTGAATTGAAGAGACTGACCTGTTTCTGTTGTGTTCACCACTTTTGACAAAAAACAATTGACTGTAAATATATAGGCTTATTTGGAGCTTTCTCTCTTGTTTATTGTGTGTCTGTTTTTATGCCAATACCACACTGTTTTAATCACTATAACTTTGTAACATGTTTTAAAATCAGGTAGTTTGATGCCTCCAGCTTTGTTCTCAAAATTGCTTTGACTATTCAGGATAATTTGCAGTTCCATATAAATTTTAGAATTTTGTTTCTATTTCTGTGCAAAAGGACTTGGAATTTTGATAGGAATTGAACTGAATCTATAGATTTTGGGGGGTGGCATAGAGATTTTAACAATATTAATTATTCCCAGCTATGAACACAGAATTTCCTTCCATTTATTTGTGTTATCTTCAATTTGTTTCATCAAAGGTTTACAGACCTGTCACTCCCTTGGCTAAATTTAGTCCTAAGTACTTTTTTTTTTTCCATAGCTTTTGTCAATGAAATTTTTTTCTTGATTTCCTTTTTGGATAGTTAATTGTTATTGTGTAGAAACACTACTAATTTTTGTACATTGATTTTTGCATCATGCAACTTTGCTGAATTTATGTATTAATTCTAATAGTCTTTGGTAGAGTCTTTAGAGATTTTTTATATAGAATATCACTAATCACTAGGAAAACACAAATTAAAACCACAATGAGATATCACTTTACTCCTTTTAGAAGAGCTATTATTAAGAAGATGAAAGGTGAGTGTTGGTGAGGATGTGCAGAAAAGGAAAACTCTTGTACAGTGTTGGTGGTAATATCAGTAAAGTTATTAGGGAAAACTAAGGCAAGTTCTCAAGAAACTAAAAAATAGGACTACCATATGACTCAGCAATCTCATTTCTAAGTATATATGCAAAGAATCTGAAATCAGTATGTCAAAGAGGTAGCTACAGTTCCATGTTCATTGCAGCATTATTCACAATATTGAAGATAGGGAATCAATAGATTAATGGATGAATAAAATGTGGTGTATGCACACATACACATGAATAGTATTCAGTCTTTTAAAAATGTGCAAAATCGTATCATTTGCAACAACATAGATGAACCTGGAGGATACTGTGCAAAGTAAAATAACCAGGCACAAAATGACAAATATTACATGATTTCACTTACATGTTGAAATGAAAAAGTCAGACTCAAAATGAAATAGTCATTATCAGAGGCTGGGTGTGGGGAGAAAAGAATGGAAAGGTGTTATACAAAGTTCCTGTTAGACTGGAGTTACAAATTTTTGAGATTGATTGCATAACATGGTAACTACATAGTTGATAACAACATATTACGTATTTCAAAACTAAGAAAGTAAATTTCAAATGTTGTCATTATGAAAAATGATAAGTATGTGAGGTGATGGATATGTTAATTTAACTTGAATTAATCATTGCTCATTGTATACATATATCAAAAGATCACATTGTACCCCATAACTATATACAATTATAATTTGTCTTTTAAAAAAATTGAAAATATGGACAGTAAAATGCTAGCAGCCATAGATTTGTCATTAAGAATCTAAAAGTGGCTTCTTGCTATAAAAAAGAGGCATACTTGATATAAATAAGTAGAGTTTTTATTTTATGTGTTAAGAATGTTGGATTACATATAATACCTAAAAATTGACAGGTAATACAATTTAAAAATAGTAGTAGTTAACATTTTTTACTATTTACGACCTACTATGTGGTAGGTACTATATGAAGCATTTTACATTCCTTTTCTTATTTAAAATTCCTCCAAACCATATATGGTAGGAACTATGATTATCTTAACTTTACAAAAGAAATAATAACTTAAAGAGGATAAGTAAGTTCTTCATTTAATGTAGATATTTAGGGACAAAGCCAGGATTTGAACTTGGTTCTGCCTGGCACCAGAGTATTTGGACTATCTTCCTTCAGGCATGGATACAATCATGACAAACATGATTCATTTATTAAAATAACATTATAGAAGTCCAGGAAAAGGGTGGCTCCAGGGCAAATGGAAAAGAGGAAAAGACATTAAGATAAATTACCAAATTGAATACAAGAGGAGGGATAAGGACCTGATAATAACTTCAAGTGTTTAAACATGAGATAAAAGGAAAGCAGTAGTACCACTCATGGAAATATTAAAAACTAGAGAATAAGGTTGTCTCCAGTAATAAAGTGTTTTGGCTTGACAATGGGAAAAACAGTATGGGTTCATTTTAGACCAAAGTCCAAGCTTTATAATTGTATCCCTTGAGTCCAGCAATTTCCAAAATAATGTCATTTAGGATGAGGTGTTTCCAGGCGGCAGCTTGACCACTGTGCCTGCCTTTTCTTCTTCCTAAGATCAGCATACACAGCAATAACTCAACACACTATTTGGTGAACTAGCTCAAGTACTATGGGCATTTATATCCTGTATCAAGGATATTCAGTTTAAATCATATAGAATTTCCCTGACTAATGAGATTACTTCTCTTTAGTTATTCCTATTATCAATCCTCCTTCATGTAAACCAAAGTCCCCATCAAGTTTCAAATGCTTTCTTAAATACAAATTTTAAAAAAACAAGAAGCTACATGTGCACAAGAAAATTAACAGTATAAATGCAAAAGAAAAAGTAAGTTTTAAAATAGGAAGAAAGAAAGGAAGGAAGAAAATAAGAAAAGAGGAAGGAAGGAAGGAAGTATAGGTAGGTAGGTCAGAGAAACTGGAGAGTTAAAAGAATAGAAAATAGTTTAAAATAATAAGAGAAAATATTGATTACTGTTCTCAGAGAAAGTCTTGAAGATATTCAATTTATAAAACCTGTGACCTTAGAAATCATTACTTCTAATGTCTTTTGTTGATAATATTTATCAAAAAAAAAAGCATTTGGATGAATGTTCATTGCCTAAGGGCTTTTGCTTGAAAATTGCAATATTAATTGTCAGTACTTTCATAGAAAATATCATCGAATGACTATATCAGTAACACAAAGATGAAGGGAATAGTGACACAAAGATGAAGGAAATAGTTTTAACTTAAAGCATTTTCTTCATCACAAATTACATATCTAGCAGAATTTCACAGCGCTTCAAATAAGGTTTGCAATTATAGGAAACAGCTCTACAACGTCCTCGAGAAGCCCTGGATTGGATTCCATGGTTCCAGCAGGTATCTCTTGGAGGCATCACCTCTTGCAGGACCCAATAAAGCTCTTCCTAGGTAATCCATAGAAATACAATGAACTTCATTTTTATTTTTATTTGTTTATTATACTTTAAGTTCTGGGGTACATGTGTAGATCATGCAGGTTTGTTACATAGGTATATACGTGCCATGGTGGTGGTTTGCTGCATCCATCGCCCCGTCATCTACATTAGGTATTTCTCCTAATGTTATTCCTCCCCAATCTCCCCACCCCCTGCTAGTCCTCTCCTAGACCCCCACCATTCAGGCCCCAGCGTGTGATGTTCCCCTCCCTGTGTCCGTGTATTCTCATTGTTCAACACCCACTTATGAGTGAGAACATGTGGTGTTTGGTTTTCTGTTCTTGTGCCAGTTTGCTGAGAATGATGGTTTCCAGTTTCATCCATGTCCTTGCAAAGGACATGAACTCATCCTTTGTATGGCTACATAGTATTCCATGGTGTATATGTGCCACATTTTCTTTATCTAGTAATCCTATTACTGAGTATATACCTAAAGGATAATAAATCATTCTATTATAAAGACACATGCACGCATATATTTATTGCAGCACTGTTCACAATAGGAAAGGCTTGGAATAAACCCAAATGCCCATCAATGATAGACTGGATAAAGAAGTGCAATGAATTTTAAGTAATATCCTCATAAAACCGTCACAGTTCACTGGAAGTCACTATTATTGGCAACAAATCTACAAAGTAAAATTTTTTATGTCCTCCAAACTCTGCAGTTGTGCTATAAAAATCTAGGTATGGAATTAGGAAATGAGCATTAAAATTACAGCGGTTTACTGTTTGTTTTTTGGAATTAGGAAATGAGCATTAAAGTTACAGTGGTTTACCATTTGATTTTTGGGGTTTTTTTGAAAAAACATTTTAAAATTTTTCACACAAGGAACATCATATACCATTTTGATTTTAAATAAGCTAATTACCACTCTGAGTTCTGGTTTTGTGTAAACCATGAATACAATAATACCATTGTACCATAAATTGCTAAAAGAGTAAATAAATTTAAAATGTTTAAAGTGCTATCATGATAATTCGCATATAGAAACTTTATTATATGGAAGATCATTTGAATACACCTATTATTTTATCCACCCCAAACAGATCTAGCTTTATTTTTAAAAAAATCTATGTATACTCCAAACCCTCCCTCTTCTATTAGAGAGATAGACATTAATTTTGAGCAGATAACACCTACTCAAACAAAAACAAATACAGAACATGAAATACATGGTCCTAATGATAAAATATGAGGTTTCGACAATATAAAAACCTAAGATTAATCTCCAATTCTGTCATATTTGGAAGCTAATAGCTTTATCTCTTTAAATGTAAGATATAGATATTTGAAGTGATGATTTATAAGATCTATAACACTTTGCACTTAAGCTCTAAATATTTATAATAATCATCCAACTTAGCCATAACTGTGAATAAAATTGGTCCAAAAAGTATTTAATTTTTTCCAGATTTCTCTTTATAACTCTATAATATTTTTCTAATAGTAAATTTACCTTTTGAGCAAAATTATAATATCTCTCGCTTAATCATGTAGAGAAAATATTTATGATCTTCATAAAACTTTCCTTCCCTTATAAACTCCATGATACTACAGAAAATGTCACCAGCATGATTACAGCTAATTTTTTATTGAATATGCTTGGCAAAGTTCCTCAAAATGTTAAACATTATAATTACTAAATGACCCAACAATTTCACTCCTATATATCTTAAAGAAGTGAATATATATATATTTACACAGAAACTTGTACATAAGTGGTTATAGCAGCATTATTCATAACAGTCAAGAAGTAGAAACTGTTCAAATATCCATGAACTGATGAATACTAAAACAGCTCGTAGTATATCCATACAATGGAATATCACTTTGGAATAAAAAGGAATGGAGCATTGACATGCTACAACGTCATGAACCTTGAAAATATTAGGCTAAGTGAAAGAAGCTGGTTACAGACCAGATATTGTATGATTCCAAGCTTACGAAATGTCCTGAATAGACAAATCTATAAAGACAGAATGTAGATTCACAATTATCTAGGGATGGGGATGAAAGTATGTGTGAGGAGGTGGGATGGATGGGGAGTGGCCGCTAATGGGTATGGCAATTTGGCAGTAACTACCCAAATTTTTAAAAAGCATACACTTTTTTTTATCAGCAATCCAATCTCAGAGTCCTATCCCAAAGAAAAAAACAATTAAATTTGTATTTCAAAGCTGTTTATTATAGTACTATTTGCAACAGTGAGAAAATGTATTAATTCTGTGCAATATTATGCAGCATTGGCAAATTATAAGAATATGTACAGGCTTTGAAAAAGTCCTAGTGCATTTACAGATAGATTAGACAGACAAATATATCTTTTATATGATAACTTGTATATGACATGTATGAAGACATGCCTTTATGTTAACATATATAACATATGTCATGTGTGTAACATGTATGCAATACAATTATACATGTAATATGATTTCATTAGTGTTAAAACAAAAATAAGATATGCATAGAATGTAAGTGGATGGATATGCACAACAGGGAATAGGCAGAGACTGAAAGAGGCCTAGTCAATTGTCAAAGTGCAGTTGTTCCTGGGACTGAAATGGTATTGGAAGGTAACGAAGAGGGCCTTTTAGCATTCTACTCTGTATGGTTTATATCATTTGGATCTTATGAAATAATAATATATTCCTACACTACTCATGTCATTGGAAAGGGAGACATGTTTTAAGTAACTATAACTGCCTATTCTGAAGGATATTTTTTAAGTAAATAGATAATCCCAGTATGCTCAAGAATCCACGCAAGCAGACAAGCTGCCTGGTTTCTCTCAACAGATATCAGATTCCACCAAGATTGAGGATAAAAGAGGGAGAGAGATATAGACTGAGGCTTGGCCAAACCATGTTCAGCCCCCCAGCTCTCAGAAGAACATGAAGGACACGTCTACTGAAGAAAGAAAGGGCGAATGAGTTGAATCTCACCTTTATGATGTGAAATGACTGGTCAGTTGGAAAACTGTCATTGACTGTCATCCTGACCATTTTTATTTTAAAAGTTTTGTAGGACACAGCACATGGTAGATGATATTATAAGCCATGGTATAAGTCATGGTCTTGAACAGCAAATAAATGGCATTGTCACAGGGTAATGCAATGAGTTTAATGAAAGGACTAGTTAGAAAGCTGGAGGCAGGGTTAAGGGAACCAGGAGAAGGTGAAACACTGAGGAGCAGGATGGTATGAAGCCTGACCAATTCAAGGCCTGAGGGGAAGCATGGTAAGTGGTTGGTAGAACCTGTGAGATCTGCCCCTATGAGAAAGTGGCCACCTCAGGGGAGCTGTGGCTACTGATGAAGAATCACTGCTATCCAGCCAGAGAGGCAACCTGAGGAGTATAGAACTTTCTCTCCTCCTGCACTCTACTGCCAATCAATGCCCTCTTCTAGTCAAATCTAAAGGACACATGACACAAGAGCAGAATGAAGAAGGGCTGAGAGGAACTAATTAATCACCATGGCTATTGCCTATTTTAATTACAAGATGGCTTGTGCCTTTAAAATGAACTGATATTTGGGACATCACTACATTATTCTGGCTGTGTCTTATGTTGCCATTGTCATGTAAATATCATGGGAAATAAAATGCAAAATGAGGTATACTTAACTATTCAAACATAATGGAAATGTGTTTAAAAGATGCAGACAGAGTCTCTGCAAAAACGAACATATTTCAGAAGAATTCACATGTCTGCCATAGCTCGTATAATTAGAAACCATAAAATGATTCTCCCATCTTTGTCATCAGGCTGAAACAATTTTCAGCTGTCCCATTATTCCCTGTGATAAAGAAGATAATATGTAAGCCATAGTGTTATTTTGCAAGGGTCTTTTTTTTTTTTTTTTGTAGCAAGACATAACCAGATTTGAAATTCAAATGATTCAAATGATCAGAATAAGCCAATTGGCACTCTTCAGGAATCCTAAATATCAACCAGGACAATCCTATGTGGATGTAATTTCCTTTGGATATGAGAAAAACAAAATTTTGAAAACAGTTCATTTTATTTAAAAAAAAAAAAAAAAAGACCCATCTCATTTTATTATAAATTCAATTATCATCCTACATGACTTTAAAAACCATGTAAAATTTCATATTGAATAATAAGAGATTCATCAACTCTTCTCTCAACTGTATATCTATACCAATATGTGTAACCAACATCTTATTGATATTTATGGTTTTTTCTAGACTTTTTTTATAGGTGTGCCTGTGCATTTCTACTTAAATATCTATAGTACAAATTTGTGAAAGGAGAATTGCTGGACCTCAGGGTACACATGATATGTACTTAGTTAGTGACAGATTATCCTTCAAAAGATTGTTTCAATTTTCCACGTTTATTGTTAAAATGTTCATTGATAATAAGAATGAGCCACCTTGTGGTTATAAACCACTGTGTGAGATAAAGAAATACACAGAAATCTTGAAGTAGGAAGAATGACTTTTCCAATCATGCCACATGCTTAGCCAGAAGTGAAGAAAATGACAGTTTGTCATTTGTTGGCTCTTTCATGAACAGATTTCAGTTTAGGAATTTACTAAACCTGCCCTATAATTTTCCATAAAACCAGCAAAATTTTTACTTTTGAATATTAAGGTTATCAAATGCAAACAACATAATTGGATTTCTTCAATGTTTGAAAAATAGTCTTGATGTAATGTTCTTTATAGCAGAGTGTCAATGTACTCACACTACATTAAGCTCACTGAACTGAGATGCGGCTGACCTCTAATATTTTTTAGGTTTAAGGAAAATTTGAATACCTGCAAATTTGGGGTTACTGCCTTCTTTCAGGCAAAATATTTAAAATTAATAGTAGATGTCCATGTAATGACAAAGGGAAATTATATGTCCACTTTCATTGGATACTCCAATCTCCAAGGAAAATGGCAAGCCATTATAATTGATGAATTCACTCTTTGGCTATATTTATTAAATCTGGGATATTTAATTTTTGTTGAAAGTATAATATATTGTATTAAATCTTAATTATCTAAATGCCATGATGACCTTGGAGTAATAGCTAAAGATTCACTAGCCAATATTTCAAGATATGAGCAGCTTGTAAAATGATATTTTAGGGTAGACTAAGAAGGATAAAGCATATAATAAATTATCCATTCAACCAAATAGGTTGAAGTTATATAAAATGGCAATTCAACTACAACATCAGAAAATGATTGCAAAGTGAGAATGTTTCTCTGACTAGCACGGCTTACACTTTCTTCATTTTGTTTTCTCTGACAAGCTATAAAGTGCTGTTTAACACAACCTAATGGGTCATAACAAGTCAGCTCAAAGAGCATATTATCAACTCTACTGACTTTACCTGAAGTTTGGCCAAATCATAATAATAGTATCAGATTCCAGCCTGTTAATACCTTTCTAACAGCATTTTTGAAAAATCTTAAAGTACTATGGATAATTTAAATATAAACCTCTGTATATTATCTTGTTATCATTATCATCGTTACTATTAGACTAACATTTATTTAATTCCTGCCAATTCAGAAGTTATCCTAATTAACATAGAACAAACTGAAATAAGTTCCTTGTTAATTTGGAAACTTCATATGAAAAAAAATTATGCAAAGATGATAGCTTCCTAACTTTGAATCTTACCATGTCATCAAAAAAAAACATATCAATTAACAATGAAAATAAATAAAATCTCCCAGAATGCATACCCACAGGTAACTAAAAGACTGATAATATTACAAACTTTAAGTTATATCTAAGTAAGCACATAAATAAGTGAGAACATTAGAGTTATGTATAGAGTTCATGCATTTGTTGCTGGTCATGTGCGGGTTGCATAGAAAAGAGGAGATACATGAGAGTCCCGTGGGAAAATACAGATTACATCAACCAGGATTCACCCTTTCAAGTAAAACTGAGATGGGCAAAGAATATGTCTAAAACAGTACTCAGTCCTCTGATATGCCAAGTTTCAAACATATTCTCTACAACACAACATGGAGAATATGTTAGAAACCTGACGTATCAGAGGACTCACTACCAGGAATAAAAAAAAAAAAAAAAGTTTGGAATATGTGAATTACCAGAGGAGGCAGCGCTCGGAAATAACTTTCTCTGGGTTTAAGTAATGGGGTAGCTGATGTCCAAATAAGGTTTCCTTAGAATCAAATGATTTTGAAATTGTAAAATGCAGCTGGTAAATAATAAATAAATAAATAAATAAAATCATCTGAGAAGAAAAGAAGTTACAAGGAGCTCAAGAGAAAATAGGCATTACTGAAAGTTCAATAGGAGAAAAGTTGATAAGAATAAAAAGATCTTTAGAAAAAGGAGATAACCAAAACCTAAAATGCAATAAAATAAATAAAGGGGGGGAAAAAAAAAAAAAGAAAAAACATTTGAAAATAAAAAAAAAAGGAGATAAAGAAAGAAAGAGAGAAAGAAACCAAGAAAAAGAGAAAGAAGAAAGAAACCAAAATAAATTAAAAATGTAAAAGGAGTCCATCGAAAGGGATAAATAGGTAAAGAGCCATTTCCTTTACTTCTGGCTATGCATGTGTCATGATTAGAAAAATTATTCTTCCTACTTTAAGATTTCTCTGTATTTCTTTATCTCATCCAGTGGCTTATAACCACAAGGTCATTCTTACCATCAATGAAGATTTTAACAATAAACATGGAAAGTTGGAACAATCTTTTGGAGAACAATCTGTCACCATCTAAATATATATCATGTATACTCTGGCATCCACAATTCTACTTTTACCAATCTGTACTAGAGATATTCAAGTAGTAATGCACAGGCATACCTGTAGAAAAATATCTAGAAAAAAACATAAATATCAATAGGATGTTTATTAAACACATACTGGTATAGATACATAATAAAACATGCAGCTTTTTGAAAGAAATAGAAAAAATAGGATAAAAACTTTTTCAATTTGTTATGTGATAAAACAAGTTGCAAAGCAATGTATATGCCATAATATCACCTATAAAAATATATATAAATATATACACACACTTATAAGCATATATGCACATATATGTAAGACTACATACATATATGCATAAAATATATGGAGTATACAAAAATTATTAGTAAGAGAATAGGGGATATATTATTTATATTTTTGTTATCAGTATATTATTATATTTTGACAGCTTAAAAAACCTTTCTGGTTGGGGACAGGCTGCCCCTCCTAGACTAGCTATTTCTTAGAGATAACAAACGGCTCAGTAAGGAGCATGTCTTTGATAAGCAAAACAGCCAATCAAGAGTAACACCTCCTTTATCTCGCCCAGTTTTTTAAGCCAAACAGTCTGTGGCATTTTGCTGTAGGAGCCTGAGCTTTTCACCACCCTCATTCATTTTCTGAGCACCTACTATTTAGTGGGAACCATGATAGCCCTGGGAATCCAAATGTTGGTCAAAAACAGACATAAGCATGCACACGCAAAGTGTATCACTCAGTTTACACCGCAGCAACAAACCAACTTTAAATCATCAATGACATACCACAAGAAGCAGTTTCAACAATCTGCTGGGAGCCAGAGTAAAAAGGCAGCAGCTATCTGAGTTCTGCTCTGCTCATGACAGACATTAGACGGGTAAGAAAAAACAGGCAGAAAGAGGCCAGGCTTCTTGAAGCCTCTGCTGCTCTTCACCTAGAATAAAAACCGAAGTCCTGCCTTTGGCCTACAGGATCCTGTATGATTTGTTCAGCTACCCACCTGCATTTTTATCTGTGTATCTCCCCTTGCTCCCTTGGCTGCAGCCATGCTGGCCTTTGGCTATTCTTCAAACACACCAAGCATGCCCACGTTGCTATGACTCTCAAATGCCTGGCTGTTTCTTCTTCTTGGGGCATTCATTTATTATTTGCAAAGGAAACTCAAGTTGAGAGAAGACTCGATGAATCTCTTATTACTCAATATGAAGTTTTAAAAAGTTTAAAAAGGGACAAAATGAGTAGTGGCAAGGCAAAAAAATCATTGCAACAGAAAAGTTATAAAAAATCATAGGAAAGTACAAAAAAAGTATATTTCTTATTTGTAACACTTTTTTCTCCTATCTGATATAAAAGACAATCACAAAAAGTGTTAATTATAAATGTGACTGGATAGACATACAATGTGTAAGGATGTAAAGCATATGAAAATAATAGCACAAAGGCGAAAGAGGAAAGGTTGCTATATGGCAGCAATTTCCGTATAGTGTTGCAATTAAGTTGGTATTAATCCAAATTATAATTGGAAATTAAGATGTTAATCCCTAAGGCCAGAACTAAGAAAATAAATTTTATTATTTTTATTATATTTATATTTTTTCTGTTTTTTAAATTTGTATAAATATATGGGGTACCAGTTCAATTTTATTATATGCATAGATTGCCTAGTAGTCTAGTAGGGCTTTTAGGGTATCCATCACTCTAATAATGTACATTGTACCCATTAAGTGGGTTGTCCTATCTAACCCCACTGCCACGCCCCCTCACTCTTCGGAGTCTTCTTTGTCTATCATTCCGCTATCTATGTCTATGTAAACACATATTTTAGGTCCTACTTATGAGTGAGAATGCAATATTTATCTTTTTTGTTTCTGACTTGTTTTACTTAAGATGATGACCCCAGTTTCATTCATGTTTTTGTAAAACATACAATTTCATTTTTCATGGCTGAGTACATTCCTTGTGTATGTATTCCACATTTTCTTTATCCAATCATCCACCAGTGGACACAGGTTAATTTGGTATCTGCTATTGTGACCAGTGCTGTTATAAACAAATGAATGCAAATATCATTTTGATATACTGATTTTTTTTTCCTTTAGGTAGATACCCAGTAGGATAATTGCCAAATTGAATGGTAGTTCCATTTTTAGTTCTTTGAGAAACCTCCATACTGTTTGGGGTTGTACTTACTTGCATTCCCACCAATAATGTATTAGTTCCCTTTTCTCTCTATCCTTGCCAGTATCTGTTATTTTTTTACTTTTTAATAGTAGCCATTCTGACTGGTATAAGATGATATTTCATGGTGGTTTAAATTTGCATTTATTTAATGATTAGTAATGTTGAACATTTCTTCATATACTGTTGACCCTTTGTATGTTTTCTTTGAAAAAATGCCTATTCATGTCTTTTGCTCACTTTTTGATGGGATTATTTTTTGTTGTTTTTGGTCTTGTTGCTGCTGTTGAGTTGTTTGAGTTCCTTGTGTATTCTGGATATAAGTCCCCTGCTGGAAGCATAATTAGCAATTTTTTCCCTCATTCTGCAGGTTGTTTGTTCATGCTACTGATTTATTTGCTGTTCAGAAACTTTTTAATTTAATTAAGTCCCATTTGTCTGTTTTTGTTTGTGTTGCCTGTGCTTTTAAGGTCTTAGTCATAAATTATTTGATGAAAGGGATGTCCGGAAGAGTTTTTGCCAGGTTTTTGTTTTGTTTTGTTTTGAGTGTTTTTACTTTTGGGTCTTATGTTTAGGTCTTTAATCCATCTTGAGTTGATTTTTTGTATATCGTGAGAGACAGGCGTTCAATTTCATTATTCTGCATATGGCATTCCAATATTCCCAGCACCATTTATTGAGGTGTCCTTTATCTGATGTATGTTCATGTCAACTTTGCCAAAGGTGAGCTGGCTGTAAATATGTGGCTCTATTTCTGTCTTCTCTATTCTGTTCCATTGATCTATGTGTCCATTTTTATACCAGCACCATGCTGTTTGGCATGGTTTATCAGTTCATAAAATGGTGAAACATATATGTATCATATGACCCAGAGCCTTCATAATTAAGTACACATTCAAGGGAAATGAAAACATATAACTACATAAAAACTTGTACATGATTGCTCATGGCATCATTATTCATAATAGCCAAAAGGTGAAAACAACCCAAATTCATCTGTCAGTTGATGAATTAATAGAATGTGATATATCCAGAAAAAGGAATACTATTTTGTAATAAAAAATTATAAATCATTGACATTTGTTATAAAATAGGTGAACCTTGAAAATACGCTAAGTGAAAGAAGCCAGTCACAAAAGACATATGATTTTGTAATATGATATGTTTAGAATAGGGAAATCTATAGAGAAAAAAAAGTACATGAATAGTTGTCTAGGACTAGTGGGGAGGAGTAAGAGGGATGAAGCATTGTGGGATTAGGGCTAAGAAGAGCAGTGTTTCTTTTTGGGACAATGAAAATGCTCTAAGGTTTATTTTGGTGGTAGATAGCCAACTTTGTGACTACACTAAACACCATTGAATTTTACACTTTAAATCTGTGATTTGTCTAGTATGTGAATTGTATCTCTATATAACAGTTAAAAGTTGAGGGAGAGAGTACTCATACACACTGCAGTGTGGATGAATCTTGAAAATATGCTAAATGAAAGAAGTCAGATGTAAAAAAACCACATGTTGTATGATTCAATTTATATGAAATGTCTTAAATAGGCAAATCAATAGAGGCTGAAAGTAGATTAACACTTGCAAGGGACTGGGGAAGGAAGGCATGGAGAGTGACTTTTTTTTAAACTTTTATTATAAGTTCAAGGATACACGTCCAAGTTTGTTACACTGGTAATCTTGGGTCATGGGGGTTTGTCGTACAGATTATTTCATCACACAGGTATTAAGCCTACCTGGAAGTGACTATTAATGGGCATAAAGTTTGTTTCAGGGAAGATGTAAATATTCTGAAGTTAGATATTAATGATTGTTGCAGAACCCTGTGATTGTTGCAGAACTAAAAAGCACTGAATTGTACATTTTTAAAAAGAAAATAGATACAACCTTTTAGTTAAATAAATTATCTCTTTTCAGCGTATACTGCTGAAGTTAATGGTAAATGTAACTATCTGACTATATTTACTTTTAGTGTCCTAAAGATATTTCAAGTTGTTTCTGAACGAATTAGGTGCTTCTTTCCAACTAAAGCGCATTAGGTTCTAAAGTAAATGTTTAATGATTAACATTTATAGTTTAAAAAGTACTTTCTCAATGAAAAGAATACAGGATTCATGTAACACTCCCACTCAGTCACACTGTAATGTTTTTGCCCAAAAGTGTATTATCCAGATTTAAATGCAGAACCTGGTTGAGTCATGAATGGGCATTTATGGGGTCTGATTGAATCCAGTCAAGCCATTAGGAACTTAGATAAGAGCAATTCTGTACAAAGAATAATCAATTTACCCGTGTTTAGATAACAAATCTGATGACAAGATTTCAACAGCCATGATCATGATTATATTAATTTTGACTGCTATCTGAAAATGCAGATTATATTGACACACTCAGAGTTGTTTTACATAAAAATCTCCTAAAGAACAATTTAGGTGAATTTAATCAAATAATCTAAATTTTTTCTTAATCAAGGTCATTAAAAAATGATTTGAATTTTTAACCTTGTCAGCAATTTGTTTTGACATAGTCGACAATGGACGTTTACAAGCAGAATCAAAAACAGACAGGAAGAATGATTAAAGTGGCACTTAAAAATGTTTGAAAAATATAAAAATTTCACTGAAGAAGTAACACGAGTCAAAATTGTGGAATTTCTGTTTTAGGTTATTGGCCACAATACTGAAAAGGACAGCATTTCTTTTTCTATTGAGCTTATACTTTAGATAGGGAGTTAAAATATAAATAAACTTAAACAGACTAATGAATGAATGAACAAATAGCTGAAATAGCCTAATATATTTGAGGTGAGAAACTGTAAAAAAAATGAACATGGTAAGTAGAAAGAAGTGTGCAAGGGAAGGGATGGGTATATGCTGCAGTGTTAAATAATGTGATCAGAATTGGCTTCATTTTGAGATGGGAATTGTATGGAGATTTCTCCAAAAATTAAAAATAGAACTACAGCATAATGCAGCAATCCTACTACTGGATATACAACCAAAGGAAATAAAATCAGTGTTCCTATGTTCATTGCAACATTATTCATAAAAACCAAGATATGAAAGTTGCCTAAGTGCCATAAATGGATAAATGAATAAAGAAAATCTGGCATATACTACATATACAATGAATTATTATTCATTCTTAAAAGAAGGGAATCCTGTCATTTGTGACAACATGGATGAACCTAGAGGATGTTATGCTAAGTGATATAAGCCGGGCATAGAAAGACAAGTCAGTACTGCATTATCTCACATATATGTGGAACATAAAAATGACCAACTCACGGAAGTAGAAGGTAGAATGGTGGTTACCAGGGGTTGGCAAAAAGGTGGAGGTTGGGGGAATTGGGAAGACATCGATCAAAAGATACTATCAGTTAGATAGAAGAACTTATTTATTTTAAAATAAGTTCAAAAGATCTGTTGTACAGCATGGTAACTAGAGTTAGTAACAATATATTGCACACTTGAAAATGGCTTAGAAAGTAGATTTTAAGTGTTTTCATCACAAATAAATGACAAGTACATGATGTAATGCATACGTTAATTAGCTTTATTTAGTCATTCCACAATATATACATATATAAAAATATTATAAATATGTATTAGGTTAATGCAAAGGTAATCACGGTTTTTGCTAATGTAATTTTTGCCAATTAAAAAATAAATTGAAAAAACTAATGTCTATCAATGGGTGGCTAATAAACAGTTAAAATGAAAAAGTAAAGACAAAATGAAAGTTAAACAAAGTATTCAAAGTGGTAGTAGGAGAATAGTTCTGAAACAGCTACCAGCAGGAGTGAAATCCCTAATGTGCAATGGTGTAGGGAAACTGGCTTATAACTGTTTACAAAAGCTCATTGTTAAATTATCAGGAATTGTTTGAACTAGTTGTTAAATATGGTCATTATTAAATAGTATATTACATGCCCTTAAAAATAAATAAAATACATTAGAAACAAGGATATTCATTGCTTCTTAATCATTTTACTACATTTTATTAATGATCTTGAAGTTATTTACTCCCATTCTTTCTATATTGTAAATACAATATAATGGTGTACTTCTGTGCATTTCTTCCCAATTCTGTGTTCAAAGATGTCACAATGGTCATTTGAGACTTCTAGGGGTAAAAGTACTTACATCACAGAATTAGGCAAACACTACAATTCAGGGCTTTATTTCGTGTTTTATTGATTATCCAGACACAAGAAAGAGATAGAATGTTAGTAATGCATATTGAACTTAAAAATGTGTTGTATCCTACTAGTTCAAGATCTTAGCTTCAAATATTAAGCAAGCCATACTTCTGGGTTAATTTTTCTAGGAAATTGCTGTGGTTCCTTCTTCTTTTGTATATGTGAATGTCTTAGTCAGTTTTGCATTGCTATAAAAGAATACCCAAGACTAAATTATTATGTAAAAATTTTTATTTAGCTCTTGGTTCTGCAGGCTGTTCAAGAAGCATGACACCAAAAAGCACCTGCTTTTGGCGAGAGCCCCTGATTACTTCAAATCAGGATGAAGGCAAAGAAGAGCCAGTGTGAGCAGAGATCACATGATGAGAGAGGAAGCAAGAAAGAGAGGAGGGAGGTACCAAGCTCTTTTTAACAACTAGCTCTCGCAGAAACTAATAGAGTGAGAACTCACTCATTCTTGCAAGGGTGGCACCAAACCTTTCATGACCATGCCGTACCTCCAACATTAAAATGTCAGCATGAGGTTTGTGAGGGACAGACATCCAAACTATAGCACTGAGTTTCACTTGACTGAGCAGTTTTTCCTATGCACTGAAGAAAGATCAGAGAGGCTAAACATATATAAAATGCTTAACTTTAGAGTGAGAGGATGGAGATAGAACTATAAGCTGAGTGGAAAGCACATGCCAGAAAGATTAGAGTGCCAACATCTATCCTATGAACCATAATTCCAAAACAGGTAATTTTATCTTTTTCAAAAAGATCCCTCCCTGTTATTTTTTCCTGGGAGTAAATGCTGCATTGCAAGCATTTGGAAAGGGGATGTGGAGAAGAAACTGGGGTATTTGACCTAAAAGTAGACTTGTAATTAATTTCCCTGCTTTGATTTCCCTTTGATACGGCTGGGTTGTGTCCCCACCCAAATCTCATGTCAAATTATAATCTCTATAATCCCCATGCATTGAGAGAGGGATCCGGTGGGAGGTGATTGCGTCACGGGGTGTTTCCCCATGCTGTTCTTATGATATTGAATGAGTTCTCATGAGAGCTTATGATTTTATAAGGCAGTTTTCCCTGCTCTTGCTAGCTCTCTCTTTCCTGCTACCATTTGAAGGTCTTTGCTTCCTCTTTGGCTTCTACCATGATTGTAAGTTTTCTGGGGCCTCCTTAGCCATGTAGAATTGTGAGTCAACCTCTATGTAAGAAAAGGTGCACATATAAACCTACACCAAATGGTTAATAGGAGATCTTTCTGTGCAGTAATACTAAGTAACTTAACTTTTTTTCTTTTCTACATTTCCTAATTTTGAAAATAAACATATTTACTTGCTTAATACACATTTTTTTTAAGGGCATGTTACTTCTGACTTTAAGTTTGCAACTGGTAACATTACTGCTGCCTTTACCAGTTGTCTAGAACAGGTTGATTGGTTATTTATTTATTTATTTATTTGCTATTAATCATGCCACATTATTTTTAATTACATACAAAGATCTAACAACATGTTACCTAGGGATCATTTCACCCAGAGCTCTGTTTGGCCACCAGTCTTTTGTCTCTCTCTTCAGCAACAATGAGGCGGATACCCTTTACTGGAGGAAGAGAAATCCATGTTTCTCTGCCCTTGCCAATAACAAAAATGTTGGAAAGTCAAGTGGCAAAGCTGTTGCCATTGGCCTCTTTCACATGAACCACATCAAAAGATCCAGGGTGCCTCTCTCCATTGGTGGTCACATCAATTCTTCCCAGGTTAGCTCCTCCAGTCACCATACACAAGTTACCAGTGTCAAACTTTATGAAATCAGTAATCTTGCCAGCTAAATGGTATCATTCACCTTGATGAGGGGATCAGGGTAGCGGATGGTGCGAGCATCATGAGTCACCAGATGAGGGATTCTTTGCGTGCCCACAAAGATTTTTTCTCACTTTGTACAACTTGTACTTGGCCTCCTCAGGTGTAATACGATGTACAGCAAAGTGACCCCTGGTGTCACAGATCAGATGGAAATTCTCTCCCGTCTTGTCAATGCTGATGACATCCACAAATCCAGCAGGGTAGGTTATCTCAGTTCAGACCTTGCCATCGATCTTAATGAACTGCTGAATGCAAATCTTTACTTCATCTCCTGTCAGGGAATACTTAAGTCTGTTCCTTAGGAAAATGATGAGAGAGAGACACTCCCTCAACTTGTGGGGACCGATGGGTGGATGAGGAGCAAACACACCAGGCAATTTATCCAGCATTCGTTGCTTTGGAGCGACTACCTACTTCAGATGCTTCTTGGGACTATGAGCCATGGCTGCATTAGGCAAGGAAATTGCTGATTCATTATTTTTAACAATAATATCAACCAATAGTGTCTCAGAAGATTAATTTGTCTTTCAGAATTGGGGTAATTTTTCTTTGTTCATGGTACTTTACCTGCAATCAATGAAAGGGAGTTTTTACAAAGAAAATCAGAGCACAGATAAGCTTTCACAGGATATTATTTTTTGCTTTCATTTTTTTTCCTCAATGGTACCTTAAATGGCAGCATACAGGTGAATGAAGATCTGTAATGTCAGCATTGATTTTATAATCCTTCAGTACAAACTCAAATGGGATCTGATGTCTGCCATGGCTTTTTTTTTTTTTTAATGGAATGAGTATGGTTTAAGAAACGATGGCTTCATTGTTTGTAAGGCAAATATTCCCAACTTTGTTGCATTCCTTGACACTCTGCCTTAAGGAAGAATATATGACTTACTTTTTGCCTAAAAAATTTGGTAGATTTTTTGAGGCAGGTATATATACATATCTATTTATAAAATGTATATTAACAAATATTTCTATATAGCCCAAACAATTAAAAATAAATGGTCATATACACCATTATTCTACAATTCCTTCTGGTGGAGATAAGAGGAGTTAGAACAGCAATCTCACTTCTTTGGAGGAACGATAACCTGGTTATACCAATAGCTTGGCTATAGGGTGTAAGAAAGTAATGTGTTCCAAACTAGGAAATATGACATTGTTCCAAACAATGTCATAACTGCCTTTGTGACATTGCAATTAACTCTCAAGTTGGAGACATCTGATTGTGTGGAGTGTGTGCGTGAGCAGAGATGTCTTTTCTAGTTTATTCATAAACTTTTGCATTCAGGGGTCTCAACTAACAACAATTTGTTGATGTCTATATGTATTGTTAGATAAATTTGGGTGTATGGGAGTAACTGCCCCAGTCTCAAAGTGAATCATCTTAAAGCAAAATACTGAATAAATGTATTTTGAACTATCTGTATCAAATAGATAATATGTCCTCCTTAGATTCATTCAAAAGTCATTCTTTAAATATGTATTTGGCGAAGTTGTCAGTCCCACACATTTGTGGCCAGTGAAGAGCAAGAAAAGTATAAAAAGGCTGCCAGAGAGAATAGCATATCACTAACATGACAATAGAGCTGCTGCTAGTGAGACAGATATTAACGGAAAATTCAAGAACCTGAGGTTGAGGGCAAAATTGCATCTGCCAAAAATCACCCTTAAAACTTAAACGAGGTTACAGAGCATTGGATTGGGAGAGAGAATGCAAAGCCAAATTCCAGGTGAAAAGCATGAAGGCATAGGGATTATAAGAAAGCCTTTGTGAAAATTATTATGGTAGAATTCGTGTCCTTATTTCAAGCTCAAACTGATAAGCACCATACTAGACTCCCAGATTCTAAACCAGTCGCATCAGCCAATCAAGCCATTGTTGAGAAGACTTAAATGAGATGACTTACTGGAGAACTATCTGGAGCAGTGGGCTGGCAAGGAAATATGTGTAGATATAACAGTTAATCAAACATAAAGTATTAATATTTTATATTAAATTTGGAATCTGTGTATATGATTTAAAATACTTGTAATAAAAAGAATTTGATATATTAGCTTTATGGTTTTTAGCTGTGAGAAAATAAAATTTTTTATAAACTGAATTGAAATATTTATGGGACCTCAGTTTCTGGCTTGTACTAATTTATTTATTAGATTAATAACATTTCATATCATGTTTAAAAATATGTTTATTTAATTTATAAATTTATTTTAGTATGCTTAGGAGAATGTACTTCACTAAGTTTGTAAGCAAGAACTACTGGTTAGGAAACATTAAGTACTTAACTTGGATTAAACGTTAATTTTAAATAAAATGAAATAGACTCTTCTCATTTTTATCTAAATATTACTTATAAGTTAATAAAACATAGATGAACTAAAAGGCCTAAGGAAAACTAATCTTTTAGTATAATTGAATATTAAGTTGAAACTCTCAAATATTAAAACTCATGTTGGCATGCCACAATTGATAACATAAATTTGTATGTAATACGGTTGATAATGGCCTTCTATTCCTCATCAAGTGTCAGAGAAGTTTATAGTTCTAGGTATTTATGGAGGTGGAAAAGAGTGGACAGAGGTTCACAGAAATCAAGTCAGGAAGGGAAACATCGAGGGTCAAGGTCTACCCATCCACAAGACCTCAAATCATCCCCATCAATATTTAACCAAAAATGGGAAACAGCCAGCAGGTGGTGCCAAACTACAGCCCAAACCAGTTAATGGATTTAGCTCACGCAGCCAAACCACTGGACCTCATTCTGACTAAATGCATGGACTTGAACCAATTAATTAGTTAACTTCACATTAATTGAATTGCACATTTTCATAAAATTCAATTTCTGCCCTTCAATCACAGTGTAATGTTGGGATTTTAATGGGACTATAAATAGTCATTTTTGATTCTCAAGGTTTTACCTAACACATTTAAAAAATCATTCATAGACATGGTTGCCTTACAGAAGATTAGAATTATACGATGCTCCCAACTCTTCTCTGTCTGAAGTTATTTGAACTCAGTACAATTTATCTGCTGTTATTAAGAATGTTAACTTGGTCTGCATAAGCAATTGCACCTAGAGAATATTCCATAAAAGTATTTTGTAATCTAACTGTTTATAAAATCAGTAAAATAATTTGTTAATACTTCACCCCAAATATTAAATATACTATATATCATTTGTTATATATTTACATGAAGACAAATATGTTTAAGAAATTATGTATGATATTTACAAGTAACTAATGAAATTGAAACTCTAAGTAATATTCAGTGTCAGTCCATTTGTAGTGTAGTGATGATGATGAGAGTAAATAGGCAAAAGTTTTTACAGTCTTCCTCTTCTTGGACATCAGGCTTTGTCATATGTTAATGTACAGTAAATGAGTTGTCTCCTGGAAGTAAAGCTGATAAGCAAATTGTAAGAAGTTCCTTTATCTCTATATAGTTATTCAGTGTTAAGATCTGTGCATGTCTATGTACTCTAAATATACATAATCAACTTTATTTTTATGTTTTGATATTATCTTTATTTTGCTAATTGACTGGTGCTAATCTATGAATTACGGAAATACACACTTTCTTATATGCCATGAATTGCCTGTAAATGTGTGTATCTGTGCTATAACTATGAGAAAGGCTTATCACCTAGGCTAAACACGAGTTTCTCCTCTGGGTTTGTTTTCAATATCTTTTAAAAGATGACCTGTCTTCAAAAGAATCTCTTGCTCTTGGGGCTGAGACTAATCTAACTGACTGAACTAAAACTTCACTATAAAGAGATTTTATGTTCTTTTCATGCTAATTACAGTAGTTCTGTGAAAAACTACCTTGAAAATAGGTCCAACAGAAGCATGAAACTATGAAATCCATGTCAATTTATGTCAAACTGTACAATACTAGTTCATCCAACTACCCAACACTCTCTAAAAGGACCCCTTCATATATTAGAATATAGACTGGCTCACAATTAAAACTTATCATTTCTTTTTAAAAAATAATTGGCTTAATTTTATTTTTTAATTGACAAATAATAATGGCCATATTCATACATATTCATGGGGTTCATAGTAATGTTTGGATACCCATCATGTATAGTGATTAGATGAGGGTAATTAGCATATCCATTATCACAAAGCTTTATCATTTATTTGTGTTGGGAACATTCGATGTCCTCCTTCTAGCTATTTGAAACTACATGATACACTATGGTTAACTATAGTCATCCTGCAGTGGCGGAGATTTCATTATGATATAAATTTAGTTGGTGGCAGCCTACCAGGTACATAGGCCAGAGGGGAGATAATCCCTTAATCAATTATATGACCCAGAGAGCAGACTGTGATCGCTGAAACAAATTTATAAAATAAGCATAAACCTGACCTTGGAGGCCCTTGTTTGAACATATCTTTACAATCATTTCAATGGCATGCCTCCAAAAAATTCAGCAATATCCAGTTGGCTTTCTTCCTAAGAAGCTAGGAGTAGTAAGCAGTTAGTATTTAAGATAACTGAGAGGATCATGAAGAAGCTTCATGGAATTTTGTTGAGTTGAGGGGATGCACATTTTAAAGTGCTTGCATTTCTTTCTATGCGACAATAATTCAAACTATTGTTTCCGTAAAATTTACAAGGCTGAAGTGTTAACATGTAACATCAAGTATATTAGCAAAATGGATCAAATTTTAGAGTCATGAAAGCAATATTAGCCAAGCAGAAAGTAAACGCATTTCTACTCAAGGTGTATAAATTTCTGTATTAGAAAATAGGCCGCCTGACTTTTTTGAGGGGTGGTCCATTTGTCAAGTTATAAGTAGTCAATAACTGTGCATCTCTTGAAAATACAGAGAATAGCTAATGTCTAAATCATATCCCAAGTACCTAATATTGTCCTGTGACCTTTTAGATCTTCAATAAAATCTAGTTATTGACAATGAAAATAGGTCATATTTTCACAGACTTCGTATCAAGAGCTTTCAGTTTGCTGGGTTTGTTTGGCCTCCTTCCTGCCAAGTTTGCGCATAACAAAATGGGATAAGAGAAACAGATCTCTTTTGATCTTCAAAAGTCCAATAAATAATCAATTAACAGCCACTTTCTGGATATATAAGTATATATTTTAACAAAGTGAATGTTTTAACAAAATGGCATAAAAATGAAAAAGACTCAGTCCCTACCTTCAAGGCCCTACAGTCCCTAGGGGAGACAGGTTCATAGTGGTGTCACAGAGGAACAGACATCCGCTTAGCCATACACAAGTTACAGAAATAAAGTAACAATTTAAAGGGCTTTGAAAAGTTAAACCTATTGTTATTTGTAGGGGGATTTGCCTTAAACTGAAGGTAAATACTGTAAATTGAAAATAAATTTTAATTTTTCTTATACTATATTCCACATTTCTAATGGATTGCCTATTGTACGTTCTTCTCGATATCTCTGGATCTATACAACTTTATTCCAATTGTCTTTCTCTCTATTCAGATTCACTAAGCAGAAAAAATGAAACTTGTTTTTTCAGAATGAGGGAGTCCAACAGAAGTTTACGATAACATTGGTTAGAAAAACAAATCTACCTGTATTCAAGATGGTCAACTGATACTCTCTGAAACCCAGGTAAATCTCAAATTATGTGTTTAGTTTGATCAAATATGCTGCAGTTTCAATAAATACATAATTTTATTTCAACTTCAACAATGTGAGTAGAATCAAAGTCCTAGCTTAAACAAAGCTATTGACTAATTGGAAAGTTCTTTCTGAACTCAGTGGTGGCATTCATTCATTGGCTTCTGTAATGTGTTTTTATTGAATCCTTACAATGCAACAGGCACTGTACCAGGTGGAGGGTATACAGACATTGAACAAACAGTTAAAAGTTTTCCTTTATCAAAATGCTTTCTACTGTGAGAGGAAACCCAAACAAGATAAATATATGAAATATATAGTATTAAGTGCTAGAAACAAATAAATCAATAGAGAGCATTGGGAAAGTTTTGGTGCGAGGATGTTTGTTATGCATTTAGACAGCTTAGCCATAGAAGGTCTCACTGAGAAAGTGATGTTTTATTAAAGACCTGGAGGGGGGAAATTCCATAAACAGATAGAATAATGTCATAAATCCAACCAGCATATGTACTAGAAATATAATCAATTATAAAACCTTGTCTGTTCAGTAAAGTAAGATTATGAATTCAAATTGTTTTTCCTCTGAATTGGAAGTCTATAGGGTGTTTTTAGCAGGTAGTTACTGTGTGGCTTTTTGTTCAAAAAAGATTGAGAATCAACAGTTACAGTAGGCACTGTGGGTTTGCAAATCCAACATTTATTCTCAATTCCTCTCTCTTTTGCTCACCTCTGCATTTAGAAGCTAGAAAATCTCAATACATTTTTGCTAGATAAAGTAGCCATACAGGACACTGGCAGTTAAAATATAAACACATTTGATTTCCTGAAAGACAGCAGCCTTCCTGTCTGGGTCCCCTGTCCTTTTGTTATTGCTTTGAATGCAGATAAGGTAACTGGATGTGGGTAGATATCCTGGACCACAGGGCAGTAAGGATGAAGGAAAGGCCCAAGGAACCTCAGAGACATCATCCCTACTCTCGCGCTGTTAAACCAACACTACAGCTGCTTTACTCAAGACTTAAAAACACTATTTGAGAAAAATACACCCAGATTCATTTGAACTTCTATAACTCAAGTTTTCATTTATTTGTTGCTAAAATCTTTTCTAATGTTTACAGGCAGAAAGAGCTAAACCCATGCAATTGTGAGATTAAGCAAAAGCCTATTCCTGTGCCTCAGACTGACAAACCCTCCATGAGTTCTTGAATTCATTTACTTCTTTGGGTTTTTTTTATTGTTGTTGTTTTCTGTTTTTGTTTTGTGTGTGTGTGTGACTTATCTCACAGATAATGAGACCTTAAAAACAAGTGTAAAAAAAGTTCACATTAAAATGATACAAACATTTGATGTAATAAAACCTTATTAGCTTGATAAACACATCACTTTCATTACCCCTTTTATTTAGTAACTGTTTTTGATTTAAAAACACTCTAATTTAGAGATAATTTTGATCTCACAAAAGAAGGAGAAAGCAATTCAGGAACATGTAATCAAATTCTGATATTAGGAGTTAGAAAACTTGCCTTGATGTAAGTTGTTCTTTTAGCCACAAAAAAGGGGCTCTATGTTTTGAAAAAAATGATACTGATCAAAGTCCAGTGACACCAAATAAATATGTCATCATAGAATAAAAATGCCATTTCCATATGGATGTTGGTCTTTTGTTACCAACAGGAGTGTAAATTGTCATTCAGCTGCAAAGTGTTATTTAGTAGTTCATGCATAAAGAAAACAAATCATAACCATAGGATATTTGCTGACTCTTTCTGGGAAAAATAATAAGGCTTATTCTTTTGGTAAAAGTAAACCATGCATATGAACCATGTATGAGATAGTGTGACTTGCATTATGTGTCCTATGACAGGACAATTATATCATGTATTCTCACATATTTTATTATTATTTCTTTATGAGGGCTCAGAAGTCCTTTGCTCTCCCACCAAAACAAGTTCCACCTTCCTTCTCTACCCAGTTTTATAGGCAGGAATACAGAAGGAATAAATGTAATTAGATACATTTTATTTAATATTTGTTTTAATCACTGAATGATGCTGCTGCTCTCAAATTTTCTAAAATTGCTTTACTTATCACACTTATGTCAATTTTATAGCCACCTGTAAATAGAAATGTACCTGAAAACATAAACTTTAAAGAATCAATGTAGCCATGGACATGTTAAAAGAGTTCTATGATTTGTTTTTCACTAGTGGAATTGGTTAAGTGTTTTAAAAACTGTCCGCACGCACACTTGGATTTGTATTTTATAAATTTAATAAAATTGAAGTTAACTAGATATAACAATAATTAAGCCTTCACAATTAAATATGAATTCTGCCGGTTGTTATTGAGGCCTATTTAAGAAAGGAAAGCTTAAATGCCTTAATTTCTGAGGTTCAAAGCAGATGTTTCCACAACAGGAGAGCAGTCTATGTAACTATATAAAATTTTTAAAAATCTTATTGATGAATTGTATTCATTATAGCAAAAGTTTGATGGAGAGCTCTGTACAGATGAATGCCCCAGGTCTGAGAGACTTACTTCTGCCTCTCCCGTCATTGATGAACAAAGTTTCAGGATGGTGTATATTTACTAGATATAACTCTCTCTCAAAATGAGTCAAGATAACATTCTGAGGCTATGAAGCCTAACGTGCTCTGATGTTTCCTGGTATTTATTTTACAGCTGTCTTTGTAGTTTATTTACAGTAGGCTCAACTGACTGGGTGAAGCCTGAAGTCCACTGGAACAGTAAAGGTAGAAATCCTCAATACTTCTTCCCAGGGCTATTTATAAAAGTGTCTTTGTTTTTTACAAACATATTCGAAATAGTTCAGATCTAAAATTGGAGGGCTGTGTTTCTAAACATCATATCACTATTATTTGAGCATCAACTAAAATCAGTTTTCTATGATAATTTGTCTTTTAAATATGCAAATAGAGAAAGTTCTTTCTAAATGTCTACTCCATTGATGGAGCTGCTTGCCATTTGTGCTGTTTGTTATCACTTTATAGGATTGATTCAAAGGTAGGGAATACCTTTTCTCCATGCCAAACCAAAGATTCCTTTCCCCTGGCTAATACTCAGCAGAGGGCTAAGGGTTGAAGAACTGGTCTTAGTTCTAAGTCTTCCACTTACTAATTCAATGGCTTTGAATAAATCACTTGGATAAATCTCAGCCTCTTCATACTTAAAAATGAGATTAAGGCAGTAATATACATTGGTATACTGTTAACATGGTTACTTATTATCAACCGGGTTTATAATTGTTACTCTATTAAGCACTGCATAGTTGTAATAATATATATTTTAAATATTGCACAAATATAAAACTAAAATGATTAACTTGAGGCATGGGAAAAGTTGAACACACATAAGGTTACTAGATGCAAAGTTAATCTCCAAATCTTATATTCAAAGATGGAAACATTGACTCTATATTGGAATGGACAGCTCATTTGTCCATGGTATTCCTGCCCAGTAAATTATCTGAGGGCTGCCACCATATTTATACCAATCACTATTTTGTTCCAGTAACTAGCATGGTGCCTAATATGTAGTGTGCATTAAACATACACACACATATACTTTACATATACAATAATCAACTTGTTGGATGACTACATCCATGAAAAAAAGAGGAAAATATTTCATTTCTCTATACAGGCAAAGGGATGAACAATGAGGTTGTGAATGAGGATATGCGTGAAAAATTAGGAGAAATTGGTAGAACCAAGAGGACATTAGTAAACCTAACCTTTAGAAGAGTTGTTCCAAAAGAGAAACACCTGTTGGGAATAGGCCTTTCTTTGTAACAAGTTATGTTCAACTGAGGCAAGACTGTTCCTGGACCAAACCCGGGTTGGGCTGCTTCTTCTCCTGGCCCAATAAAGAGATGCAGATGAACTGGGAAAGACGGGAGTTTACTTCTGCAACTGAGTATAGGGGTAAGGCCTGGAAATCATTGCCAGACCAACTCAAAATTACAAAGTTTTCCAGAGCTGGTGTACCTTCTAAGCTATATTTCTATGTGTAAGTGTTCATCCGCCTAAAGACGAAAGTGATTAGCTTCTTCTAATCTGTAACTAAAATCTGAGTTTTGAACACCTTCCTCTGGAACCTTAGTAAGTTTACTTAATCTAAAAGAGTCCAGGTGCTGTGGTGATTACCCTTATCTTATCTTTTGCTAAATTACATGGACGTTTCGGGAGTTCCTTCAGACCTCTAATAAACTATCTGTGGGGTTCTGGGGAGTTTCTTCAGACCCCCAGTAAAGCTTGTTTAATCCTAAATGGGTTCTGTCAAGAATTCCTTCAATAGCTTGTTATGTTTCGAGGCCCAGGAAAAACCTAGACGAAACTCTTGCTGGGCTTTTGCTACATTCCAGTGTTTGTATAAGGGCACTGGCTCTATCAACTTTTAATATTTAACTTACCCACTCGGTCAGTGCTGAAACAGTTGTTACAGAGACCTCTGTTGGTGAGACCTGGCCTGTTGCAAGACGACCCCGTATACTGGATATTATAGGACTCACTACACTGGTCTAGCGGATGTTCAGTGTAACACCTGTGATCTCTTTTAGTCAAATGTATTTCAAACCACAATAAAAACAACAAATTTCTTGGATACCAGATTACTAAGACATTTGAATAAATTATCTGCTCAATTTAATTAATATAATTGATCCCATCATCTTGGAAACAAATTCAAGGAATGTTTTAAGCCTCTGAGAATTTTGAATGACTTATAATGGCATGAAGCAATGAATGAACTAATAACTGTTGAGAAAGTGTTAGTACTACTAAGATGGTTTGACTCTCTGTCACCACCCAAATCTCACTTTGAATTGTAATAATTCCCATGTGTGGTGGGAGGACCTGGTAGGAGGTAGTTGAATCATGGGGGTGCATTTTTCTCATGCTGTTCTCGTGATGGTGAATGAGATCTGATGGTTTTATAAAGGGAGTTCCCCTGCACAAGCTCTCTTGCCTGTCACCATAAAAGACATGACTTTTCTCCTCATTCACCTTCTGCCACGATTGTGAGGCTTCCCTAGCCATCTGGAACTGTGAGTCAATTAAACCTCTTTCCTTTATAAATTACCCAGTCTGGGGTATGTCTTTATAAGAAGCATGAGGACAGACTAATACTACTACCTCCCTATTTAAAAAGGCAGTATATAAGGGAGGTAGTTGTTTGCTATTTCCTTAGTGCAAATAGAGCTTTTCAAAAAGCATTTTCCTTCTTATCAGATGGAATTTGACTAAATTTTTTTAAAAGAATTAACAGGGACAAAGGACTTTATGACTGTAACCTGTCTTGATCTTTAATATCTTGTAAAAGATCTCAAAAGATGCCCCTTGTCATTGTCTGTGTTCTGGAAGTAAAAGTGGGAGCTGGCTGGGAACAGGCACAGAATAACAGTCATTAGTTCTAAATGCCGAGTAATGGAGCATGACATTTTTCATCAAGAGCATCAAGGAGAAATGGTCCTTAAAATATCTACACCATCAAGTACTGTAAATGGACAATTACCATGTGATGGATAAGTAAACCAGGTACACATAGGTTGTTTGTTATTACTGCAGTTCTCTCAGAATCCGGAGGGAATGACACTCCTTTTTTATTTAGAAACAGTTTTATATGCGGGGGTTAACTCCTCAAACAGCAGTGTAATACAGTCCTAGTGAACAGCTTCAGTTAATTGCACTGTTAAAAACCAGTCATGAAATTAGAGAAGTGACAAAAACTTTAGAAATCAACCCTTTTTATCTCAGATTTCATGTGAGAAACTTGAAACCCAGATTTAGTGTTTTGTATAAGGTCATGTAGAAAGTTATTAATAGGTCTGTTTGTCTTTATCTCAGGGCAATACACCTCCAATAATTACATTGCCAATTCATTGAAAGGTTAATATGGCTAATTAAACAGTCTAAATTAGCTAAATGACATATTTCAATATAATAGGGGAAGCTGAGCTTGCACAGTTAACCTCTTTTCTCACTATCTTTTCAACTCCATGAAATCCACAGCAAAATATTTATACCACATTGGAAATTGAGGATGAGTACTGGTTAGATGCCAGAAATTTTATGGAATCTTTGCAAGATATAGTGTAAGTTTGATCAGAATGAGAGGTAGGCTGACCAACAGCTAAGACATCAAGAACAAAGTCAAAGTCTGATAAATATCTGGCAGAATCTAGCACCATTGTCAAGTTCAGAAGGAAGATGTCAGGCACAAGGGGAGCAGATGAAAAGTAAACATTAATCTTTCCAGTTCTTAGAGTATTAGGGACTAAACTACTATGAACATATTGGTACTACGTGTGTTTCTCACAGGCAAAGTGCATGGGAGTGGATTTGCTGGTCACAGGAGATCACATTGAACATTGGTAATGTAGGGAAAGGCAGTCTCATATCCACCCCCACTCCCCTACAGGAGAATGGGCTTGGTCCTGGAACCCTTCCTTACCAAGAGGTAGAGTTCTCATAGCCTGAGCTGGGCTTGTCACCTTGTGTGGGACTATCTTTCCCTGCTTCAGACTCAGTGTGTGCACGCCTTTGTTCTGATTAAGTGGATGTATCAATGGTTCTCCCCAGCAGTTCATGTTTCAGATCCCACAGCTAGGGGAGGGAATGAGAAAGGTGGATATTGAGGGGGTCTTCTACAGCAGCATAAAGTGGGATGCCTGCAGCCATACTGCCCACCTTAGCTTTCGAGTGGATCTGCTTCCAGTGGGGGACTGGAATTTATAGACACTCTCTCTCTCATTTTGGTGTAAGTAGATACTGTACCACTTGAGCCTGCCGGGCATGTTGTCTGCTCTGTCACCTCAAATCATGCACTAGTCTCTCCACTAGGTGGCGCTTCTTTGCCTGTTAACCTTGACAACATTCACGTGATAGACTGTACTGCAGCACAACCTGACCACCCAGTGAACCCTGAAGCAAGTAGATCCTGCTAAACAATTTTCCTAAGTGTATGTAAAACTTTACACTGTGGTCAGCAGAGTATGAGGGTTCCAGTTGCTCCACTTCCTCACTTATTAAATTTTATATTGAATAGTCTTTTTAAGTTTGAGTCACTGTGTAGCGGTGTCTCATTGCATTTCCCTAATAAGTAATTAGTAATAGTAATTAGGATGTTTTCATATTTGTATTGACTGTGCGTGTGTGTATGTGTATGTGTTTAGTTCCTGTTCTAGTCTTTTGACCATTTTACTGAGTTGCTTCTTTTTAGATATTCAGAATATGAATCTTTAGTTATATATACATAGTAATTTTCCCCAGTGTGTGGCTGGGCTTTTCACTCTCTAAATGGTGCCTTTTGATGAACAGAAATTGTTAATTTTCTGAAAGTTTGTTTTATCAATTATGTTTAGTTATATTTGTGCACAGTTTGGAAAATCGTTGCCTATCCCAACATTATAAAAATAATGTCCTATGTTCTAAGAGCCTACATTACTCACCAAGGTCTCAGAGACTGTTGATGTGATTTGGCAAATCACAAACTAGCTTTTGTATAGGATATGAGGAGGGGCCAAAATAAATTTTTCCTCGTAGATATCCAATTGATCCAGCACCTTTCATTGAAAAGGCCATTCTACACATTAAATTGTAATAGTGCCCTTGTCAAAAATCAGGTGACCATATATAGGAAGGTCTGTTTTCTGGTTTATTATTCTATTTGTCCATACTTGTTCAAACCTTACTGTTTGACTTACTTTAGCTTTATAGTAAGTTTTGATATTTAATCATTTAAATCCTCAAACTTTGTTCTTTTTCAAAGTTATATTGGCTATTAAATTCTTGGTACTTGCAAATATGGTTTTAAAACGGTGTCAGATAATGTTTTTTCATTACTTAAAGATGAGACACTCAATACCTGAACATAATGACAAATTCCATGATCTTCTGAAACTAAGCCCCGAGGGGGGCGGAATTTGAAAGTTAGTGGATAAAATGAGTAGCTGTTTTTTCTGCTTGTATCTCACTAAAGCTAGTGTATTCAATAATCAGATTGAAATAACATAATAAATTCTATAGTGAGATTGCATATAATTAGCTATATATTGGAAGAGGAGGAAAAAGTTACAGCTGTGAGTGCTGATGAAGCTAACATTTTACCTGCATTTTGAAATGTGAATAAACATTCGACAGGAAGAAAGGGGAGAAAAAAGCAAAAATGTATTTACTTCATGGAATATGATGTAAGAGATACGAAAGAAAAATATGACTAATGTAATCAGTAATGCTTTAAAAAAATAGGGAGGCCATTAATGTGCTGTGGCTGTTACACTGATGTTCAGAATGAGAACTAAAGCTATATTCAACTGTAGCTTCCCACGCTTCCATCATACGTTTCTTATATCTGTACTTTCTAACAGATCAGCAACACTAGCACTTCTAACAAATGCCGCAAAGCTTAAAAACAATTGCATTCAGCATAATCTAAGAATTTACAGAGCATAAAAGCCTGTTTTAGAAAAAATATTAAAAGCATAATGTTAAAATTCAACATATATTTTTAGAACTTACTGTATGCCAAGCTCTTTAAAAAAATGTTTTGAATACAAGGATAAGCAAAATAGGCAAAATCTCTGTCCCTGTGCAGTGTCCATTCTAATGAAGAAAACAGTAAGCAAGTTAAGAAGCAAATGCATAACATAGTGTTAGCTTGTGATAAGGGCTATGTGGAAAATAAGGCATGGTTCAATACAGAATAACACAATGTGTGTGGAGAGAGTATTGTCAGAGAGAAGGCTCAGAAGTGAAAGAAGTGATGAAAGAACCACACGAATATCTGGGGCAAGGGGGAATAGCCAATCAGAAGCCTTACGGCAGCAAGAGCTGGGAGGTTGAATAAACAGCAAGAAAATAGTGCAAAAGTGATATAGACTCGTAGAGGGAAAAGTTGTGCGTAACAGACACAAAAGATAAGCAGGGCATAGATTCCCTGTGAGCTGGGAGATAATGGTGAAGACTTATGGATTTGTTTCATGTGATGAAAATCTGTTGTAGAATCTGAGCAGGAAATGATGTGACCTGATCTATGTTTTTGAAAGAATCATTCTGGCTTCTTTTTGGAAAATAGCCTGGGATTGGGGTGGTGAAAAAAATAGTAATGGAAGTAGGGGGAACAGTCAGAAGTGACTGCAGTAATTTAGAAGAGAGATAATGGAAGCATGGCCTGGGGTAGTAGCTACAAAAAAGGTGAGAACTTGATTTAGAATGCGTTGTGAAGATAGAGCTGACAGGCTTTGCCAATGGAGTGGACGTGGAGTGTGTGAGAAATAGGGAATCCAGGCTGATTTTTAAATTGAGGGCCTGAGCCTCTGGGTAGTTAGAGATGATATTTCCACTAAGATTGGAAGTGAGGGGAAGCATCATATTTGGGCAGGGAGAAATCCGAGTTTCTATTTGGAGTGGTTAAATTCAGAATGCTTCTCAGATATCCCAGGAAAGGTGTTAATTTGTTATTCGGGTATCCAAATCTGGACGCAGAGGGGAGGTCAAGGCTGGATGTGTTAGTTTGGAAGTAACCAGCATTTGGGTAAGATTTAAACCTATGACACAGGATAAAATTATCTAGAGAGAGCATTTACTCAGAGAACTCTCAATATTTAAGAACACAAATCTAACCAGACAGGTTCAGGATAAATAAAGTTTTATGTAGAAGACGAACAGTTGTCCATGTAGAACCAAAGAAAAGGCACAAATAAATAAAAGTCCATCATCTCTCTTGGTTACATGAAACACATGAGGCAGTAAAGGATAAGGATTAAGCTCTCAAGATGTGAACGTCTTGAATTCAAATGTCAAACTGAACTGAATTTGAGTCTGTTTCTCACCAGCCAAATGAATATTTGGTGAAGATGACCAAGATGATGATGACGACTTACATTTCTCAATGTTTCCCCTATGTGTGTTGAACTTTTAAACAAGTTCTAGTACAGGCAGGGAAAGAAAATTCACATTTGTGTGTATATGTTACGTGTGTATGTATACACACATATATATATACACTCACTTATGTATGTTTACTACACACACACACACACACACACACACACACACACACACAGAGAGAGACAGAGAGAGAGAGAGAGAGAAACAGGGGCCCAGGCTGGTCTCAAACTCCTCGACTCCAGTTATCCTCCTGCCTAGGCCTCCCAAAGTGCTGGGATTACAGGCATGATTCACTGTGCCCTGTCCTAAATATATTTTATATATAGCAGATAATAAAACAAGAACATAAGGATTACAAATTTTAATCACAGAAGGAAAGATTTTGTGAGAATAGCATAATTTCATATTCAGACAGCAAGTCTTTGGCTAATTCTTTAATTAAAGCAGTGACAAAACCATTTTGGAAAAAAAAATGTTTTGTGGCACCTTTACCTGTGAAGTTTTGAAAGATCTGCACTTGGTAAATTTAGCATCATTTAATTTTTCTTTCCCCTACATAATTACAAAGTTCTGGAGGGAGAAAAAAAAAATGTAATATTCTACAGGAATGAGAAGGGAAGATAATACGTTGAGTTATACTACGCATAATAATTTTTGTACATGGACTTTCAGAAGAGGTCCCATGCTGTGGACTGAAGTTGAAATGAAATACAGTAATTGTCTCTGGCATTAAATGCCCACAGGCATATTTTTACAAGAACATACATTAGTATATGCATGCTAGATACATAACAATGTGTGAGTATATTTTAAGAGAATCTTAATGTGACTAACAAATAGCAATCAAATTGTTCGCAATTTCAGGCTCAAAATTGAAAAGAAGAGGAAAATTTTTTACTAAAAAATTATGTACACAGAGACAGTGATGAAAAGTTGAGCACTAACGCAAATTAGGATGAAATGTGAGAAGTAATCAGTCCCAACCATCTACCTAGCTTCTCCCCACTTCTGCCCTTCCCTAGCAGGGGCGAGCTAAAGTTTTACCTCCGGGGGAGATGGGAAATGACAGAGAGTGAGAGGCCAATGGGAAAGTTGCAGGCACCTCCTTCTCTAAAAACAGGAGGCTGTGGGTGAGTAGTGCGATTTTGTTTTTCTAATTTGGTCTTGAGGTTTCTCTCTGGAAAATGGCTAAGAATTCTAACCCTGCAGTGATAGGGTTCCCGTTATTTGGTCATGGATGTCTATAGTGACTTCTTTATCCTAGTGGATGGCCGAATGTGAATGCCTAAGTGTTGCCTAATGACTAAGCATCCAACCCATGACCAGGTGTCCCACTCATGGGAAACATGCTTATACCAGCAGGCATCCTTGTGGCTCTTGTCTGACCTATGTCCAGTTTATTTCTACCAAGATATTTATTGCCTAGGAGAGTTTTCCCTTGGAAAGGAGTTAGGTTCAGGTGTGTCAGTCAGGTGAGATGCAGAGAAGGCAATGCAACAAAAACCATACAATAATATAAGGAGTTTATTACTTACAGAGTAGAGAAAAGGGCAGCACTCTTTGCAGGGCCAATGAGAAGGGGGAACCATCCAGACAGACATACCAACCAGAATCAGAACGTGAAGAGCAGAAGAGAGAGTGAGGGACCTGTGTGCTAAAGTTTTTATTGCAGTCTAAGGTATTATCTAGGTGGGTTTCCATGGGAGTTCTAATTTACGAGTTTAAAGCAAGCTGGTGCAAGTTCTATGCGGCCACGTTGTTACCGAGAGGTTGTCGCTGCAACTTATCTGTGCTGTCTATGGAGGATGAAGGGGTCAGTGGGGTAAGCCAATAGGCAATATCTAGCTGTCCCATAGAGAAGGTGATCAACAGAAGGCAATTGTATAAGGCAGATATCTGGATTGACCACATTAAAGAAGTGGGATGAAATAGAGAACTGGAAATTGTGCCAAGGGTGACTAAGTCCTGTTTCTCATATGAGAAAGTCCAACTTATATTCAAAATAAATCCCAAGGCAATATAAAATTGCAGAAATTCACTACCATGCATCCCCATGCTCTTGAATTTTCAAGTCCAAACTCCCTATATCTAGCTGATAATATGGGTGTCAAGTAATCTGGAAATTCCTGGAATTTCTGCTGCTAATTGGAAACCCCAACCCATTTCATTCAAAGTAGTCTGTCTTTGGGTCCAAAGTCAGCATTTTATGACACGTAGGTGCTCTCATCAAATATGAATATATGAAATGGCTTACGGAGCAAATAGACACAGAACAGCCTGCCTTCGCCCTGTAGATCTCTCCGGCAGGTCCAGCTGAACCTGGGGCTTAGAGTGACTTCAGATACTCTGAATGCCTCTGGTTCCCAAACTGCCATGGGCTTGCTGGTGCACAAAAACAGACCTTGATATCCTTACTGTGGATTATATATATGATTGACTAACTGAATGCAAAACTGTAATAGAACATGACTGCAGACAGGTATATATTCTCCAGGAAGTCTGTGTTTCGATGAGGCAAACACATCTCACCAGGTGAATTGCCTCAATAGCTGCAGGCAGCACGAATTCTAGACTCTTGGATACTTGGATAATTCATTAGGAAGAACAACAGACAGAGTTGAAGCTAGCCTTTAAGAATATTCCCTACAAGCCAGCACAGACAAAAATCTTTCAGGTATAAAATTCTCTTCTTTCTTACTGTAATGTGTCTTTGGCAACAGGGGTACACAGATCAGGGAAAACTTAAGAATGTAAGTTACATCTTAGTAGCTCCATTTGCTTCCAGGAGTAAAGTGGAATATATATGTGTCCAGAGAGCTTTCTTAATTGGATGTGGGCTTACCCTGATCTACTTTCATCCAGATTCCTTTTTATTAAGCTCTTCATTGCTGCAGCATAGTCCCTAAATATAATTCACTTATGATGATAATTAATCAACATTACTGAAGAATGCTAAAAATATAAGGTAATAATATAAAATATATATTTGTATGTCATATATTACATAGTAAATAAAATGCATACTAAATCAAAGGTAATATAATAAAATAAAAATAAGTATTATAGGCTAAAATATATATGTACACGTAAACATTTGGTGTAAATATTTATATAAAAAAAAGAAAAAGGAAATACATCAAAATGATAATACTGTAGATAGGTAGGGGAGTTGTGGTGGTTTAAATTTTCACATATTCCAAAATCTTCAATTACTATTTTATAACTTACATAAACTGTAGAATAACTTCTCTTATTTAATAACAGCATAGAGGGGAGTAAAACTGGCAGAAGTGGGTATGTTTGATCAATGCTGATCCTTCAAACTACAGTGATCTACTTCTGAGAACGAGGAGCTCAAATTTAATGAGGGAGTAAGACAGGCTCTTAGAGAGCGTGAGATTCAGCTTCTCCTGTCATGAAGCGGGGTCAGGCTCTGGGCCAAGAAAGCAATGGCCAGCTTTGGAAGCCACGTATCAGGTCATATTCAAAACCAAACATTTCCAAGTCTTTCCCCAGTGCTGCTTTTGTCACATTGGAATGAAATTTGTCCTCTTAGTTGAAATATTCTATAAAAAACACAATCTTGCTCAAGTTAAAATTTAAAGTTAGCTTCTCTGACAGCTGGGATGTGAAGAGACAGTGAAAAGATTCCGACTTTTGGCATAGTCAGCAGTTTCCCCGAGAGTGGAGCCCTGTCTTCCTGCAGCCTGCAGCTCTGCTCCCCGGCTGTGACTGAGCCAGCGGGATCGTTGGCCAGGAGAGGGCAGCCTCACCCAGTGAGACATAAATCCAAAAGCGCCGTAAGAAGGCACTAGGAAGGCGAAACGCAATCGTCACCCACGCTTGCTCTGCTTTCTGCGGTTTCAGCATTCCACCTTAGAGCATGTCAGGCTTAACTTTGGAGGTGTTAAATTTCCACGTGTCCATGACACACTACAAGTACTATTTCAGCAGCTTGGAGAAATCCCAAACACAAGTCAGGAAGTTACCTACCTCTGTCAGAGGCTTGCTGCCTCACCCCTGCATGGGTCTCAGAGAAAGCTTCCTTTCTGTAAGACACATTCCAGTCATCACACTGGGGCTGAAAGGCCAAATATAGGAATGACATTTGCCCAGATATAGCAAAGCCAATGTTGGTTTGCCTGGGCAATTTAATAAATGACGATTGTGTGCAGGTGTTGGCTTAATAGATCGTAGACTACATATTAAGATAACTTATGAGGTCTGCTGGAGAGAATGAGAAAGTGGAAGCGTGTGGATGTTTGGCACAGCATGGGGCTATGACTATGAGAACCTGAGTCTAGGATTTGCCATGGAATATTCTGTGAGCAAAAAAGACACCTACTTCCCAGTTACAATTCTCATTAGGATTTTTATAACTATTTTTTTAAGTTGTGAAATCCATAGCTGCGTAACTCAGAAAAATCGATTAGCCTGTCTGAACCTAAGTTTCCTCAAATATATTCAGTCTTCACTCCCAGGACCTCACTTTAAGAGAAACCTGAATCTCTTGGGCACAAGCATGTGGATGGGTGTTTTCGCTTCCTGCACACCTGCTGTGCTTCACAGAGAGAACTTATGTAACCTTTTTCCTCAAGTATCCCTGCTTTGAAATCTATACATTTCTACCTTTCTCTGTCCCTTTCTGATTTGTTTTATTATTGTTTTCAACTTAATTGATTCCTTCAAACTACTTTCCACCCACTAAATATTTCTAATGAGCTCTGTCAATTTTTCTGTACCACTGTGGAGAAAAGTAAAGTAATTTTTGTTCTTAACAAAGGATTGCCACACCCATCTAGCATTAAAAGGAAAAGGAAAAAGGTGACACATTAAAAACAGTAAGCATTGATTTCTCTGTTCCACCTACAGACCTGTTCCTGTGAGGCCTTCCATCCATCTTCACTGACGATTCTCTTGCATTTGTCTTTAAAGTTTCAGGGGACTACCACAAACAGGGTCTTACTCAGGGCCTCCTGCTGCTGCTCTGTGGCATTGTTGAGCTCTTGGGGCTGGTTCCTGTGGCTCCTCATGGCCAGTCATCCACTGCAGGGGCCACTCATCCAAGAAATACCTGTGCTGGGCACTTCCCTCCCACACAATGGCACCCTGCTTCCAGGACATGCTGAGTCTTATCTCAAGGCATTCGTGGTCTTCCCTCAATGTTCCAGAGTAATATTGTTTTATCTAAAACATTCCTGTGTTGAAGCTCAGTGACTGTCAGCACAAGTGGGCAGAAGTGTATTGCTTCGGGTAGTGAACTCTTCCCATGCTCTCCCCCGATCCCTTCCTATCCACTTTACCAGTGATGTTCATGCATCCTGCAGCTTCTCTGTGCTTTTTCCAGATGGCCTGCCCTCTGCAGCCTTCTTCAGATGCTGACCTTGGGCCAGTGCAACACTCCCAGAGAGACCCTGGGATGCCTGGTAGCTTAGATCTGTTTAGGGAGGCCAATACCCAACGACTGTGCAAGATTCTGAAAGCCTGACTCCCTTTCCTCAAAGAGGGGCAAGTTCTGACATAATTTATGACCTAGACCTTCCCAAAAGATCAGGCTAAGGTCAGGGAGTTGGCTAAAATTGTGCCTTTCTCTGTTCTTCATTTCCTTTTCTCTTAAATTCTTCTCCTGGCCCTTAATAAATACCTTGTTCATGATCTGTATCTCAGAGTCGTCTTCTGGAAGTCAGCCTTGGATATTTGGTCAGGTGTGTAGAGGTGATATTTGGAGGCAGTTTCTGAGGATGGGATTCTAGAGTTGCCAACAGCTAACTGGCAAGAAATACCCCATCACAAGGGGTGTATGGAGCCCAGAGGCCCCTGACACACTACAGCATTGCAATTGCTAAAACTTTCACCTGGAGCGAACTAAGATAACATTATGGGTTGAATTATGTAACCCCAAAATATGTTGAAGTTCACCCCAGTACTTGTGAATGTGATATTATTTGGAAATAAGATATTTGCAGATGATCAAATTAAAATGAGATCACTAGAGTGGGCCCTAATTTAGTATCACTGTTGCCCTTACAAAAGAGTGAAGTTTGAACACAGAGACACACATGCTTAGAGGAAAGACGGTGTGAAGACACAAGGCATCTACAAGAACAATCGAGGCCAACAAGGAGGTCATGGAACAGATGCTTCCCTACGGTCATCAGAACCAACGTGCCAACACCTTGATTTTGGACTTCTTGTCTCCAGAACTGCGGGGCAAAAAATTCCTAGTGTTCTATGCCACCCAATTTATTGTATTTTATTATAGAGGCTCTAGGAAACTAATACAGATGGGATTCTGACAGGAGGGGTGTACTAGATCACGCAGTTTCATTTGGCTTTTGAAGGTACAAGGTAAATGGTCATTATAAAGGCTATGGATGGGTTCCACGATAAAGGGAAAGGAGAAAAGGACAGACTCCAGTTAGGCAGCGTAAGGCAAAGTGAGAAAGTCAGAAAGCCCCTTGGCAGCTCTTAAACAAACCCTCTTTTTCTACAGCCAAGAGAGACCATACTGAAGACCAGGTCAGGGCCAACAACAAGAAAATTGGGCCTTAAGGGAAGCCCCGTTTATGTCCTCAGCAGTCTTCCACGCCACAGCCAGGACCTTGCTAAGAAAGAAATGGCATCTTGAGACTTGGAATCAGAAAACGTGAATAGATGCCATTGAGAAGTGTGAACCTGCAGGTGTCCCTGCATCCTCTGGGTCTGAAGAGGGACCCACATCTTCTTTCCAGAGGGCAGAGCTCTCTTGCTTGAAGATTGCAAACAAGTGTACAAACGTAAGCAGAGAAGCCTAACAAGAGATTAATTTCATGGCTTATATCCTTTATTAGGCCTTAAGTCCAATATGTTTATTAAAACTTACAGCTCCATCTTTGAGAGGAAAGAGGGATATGTTAAAGTCCTCACTTTACAAGATTTGTAACTATAGGCAAGCTACTAAATGGATTTGAGTCTCAATGTTCTTGTCTGACAAAAAGTGGTTAATGACACCATAATGTATGCAATGTAAAATGACTTCTCAAAGAGGGTGCTTGGCAATTATAATCTATTAAATTCTTCCCGGCTTCAAATGTCCCTGATTCTAATAATGGATAATATGTCTACTACCTAGTAAAGAGCCCTGCTGAAAGGTAGCCAGGCAGGGGATATGGAGGGAAGCTTTTCTTTTTATCTTTTTCTTTTTATTCATTGAGAGGGAGATGAAGTCAACAGCTGTTGAAACAAACAAGCTCACTTAGTGGGTTGAATAATATCAAACTATTGCTCAAATGAAAAGAGCAGCTGGCTTTTTACCAAGGCATCATTGTCAAACACACCCTCACGTTTGGGATCATTAGAAATTTACATGGGGTGAATAGCCTTGGAAAACTATATTTACTTTTTCATAAATCATCAGAAAAATGCTAGCATACTCTCGGTGAGATAAGAGATGAAAAAAGAAACACACACACACACACACACACACACACACACAGTAGCAGCAGTGGCAGCAGATGTGTATTTTTCATGTGAATGTGAAGAAAACTGCTGGAAATACATTTAAGCTTTCCTAAGACAAAGAAGTGGCAGGCATTCAAAGGAAGATAGATGCTGGAAGGAAAACGGAGAAGTGAAGCAGAGAAAAATGTCATCTATTTAAAAGCATAAATTAGTTCTAATGTTTTAGATAGAACTAATTATTCCTAGGTCTGCTAAGAAGTATGACCTCGGGATGTTAGCATTTCAGACATAAGAGTATCTAAATGTTTACCTTCAAATTGTACTAAGTTTACTTTTGCCTGATGGTAAAAATTCAGTACAGAATGCACATAAGATACAAATGACAAGAAAAATTTATAATCTCACAATCTAGTGAAAATTAAATGACAGTTATAACAGTGTAATAATGCATTTTTGTATTTTCCATACATTTTGATATAGTGTTTATCAAATAGTACATAAGTTTTAAACCCTGCCTTTGTTATTTGATATCTTATGAGGTTTTTCAATGTCACACAAAACACTTCATAGACATTATTTTTAATGACTGCACGATATTCTCTGGCATGAATGTTCACAGTCACTAAATTCCCTAAAATTGGACATTTTGTTTTAAGGGTACAGTATTATAAGTATAAAGTTTTGCAGTAACCAAAATTTAATTTACTTTTTTAGATTATAAAATTAATATATGTTATGGAAAATTTGGAGAATAAAGAAAATTATAGTAAATCAAAAACAAATGTATCTCCATTTCTTACCTTCCCAAGTTAATCACTTGTAACACTTTAGTTTATCTTTTCCAGGTTTCAGAAGTCTTTCTGCCATCATTGGCTCTTTGCAGATCTGTCTTCCCCATGCTTCGTTGCCTCAGTTCTCCTAGACAAAACTGCATCTGAAATTCAATAAATTTCTATAATTATATTTCAGGCTTTGCATAAAACCTGTAAGGGATATACTTCATGGCACTGCGTTCCAAATTTATACATAAAACAGATTTCTGCTATTGCATTCCAAATTCAAACATAAAACAGATTTCCAACTTCTTTCACCTGTTGGGCTGGTCCCATGTCACATACTCAATGTACAGTACTCACTTCTTTGGGTCTCAGTAACCTGTGAGTAGAAATGGGATCATTGTCATAGATCTACTTGCATTAATTTATGTTCCTTGTCTTATAACAGCCATCTCTCCCCAAACTTACTTGAATATTTCTGAGGGGTAACTAAGGAATATTGGATTGCTGTTGGTTTGAGATGAAATCTGTGCAGAGTCTGTGCCATGAAGGGCTCTGCCTATATTTTGGTTACAAAAGTTATCTTATTTTGGCAGGGTGCAGTGGCTTATGCTTGTAATCCCAGCACTTTGAGAGGCAGAAGTGGGAGGACTGCTTTAGCCCAAGAGTTTGAGACCAGCCTGGGTAACATAATGAGATCCCATCTCTACAAATAAATAAATAATAAATAAATAAATAATTTAAAAAATTTTATTGTGAAGCTCTTTGTGTATTTATTGTCTGTGTCATGTTCTTCTCAAGAAGTCCCTGAGATGAGGAGTCATATGGGGGTAATTTATTGAGAAGGTGATCTCAAAGGAAGGCAGAGAAGGAGAGGGAAAAGAAAGATATGGAAGAGAGAGAAGCCAAGAAAGTATGTGATTTTGTCAAAGTCCAGCCTCAGCCTCATCCAACTTGAGGCCAGGGAGTCAGACTTTCAGACACTTGGACCAATGAGTCATTGCCTAAGAACTGCTCAGAGGGTTTAAACTCCCCATTCTCCCAGCTCCCTGAAGAGATCCTCAAAGACAGTCCCAGCTGCAGGCCTTTGGAAGCAAAGCACAAAGCAGCTAGAAGAGGCTTACAGAAAGAGCAAAAGGGATGCAGGGTATCTGTGTGTGGTGTCAACAGTGCTCACTATTGCTGTGAACAGAATGTCTGTGTCCCCCCAAAATTCATATATTGAAGCCTAACCCCCAAGGTGATAATATTTGGAGGTGAGGCCTTGGGAAGGTGATTAGGTCATGAGTGTGGAGGCCTCATAGATGGGATTCCTGCCCTTATAAAAAAAGATCTCTCTCTCTCTCTCTCTCTCCACCATCTGAGGATACAAGAAGGCAGCTGTCTGCAAACCAGGAATCAGGTCTTCACCAGTCACAGAGTCTGCTGACACCCTAACCCTGGACTTCCCAGGCTCCAGAACTCCAGAAATAAATCTCTGTTGTTTAAATTACTCAGTCTATGGTATCTTGTTATAGCAGCCCAAATTGACTAAGACAATTATACATGTCAAAATCCTTTCTAATCTGTGGATCTGATTAGATCTTTGTGATTTTGCATGTCTCACAGCCAACAGAGGATTGTATTATTAATGGTAATGCATGGTGAATTTAATACTATAAGAATTCAGAGGCCAGGCGCGGTGGCTCAAGCCTGTAATCCCAGCACTTTGGGAGGCCGAGGCGGGTGGATCACGAGGTCAAGAGATTGAGACCATCCTGGTCAACATGGTGAAACCCCATCTCTACTAAAAATACAAAAAATTAGCTGGGCATGGTGGTGCGTGCCTGCAATCCCAGCTACTTAGGAGGCTGAGGCAGGTGAATTGCCTGAACCCAGGAGGCGGAGGTTGCGGTGAGCCGAGATCGCGCCGTTGCACTCCAGCCTGGGTAACGTGAGTGAAACTCCGTCTCAAAAAATAAATAAATAAATAAATAAAAAGAATTCAGAAATGCCAGATATAGGTAATGGGGAGGAAGGCAGCAAACCACATTGCCATGTATGTACCTATGCAACAATCCTGCATGTTCTCCACATGTACCCCAAACCTAAACAGCAATAATATATATATATATATTTAAAAAAAGAATTTTTCATAAAATCCATTGTTTTTAACCATTTGACTATCAAACTAGTTGTGATTTGAAATCCAAGAAAATTAAATTTTTGTAAAACTTGAGCCTTTGCGTAAGACCACTTTAACTACAGAGAAAATGTAGTATTTTAGAAAGTGTAAGTAGGACATGTAGTTAGCACTGAGATTAGTACGTGAGGTCTTATGTCATCTATGTGTAAGGCAATCATCAGTGGTAAATTTCATTAGAAAGACAGCTTTTAGAAAACAACTAGCCAGCATGACAATGGCAGCAATTCTATAATTTGTTGAGATTTTGGAATAGCAGTGAGCTACATATCTTTTCTTTTATGTTCTTACATATAGAAAACAAACTAAGTCTTTGTATATTGCTAACTCAGCAGAACAGTCTGTGGGAGGTTATGTTGATCTTGAATACACAGTGTACATATATTGGATATTGATGTATAATTTGGGTCTAATGTCTTCTCATATCTAAATACCTGTAAACATTAGAATGGTTTTAATGTTCAGGCTCAGAATTACTTTAATAGGCACTTTAAAATTTATATTTATTCACTTAAATAAGTGCTACCCCTCCAAAGAATCCCATTGCATTGTTGTTTGTAATATTATGTTTCTTGCTGATCTCTCAGAATTTTCTTTCGAGTCTGAGACAGGCCTGCTTGTTGGTTCCCTACCTTAAGATAGTCTGGAGGAGAATAATAAAAGTCCCTCAACTCAAGCTCTAGCTTATCTAACTCACAGCCAATCAGCAATAAAAGTCCCAGGAAGCTGTTAACTATAAATTTATATTTCAGGGGCCTAGAGGCTTACCCAGAGTCCTACATGCACAGTCAGACTTAAACTCCAACCTAAAGTTACCTGTTCCTCATTTTAATACTAACGTTCATGCCCAGGGTTGGAGATTTCAAATGCTAATGCTACCCGCAATGCATGAAGAAACATGTTGAGCTGTTATGCAGGTGCTAGCAAAATTCCCCCATACATGTCATGATGTAACCCTTCCCTATGGAAAGCCCTATACATAACCGAACCACACACTAGCCTGGGGGAGCAGCCCACTCCTTTTTCCTCTTTCATGGCTGGCTCCCTGAGAGATGATAAACTCTCCTTCATCGCTGCATCTGGTGATCTCTCTTCATCACCAACACCCAGGTCAATGGACACTCCTCAACCCTTTGTCAGTCCTTGTGTAGCATTGCCTTTGACACTAAACTCCACGTTCTCTTTTCTGTAAAAAGGAGGCTTTTCCCTTCTGGCAGCACTTGCCTCGGAGATAGCAAAGTTAAATGTTGTGTTTCATCACAATCAGTCCTAACTATCTAAAACTAATTAAACACTAGGGATTTTGAGTAACCCACCGACCCTCACGAGACCCTTTCTGGATCTAAGTGAAGATTTCATGATCAAGAAACAAAAGGCTGTTCCAGTTGTCATGTACAAATCTCAGCCTTGTATGAAAGCTAGTTCAGTGCTTAATTAGCACCAGCAGCATGGCCCTTCACTTCCCAGCATTTAAAACCTTGAGTTTTGCCCTTAGGCCCACATATGCAATTGTTCCCTAGTAAGCTCAGCTCAGCTCCAGGCCACCTCTGGCTCTGTGGTTTATGGTTTTGGTACTGTTCTTTGTCATCTCTAATTAGCCTCTTCTGCCTCACCACTACTTAATCATTTATCCTTCTCAGAACTTCTGGAGTGTATTGTGCTATATTTTAGTTTTAACATATGTTGTCAGTGTTCTTAGTTTGTCACTTCTATGACATTTTCTGTGACAAAGTACATCCCTAATACAAAGCCTTCAGCAATCTCATTAGGGACAGATTGCTGATATCTAATTTCTTTTCCCATTCCTAGAGGCAGTGGTCTTCTAAGTGTGGCCTCCAGACAACAAAATCAATATCATCTGGGAATTTGCTAAAAATGCAAATTCTCAAGACCCAGCTCAAACTCGATGAATCAGAAACTCTGGGTGTGGAGTCTAGCAGTCCTTCAGGTGTTTCTAACCACATATTCAAATTTGATAATCATTTACTCAGGGTATTTCCCCTGGTAGTGTCTTAATAAATGCCTGTTAGATTGACCCTGATAATCCTTTCTCTCAAGCTGTCTTAAAAAGAAGGGATCTAAAAATTCCAGAAAGAAATGGGGAAAAAAGTTACAAAGAATGAAGTAGGAATTTTAGGTTTATGAGCAATTAGAGGGAACTGCGTCTTCACAAAGAAACATAATACCTTGATTTCCTGTCTCATGCTTGATTTTCCTACATTGTCTCACCTCGGCTGCATGATTCCATGTATCTTGCTAAGCTTCCTCGTTGCCTTCTGCAGGGTTACATGTGGATTCTGAGAAAATTTTTTTTTCAACTTTCTATCCTTTATTCCGTTTTCAGTCTGTGTCTTCACAAAAAATTGTCACTGTAAAGGTGAGCAGTTTCTGGAGAATCTTGGCTTATTCACAGAATTCTTCAGCAAGGCCTGGTTCCCTTTGCATGTCTTCACTAAACTTGGAGTCTTTTGATGATTCTCATTTTCTGTTACCACCATAGTCTTTAGATGTCCATTGGAGAAGGGAACCTGATGGTTCCCTGCACAGGTTGCTTGGGGCAAAGATGGGAGTTGGAAGTAGGAAAAGCATGGAGTTGGAATTGGATGCTGGATGCTGAAGCAGGAGAATGCTCAATGTCTCCACGGTTTTCTTTGTACTGGGCCTTCCCAGATCTTGTGAGCACCTGATAAATGTTCGTTTGATTATGTTGGGTTCTTTGGAGCAGTGGCTCTCAATCTTGATTAGGATGTCAGAATCCTTTGGAAGAATTTTTTTAAAATCTATGGGCATGGAAACCAGCCATCAGTATTTTTAAAAATTTTCCAGGTGGTTTCAATGAGTAGCTAAGGTTGAGAACCATGGTTTTGGATTTCCTAATTGAAGATTGTAAACCATGACATCCCTTTGCCTGTTTTTCTAAATATTCCTCTCAGAAAGTCAGCTTTCAAAAGTCAGACTACAACTAGATCAAAGAATTGCACAAGAAAAGGGAAACTGAGTCATCCTTCAGCAACTCCAGGAAAAAAATTAAGGTACCAACAATGATGAGGTAGTAAATGCTAATACCATCTACCTCCTTCCCTTGTATTATCCCTGGTTTTTTTTTTTTTCTTCCCCTTTCCACTCTGGCTTCCTATTCTGCTGCTGTGGCAAAATATCCACTATCCTTGAAGAAAGCTAACCAGCAACCTGATAATATTAAGGCTTCCGTGACCCAAAAGTTACCTACACTTTGATGGACGTTTGCATTTCCAAAGAAATTATCTGAAGACAAAAATGCCTGACTCAATGGGCTGAAATGCAAATTGTTATATTTCAGGATAGAAAGATATTTAACCCAAGGAATTCCCTTATCATGCTCTGTGAGACAGTGTGCTCCTTCATGGAAGGCTGTTGTAGATGTCCAACTCAACATTGAAAAAAAAGATATAGAAGCATTGACTTGGAACTGAGAAATAATATTAGGTTGGTGCAAAAGTTTTTGCCATTGAAAGTGATGGTTAAGGCTGCAGCGACTTTTGCATCAACCTATAGATTAGTAATTGATACCCAAAGACATGACACATGAGAATACCAAGTGCACTGCTTGGCACATAGTAGACATTCAACAAATGCTTCTCACTGACAGCTTTTGCTTCCCTCCTCAATCATCCACTTTTTAGAATCCTTGAAAATATTTTACAAATTTTTCAAATATTAAGGAAACAAAATTAACATCTGATTTAGAGAAGAAATATTGACTGTAGCCAATTTTTAGACCTATACATTTTTTAAATTATGTGATAGGACTCTCTTCATTTTTTAGAGCAACATGGATGCATATCAATTACAAAACTTACTAAATCATCCTTTCTATCTTTGAGGCAATAAAATTCATTATCCCAGCTAGTTTGAGGATATACTTAACTCATAAATACCATCAGCAGGTATAGATTCAGACATTTGTATCTATAACTTAGACAATTTAAAATGAAATATTAAATAATCCAAAAATTGTTCAAAGCTTTTTAAAATTGTTCAAAAATTTTCACACATTAGTACTTTGATTATCAACTTTCTTTTAAAGAATAAGTAAGTAGAAAAGGATTAATAAGTAGAAAAGAGTAAAAGAGGCCTTTCTTTCACAGTTTGTCAAGGCACACATCACTTATTTAAAATCAAACAAAATGCTGTTTGAAAACAAGAAGGAAGGTAAGAGTGAAGTTCCTTCATGCAAGATGCCTCTGACTACTCCCTAAACACGGATACCATGGCATGGTCACAGAATTACTGCAGGAAAAATTTGTCCACTGAGGTCACTTCCTCTAGAGGTAAGGTCCAAATTACGGTAACTTGCTATGAGTCAACAGCTCAAAAAGAGGTGTTTGGCTGGCAATTTAAGTGTAAAATTAGATTTCCAGCATAATCAGTCATCAGATAGCACATCCAAATGTATTCTGCATTTGCACATTTAATTAATTATGTCTTAATTGAAAACATTTTGCACATAATGATCAGTTCTAATTTTATTTCAAATTAAATTAGTAGGGAAGAAATTTAGTTTGGGAATTCATTTATTTATATATATTAAAGAAAAAGTAAAAACAATGGATTTATTTTCTTCTTAAAGGAAAATGACTTTCTGCTCATTTTAGGGTGCAAAGGAAAACATTTAAAACATTCCAGATAAGTAAATTGCATTTCACCTGAATGAACATCTAACTTTGGAGGTGGCAAGAACATTCTTTTGTATTGTTGTAGATATGCCTATTATAATATTGGTATAATTACTTTTTCAGCCACAACTCAGATTCCTGGGTCAGTGCAAAAGACCTTGTTTATTTAGAAGAAGTGATTCTCTGAGAAAATGGCTCGTTAGCCTTAGAAGCTAGGAATACACAGTCTGGTCTACAAATTAAAATAGCTATTTAAATTCCCTTTATGAAAACTACGCCTGATAGGGCACTTCCACATGCAATGAGGTTTGTATTTGAACATCTGGAGTGTCCAGGAAATCAGAGAAGGTGGGTTTTGTGTCTTTAGTTATGTTACAGTTGATAAATCCTAAGATTCAGATATTAACTATTGGATAAACTCTTGCGTTTCCCATAACTTTAGCTTTGAAGCCCTCCATTACCTTAATACTAAGTAAAGAATGTCAGAAAATCCGGAGAGAGAGAATTCTTAGTTATGATTTTCCGACATAATTGGAAAGAAGTCAGATTTGGCTTTTACAATTAACGCCATATAATGTCGCACAAAGCATTTCCTGCAGTACGCTCAAAGAGGTCAATTTGTGATTTACTTGAGTCATAGTCCTAAAATTACCAACTTGTATGTGTAACAATTTAACTTGGATATTTAATTTAGCATTTACCATAGCTCCTCTTCCATACTGATCCTTGCCCTGAACAAGATGTCATTTCATAAACCCAATTAAACATGGTACTTACTGTGGTTTAAATACCAAGACAGATTAAATGTATTGTCCAATTTCACAGATCAGCAATGCTTTTCTTCCTGTATCACTAGCCCATGATAGTAACATAAGGGACCAGTCTGTGCCAGTGGACAAGCCAGAATTAAAAGAGGATAAATATTGCTATCCTTCCTAAAAGATAATGGCGCACCCAAGATGTCAGAGAGTTGCCTGATATACTGTGAAATGAATACCCCACATATATAAATTTCGGTCTTTTTCAAATATGTCAGAATTGTTTCTGGAAGATTAAAAACTCTTCTTTCCAAATTATTGAAATAAAATGTTTAGTCAATAAATAAATCATTGATATTTTCATCAATATTGGAGTTGTTTTTTCAAGTTTATGCATTTCCTCAATTAGAAATAAAGTCTAATTTGTTTAAATAGTGAGAAGTCAACACCAAACTGTTGTCTACTCAATAGCAACAATTTCTAATTTCTTGTTTACAATGATCATAAATTCTTTATGTTTGTATAATTGCAACAAGTTCACAGAACATGGATTCCTCTCCCAATCTGAGAAGATGAGCCATGCTTGGACTAGGCCATAAATATTGTGGTAGATTGTACTGTATGTTCATAATTCTTCGTTCCCTGGCCAGGTGCAGTGTCTCAAGCCTTTAATCCTAGCCCTTCAGGAGACTGAGGTGGGCAAATTGCCTGAGCTCAGGAATTCAAGACCAGCCTGGGCAACATGGTGAAATACATCTCTACTAAAAATACCAAAAATTAGCTGGGTGTGGTGGTGCATGCCTGTAATCCCAGCCACTTGGGAGGCTGAGGCATGAGAATCACTTGAACTCAGAAGGCGAAGGATACAGTAAGCCAAGATCGTGCCACTGCACTCAAGCCTGGATCTGGATGACAGAAAAGGAAAAGAATTTTTAAAAGTTAATTCTTGTTCCCTCCCCATCCTTACCATGCTTTAATGAGGAAAAAGAATATTTCCCTGTATTATTGACTTTGGGCTTGGCTATATGATTGCTTTACCCAGTAGAATGTGAGTAGGGTAATAGTAACAGAAGGAACTAAGCAGAACTTTAAAGAAGCTTCTTCTCTTCAACTCTTGCTCAGCATTATAAAAATCAAATGCCCTAAGTAGTCTCCATTCTTCAACATGGGTCCAGGAATGAGAGCCTCCTGAAGCACATATGAATCTCTTCTGTAGTCTAATGTGGAACCGTTGCAACTAGTTCACAGAACCCATGAGCAAGGAGTAAATGCTTGCTGTTATAGGTCATTAACTTCTTGTCATGTGACTTAAGCATTATTGGAGCAAAAGCTAACTAATACAAACGTTAATGTAATTCCCTTTGCTTGTGATTGATTTAGGGATGAACATTTGTCCTGTTTCCAGATAATAGAATGTACTTAAGAAGAATGCCAAAGGAGGGAGCTTATTAGTAGGATTTTGACCTCTAATGAAAATGACGTCCAAATATATGAGCTTTTTTATTTATTTGGTTTTATTGTTTAAAGACATAATTATTTAAGTTGTGTTAATTGTGTGTGATCTTATAACTTACATGGAATGAAAATGGAATGTTCTGAGGTAGCAGAACAGAAAGAAGTTGGGTGATTGATGTTGTTGAGGGGCTGCAGGAGACCGGGTAGTTTCCATTTCCAGAGGTCTTGTTTTGTAGAAAAATTAAATAACTTTATTGCTTAAGTCACAATAAGAACGTCTTCTGTTACTTGCGACCCAATGCATCCAACTACTCAAGTATGTTTCTAGAAATACACTTGCCTGCACTCTTTTTAAGACACAAAGATCACATACACACAGAGAAATATTTTTAAAGGCCTTATATTATACAAATTGTACAATGCGGATAATATAATATTTTTTACACTATAGCACCTGTATATTACAAGGTTGAAATCTGTCTCATTTTTAAAAGCAACTGTCTAGTACTCTGTGAGTTAATATTTTATGCCTTCAAATTAAATTAGTAATCCAGAAGATCAACCTTAGTGATATTTTCATAAAATAAATTTAAAAATATATAAAAGGATGAAAAATGTGAAGGAAGCATTGAGATGGAAATTGAATCCATAAGTTATGATATCCACCTAAAAAGTCACCAAGAGATAAAACATAAAAAAAATGAAAAATAAATACAGAAACAATAGAAGAAAACATTAAAAGGTAGAATAAAAAAACACATGCTATAATGTCACTACCCATTCAGTGCCAAGTTAAGTAAATTTGTAGAGAAGACTCCAAAAGCAGGTATATATTTTGAGTCTGTGTGTGCACATGTGTGTGCGTATGTGTGCACCACTATATAAAATGTTTTAAAAAGCACTTGTATTGAAATATTTCATATGCACATCTAAGAATAAATTTTAAGCTTGATGAATTTTTACATTGTTAATGCAACTATTTAACTATCAGCCAAGACAGGAAATAAAACATAACCAGCAACTCTCACTTTGTTTCATGTTCACTATCAATCCTTACTCTTTTTATTTATTTGAGACAGAGTCTCACTCTGTTGCTCAGACTAGAGTGCAGTGGTGTGATCTTGGCTCACTGTAACCTCCACACCCTGGATTCAAGCAATTCTCATGCCTCAGCCTCCCAAGTAGCTAAGATTACAGGCACCTACCACCATCACCAGTTAATTTTTGTAATTTTAGTAGAGACAGGCTTTTGCCATGTTGGCCAGGCTGGTCTCGAACTCCTGGACTCAAGTAAGCCACCTGCCTCAGCCTCCAAAAGTGCTGGGATTATAGGCATGAGTTGCCATGCCTAGCCCATTACTCTTTTTTTTAATATCCCAAAAGCAACTAATATTCTAATTTCTCACACAAGAGATTGGTTTTGCCTGGATGTTGAACTTTATATAAAGGAACTATCAGTACATTATTTGCCATATTGATCTATGTTGTTTTATGTAATAATAATGCATATTTATTCATTGTTCCATAGTATTCCATATACAAATAGATCACAATTTATTTGTCATTTCTTCTCCTAATGGATATATTTGGGTTGGTTTCAGTTATTGTTATTACAAATATGATGCTTTAAATATTCTTGGTTTTATTAAAGTAAAAATACGTGCAGATTTATAGCTGGACAGAAAAAGCTCTGTCTCTTAACCTGGATATCTGGATTTTTTAGGCTGAGTGACGGTAACTGCCACGAGATTTATAATGCACAATTTAAAGTCAGGATGCCTCCTGGTGACCTACAGGGTCAGTTTTTTACAATGGGTTACAACTGGCTTGACCAACCTAACTTGATTACATGGTCAAACCAGTTGGTTTGACCAACCTAACTTGATTACATGGTCTTGGAGACACAAAAGGTTTGCTGAGAATTTTTCCTCCAAGTCCTTCTGAAAGCAAGATTCCCAGGACAGAATCTTGGTGGTTCACGCTGGAGACAGAATGCACACTCTGTGTCTGTGAATACTTGAAGCCCTGGGTAGCTTTCAACATGGGACGTCCTTCAGACCCCCAGTCTTTGCCTGCACTCTCTTTTACTTGCTGCACCATATCCTTTACTTAAAATAAAAGCCCCATGTAAATATGTTCTGTGGTGGTTTGTTTCAAATATCCATACAGGAAACTTTTCAGTATGTGTACATTTCTACTGAGAATATACCTAAGAATGAATTTGCTGGTTCGTAAAAATGTATATATTTATATATTGAGCTTTAGACAAAACTTGCAAGTAAAATACTAAAAAAAAATTTCCTGGACCATTAGAGAATAAGTTACTGATCTGATTCCCAATTACCACCAAATATTTTGGGGTTTATTCCTTATAAACGGGATTTCTTCTACATGTTCACCCTTCTAGATGCCATCCTTGGGCTCTGATCTACTCCCTAGATTACCACCCATTTCACATAGATACTCTTCTCCTCCTTCCTGGGCTAACCCCACATGGGTGCTCACCCCACCCTGCTCAGTCAGGCTCTGACACTCCAGCCACCGCTACGTCACTGTGGTGATGCCCTTTTCACCTTGCTTGGGTTCTGCCACCACTTCTGCATGGACTCTTTCTCCTGTTCTTTGGCTTTGACACCTGGCATCTTGGAGTCGTCTTATACAAACACCCCTTTCATTCTACTTAGACAAAAAAATCCCACAATAACCTGCCTCTTCTACATGCAAATCCTTTTTATTCCATTCGGTACCACTGCCTTATATGAGTGTTCTCTTCCCACTAGCCTGTTGGGTTTAGGCACTAGTTAATGAATACTATTTTATCTCGACGCTCCCTCACCTTGTTTTGATTCTGATAACCCATGTGGGTCACCTACATGCATTGAAGCCCTTACTCGGTTGTGGCTTCAATCTGTATGAGACAGTCTTCCTCTGTGGACAGGAATTAACCATTTTTCCTTATTCTAAAAATTAATCATTTCCCCAAAGAGCATGAGTTTCTCTCATGGAGCAATAGTGTTTGGATACAAAGGTCTAGAGGCTAGGTGTTCTACTGGGGTGTCATTTCTTTTGGGTTCTCTCACTTCACAAAGCTAAGAAATACATATGCATACACCAACCAATTCGTACCATAAGGGTAAATTGATAACTTTTTTGAGTTTGGAGGTTGCTATCTCTCCATCCTCTCTTCCTTAGAGTATTTTTTTGAAATATTACTAGGTCCAAATAACAAGTTTACCCTTTTGATTTTGCAATGGAAGAATGGGGGCTTTCTGTCCATTGGAATTGTAAATAAATGCCTCCAAAACTTACTTGGGAGTTTTTCACAAGGGAACTATCTTAGGATGTAGCCTTTTGTCTCTTGAGGAGATGAGAAGTTATTCTTACTTCTGCTTTGCTAAAAAAATTCATGAAAGTCTGTCTAGACATTTTAGTCACTTTTGTAGTATTTATGTGCATAGAAATATGACCATATTCACATTGTAATAAACTGTGTTCTCTTTTCTACATTGTTTTAGAGGGGTCTTTGTTGGTGGTATTATTTTGTTTCCAACAAACACACATCCTATATTTCTGTTTCATTACTTTCTAGAGATGGGTAACTTTGGATGGTCAAATATTAATGGAAAGGCATTAGTGAAAAGTAATTCAGAAAAAAAAAAAGATTTGGTGGCAGGAAATAAAGAAATATTTCATGCTGAGCTCCAATTATCTCTGAAAAGTAGAAGGGAAGTTATTAGTTGAGAGTATACATGGAATTAGATGTGGAAGCTTTGAGAAAAGTGGAGGTTTATAAAATTAAAATAGTTGTTGTCAATAACATGAAATAGAACTGATTAAAGAACAAAGCAGACATGATTGCCGAGGAGTCTCTCAGATGAGTTCACATTGATCACTGTAGTCTATTGTTTCGTAATAACTCATTCCAAAGGGAGTTGCATATTGGATTCACATGCGGTCTTTTAAGACACATCAAGTCCTGGGTCCCACCTGCAGAGATTCTGTTGTAATCACTCAGGAGTCTGACATCAGCATCCAGATTTCAGAAGTTCCCCAAGTGATTCTCAAGCACCCTGAAGATCAAGAACCATCAACCAAGGTAGAATGTTCATCACCTTTATTGTTTTCCACAAAAACCTACCCATGTAAAGCAGTTGTGAGGACAGAAAAGTTTATTGAAATTAGAAATTGAGATTTGAATCGGCAAACAAATTGAGTCAAATTAAATTCTGAGTTTTAAAACTTTCCTATGGCCACCCCAAGGGCTTGGAACCTTCCCTTGGCCTTCACCCCAATGTCTCCAAACTCAAATAATTTCACTAACTCCTCGCCACCTCTGCAGTCTCTGCTTTCTGCATGTCTCTTCCTAGTCTACCTGACTCTGGGAACTATAGGTTGGTGCAAAGTAATTGCAGTTTTTGCCATTAAAAGTGATGTCAAGAACTGCAAATTACTTTTGCACCAACCTAATAAAGCTTCTGAATCCATTACACAGAGTGATTCTACTCTCACTAACAACCTGGTGTTCCATCTTCTTTCAGCATGGACTACAGCTATTCATCACATTTGAGAATTTTTAAGAGGCAATATTCTCACATATAATCTTGTTTATAGAACCAAGATAAAAGGTCAATGCTGACTCCAAAGTTTCCTAGGCCCAGAAGCTCCTCAGAAATATGTGGCAGATACAGACTTGCAGGATAAAGACAAGATATTTATTCTTTTCTCATTCACTCCAAAGATAGCTAGTAAAGACCTACCATCTCTTAGTCCAATGAAGGAAAAAAGGTGAACAAACAGATACAGTACAGTGTAATCCATATAATGGTTTAGTATACATAGGAACTACACAAATACAGTAACATTTGGACAAACGAGGATGGGAGAAGGGAATTGAGAGAGACAGCATTGTAAGAAGTGAAGAACCCAGGGTTTGAGCTAGCCTCCTGAATCCACATGTATAGAGTTGTAGAATTGGAGTACTGCAATTGGATGTTAGAGATCATCCAATCTAAGCACTCTTTTTTACAGATTAGAAAATAGAAGTCTCATAGTCTAGGAGTTTAACTGAACTGCAGAAAGTCTCATAACAAGTCAGGTGCAGTGCCAGGATTAAACTGGAATCTGGGTTAATTGACGACTGACCCAGTGATACTCCCTCCACGGGTGAGCTTCTAAGGTTCTATGAGCACTGCTACAGGAGGGAGTAAGCCAGCAATAGGGTCGCTGGTGGCAGCAGAGGCCTGAACCTTCATGGCTTACCTGTCTGCACAGTGACTGACTCATTTCAGCCCTATCTGTGTACTCTGCAGTGCCTCTGCTCAGAGGGTACCAACGGGGGAAATGCTAAATAGATAATTTGGCTTGAGCATGGAGCATAAGGGAAGGGCACATACTGAAAATAGGAAGGAGAATGAGAAACCTGAAACAGGAACCAGCCTAACAAATATTGAATGATAAAGCAGGTGTATGGTATGGTTTTAGAAAATTACAAGATAACAAAGAAGAGCAAATAAGACTAGAAAACAATGACTTTGGGACCTTGTGCCTGAAATAAGCGGAGAGACACTTTGGGGAGTGGCAGGCAAAAAAAAAAAAAAAACACATCTACCATCCGAGGAGGTGACTCAGAGAAATTCAAAGTCTACCTCAAATACATTCAAGTGGGGGAGGGTAGATCATTCACTCTCGTTAAAAGCTGGCTGAATTGTATGAAAACATTTTCGAATGGGGCAGCTCTAGTGCCAGCTATTCTCTCTTTTCCTTTTTACTTACCCAGTACTATAAACTACCATAGAGACATTCTCTACATTCAGTTAGTTAGTTTTACAATTCCCAGTTTCCACATTTGTAATTATAACCGTGGAAACATCTTTGCTTGGAGAAAGATGTCCTTATATTAAAACATAAAACTTTTCCCAAGAATCCACTAGTTCATCCAGTAAGCAATTTCTTCATTACACACCAGAGGTCAGTATTGGATTATTAATTTACACGAGCTATTAATTTTTATTTTTCTGGTAATAAAAATGAGAAACAAAATACCAAAGACTGTTATTATATTAGAACTTTGGTGTTAGTTCCTTAAGCAACTATCATCTGTGAGGATATGCATAGATCATGAATGACTTAAGAAAAATGCAAAAGGAAAAGAAAAAAGCATCACAATGAAGGTGGTCTTTGTTCTTTAGGAAGGTGGCCTTTGTTCTTTAGGAAGACATTCAAAACTCATTCCAGGCACCTTAATTACACAACTTTTACATGAAAGTTACTCTTATATGTGAGAAATGTTCACAATAGCAGTATGACGGACATGCTGGCAGTGAATTGAGAAGGTAACGATAGTTTTTAAAGCCTCATTCAAATCTGCATGTCTGTAATAGCATATCAATTTGGGGTGGCCAAAATTACAGATAATTTTGACAAATAAAATAGGGGCCCAGCAGTAAAATAATGACTGTATTTCCAGAAGCTTTAAGATTAAATGGAAAAAAGAAAACCGTAAAGGCAGATCATGCTATCATGCTGACTACAGACATATTAAAGGCTTTCCACAGAAAGAGAAAATAGATTAGTCTTGTTTTACTCTAGTCAACAAAGGGCAGAATTATAGAAATGGAGATTGCAGCTGCATATAAGATAGAATTTTTAAGGCTCATAGCTATTCCAACATCTTTTCTTAGGGTGCCGTAGAGAGTGCCAACATCGAGTATCAGAACAAACTAGGCGAATGCCAAAATCTCTTATATTCTAAGGTTATATAAGAAGGTGATTATGATACCAAAGAGCAAATATTCCACAAATTCCAAGCATTCTTCCAGGAATATACATTCAGGTGTCACCTGCTTTAAGAAGTGTCCCTTAATCTGCCAGAACACAGTTTGCTCGTGCTTCTAGTACTTTGGCTATATACTGTCTTTTGTCATCTTTTGAGCCATATTGTACATTTATGTATTATTTAGCTTTGTGTTGTTATGTCTTCTCTAAAACCGAGACTCGTCTTTTAGGAATACATGTTATTTTATCCTCTGTGACACCTAGGAAAATACAATGGAGTTAATAGATACTCAGATAATATTTGTAGTCTGAACCTATTTCCTTATCTAAAAGGTAATGAATAAAAACATCCACTTTACCTGCCTCACTGAGCTGTTTTGAAGATCAAATGAAATAATATGCCTGAAAGCACTTTGAAAAATATAAAGTGTTATACAAATGTAAGGCATTATTATTTCAGAAGGGGTCCTCTCAGTTTTCACCTCCATGTCAGCTTGAACATAACAGCAATAAAGGAACATTTTTTAAAACTTAACCTGAAAAAAAACTTGTCCCTTCTGGGTACAAATTATGAAACTCCCACCAAAAATGTGTATATTTTTGTTTGTTTCTAAATAGTATAATGAGCTATGGTCTTTCAGGGAAAATGCTGCCCTGATAGAAGTAATTCACAATGTAGAAAATTGCCCTTGTGTACTTTCAGGAAAGAATCGCAAACAAATGAGCTATTTTGTCTTCTCAAGCAAAGGGACTTCCCAAGCATGGGTGGCAGCTGTTCAGGTCCATCTGGTCAAGAATTCAGTAAGAACATAATGTTAAAGTTGCTCAAATGCAGATTTGCAAGACAGCCTGCAAATGTTCATTTGGAGACAGAATGGTTTCTCAGGCCAATAATCTGCATATTTAAAAGTCTCTAAATACAGGTTTATGGAATAATTCATAACAGCTTTAAGGAACTATCATGGTACACTGGGAAAGTCATCCATATTGCAGGATAGATTTATTTTGTTGGCTAGAGAGCATTTGTGTATAGTCTCCCTTAACTGTACAACAATTTTATAAGTAGCTCTTTTATTTTTTTAAAGCAACATTTTGGGACAAAATATTGTGAACAAATAAGGAATAAGACTATATCTTTGAAACCCCTTGTTAACTTCCAAGTGATATTTTAAACATTGACTAAGACATGTATGCTCATAAATGAGGGAAAAGAAATAATTAACTCAATGTTCATTAGAGCTTCTCAGAAAATAAGAAAGAGAAAAGTGATAAAACTATAATCTATAATCTACCCTATTAGTGTATTTCCATCGCTTCTTAAAATTTGTTTAGTATTTTAATGTTCTGTTTCTTATTATATGTGAAGAATGCTGTGAGGTAGTATGTCTATGTTTTGCAGATGAATAAACTGATGTTAAAAGAGGTTAAGTGACTGATTTTTGTGTTTCCATTAACTCAAAAGCACAACTAAAAGTGCACTTAGAATTGCCACTCCTGTCTGGGGCCATGGCCTCAGTCCTATTTTCTGCAAGTCTCTTGATGAACTCTGTCCATCCACTGCCTCTGAGTGCTCCCCTCACCTTGGCCTTCCTCCCTTGTTTTAGTCCAACACCTGTCACCTCTCTTCAGAATCCTCATGAAACTTCAGGAAAATTGACTGGGTAGGACTTGTTTCAGAATTATCCTCCATTGTGCTAGGGCTGATTTAGAATTCAGAGAAAGAAGCAAAAGTACTTGTCAAAGTGTTTATTCTAGAGGTCAGCTCAGAGGCACAATGGCAATCCACACATTTCCCTAGGATGTCTTTAGAAATACCTGATACTGCTATCTCAGGCCCAGATGTTAACCATCAGCTGAAGGCAATGGGCAGCCTTCACATCTCAGAGTAAAGACTGTTTTAGAAGTCCATGAGCAATCACTAGTCATGCAGGGAGTTCCAGGGACCTACCAGTTGTTCCTTTCATGAGTTAGGAGGCAGTATGGACATCACGGTGATCTTTTCCACTGGAACCACAAATTTAAGTCCATTCTGCTACTCAGCAATTAATGCTGACTTTTGAAAATTATAAAGTGTTTATCACCACGGTCTCCTTGCAGGTCTATCAGTGCAGTCAGCTCAGAACACTTTCATTCTTTCAGTATATTCAGCTCCAGTTAATCAGGAAGGGAACAATGAAAACAGGCCAACATTTGATTCAGAGGTTCTGGAAAGAAAGTAGACCTGGCAACAAAGTGACCTAATGTCATCAGGGTCCAGGGTAGACCATCTGGGGCTACAGGGGAGAGAAGCCAGTTTCAGAAGCTGTCTATTACAAGCATCTCTGATTAACATCTTAGGACCACAAGACAAATTATCATTGGTATTTGGAGGCAAAAGGTCTTGGATGCTCTGGGCCTGGGTGAATGTCTGGGTCTGAATCACAGTTCTCAGAAAGGCCCTTTAGGTCCATTCCCAGTGTATTAACAAAATGCCTGAAACACAGTGGGGTTTGAACAAATGAGAGTTGAATGAATGTTTATGGAAGGACAATTGTCTGACCTCTTCTACTATATCCTATTGAGAAAGGTTCTTGGAATTCATGATTAAAGTATTGTACAGGTTGAGCATTCCTAATCCAAAAATCTGAAATTCACATTTTTTGAATGCTGACATGATGCTCAAAGGTCATGCTCAAAAGGAAACGCTCATTAAAGCTTTTCAGATTTCAGATTTTTGAATTTGGGGTGTCAACCAGTAAGTTTAATGCAAATGTAAATTTTTTTAAAAATCCAAAATCCAAAACACATCTCATCCCAAGAATTTTGGATAAGGGATACTCAAGCTTGTTTGTTCTGTCATCAAAAATGAACCAGGTGCGGTGCTCATGCCTGTAATCTCAGCACTTTGGGAGGCTGAGGCAGACGGATCACTTGAGGTCAGGAGCTGGAGACCTGACTGGCCAACATGACAAAACCCTGTCACTACTAAAAATAAAAATAAAAAAATTAGTCTGGCATGGTGGCGGGCTAATTTTGTAATCCCAGCTACTCAGGAGGCTGAGGCAGAAGAATAGTTTGAGCCCAGGTGGCAGAGGTTGCAGTGAGCCAAGATTATGTCACTATACTCCAGCCTGGATGGGAGAGTGAGACTCTGCAAAAAAAAAAAAAAAAAGAGTTTCTTCAAGAGAGAATTCATTGTACCTTGTTCATGTCCATCACTCCCATGGATAATATGGTTTCCTGAAAACTCAGTCCCTATGAAACTCCAAAACTGAGTAAGGACTCAGTTTTTTTCAGAATAAACAGACCAAGTAAGACCAATTACTTATTGTCCTGTAGCTCAGGTGAGAAAGGGCTGGGATTTGAGAAAAGGTCTTATTACTGAATAGGATCTGGGTGGATGGATTCCATCACAGATATAAAGCAAGACTACAGTAGCCTGTCCACTAGGATTGAGTAACAGCAGGCTGCAATGCAGGTAAGTACATATCTACAAAGGGTTGCAAATGAAGTGTTGGCCTATCAACACTTTATATGGAATATGAGACAATTCATCCTTATAAGAAGGATAGCAAATTGCAATTAGGAATATTTGTCATTCAAAGGAGGGTCCAAGACAATGGTCCAGCATCCAGGACTGGCGTACTCCTTCCTGAGGACGATGACAGGTAAAAAAAAGGGTCGAGCTGAAGCTCAGGAATAAGACTTGGTTGCCTGGAGAGCAGGAGACTAAGGAACAGACTGAGATCCACTTACCAGAACCAGGGTATTGCCTCTACATGAGCTCAGAGACAAAGAAAAAATGATGAAACCACAGCGTGTAGACATGTAGCCATGTTAATCTCCTTAGCATCATTTCAGGATTCATGCTGAAAGTCAGGGCAATGGTAAGGCTGCAGGAGGGCTTTGACATAGGTGACCACAGCTCAGAAAGGAAGGGCCCTTCCGAGACTAGAAACTAGGCCTGAGCTGAAACATTTGCAATCTTGGATTCGCTTGGGGATGTTCATTCTACTAACAAATACCAATTTAATTTCCTGATGTTTACTTCAGGAGGTTTACAAGAACTAATTTCCTGGTAAGTTATTTTTTTAAACATCTATTGTAGAAAATTCCTTTTCTCACTTCTGAACATCTCTGAAAAAGGAGTATTATTTATAAAAGTTGGTACCCGTTGAACTATTAGAGAGTTGCAGGAAAAGCCTTCTCCAACTATGCCTTACAGATGTATTCTTAAAATAATGACTTGACATATTTATATGTACATCTTTAGTTTAATATCTTACCTAATTGTCCAACGAACTAATTCAATGTTGTTTGCAATGCATTAAATGAACAAAAGATAAACTGGGTAATAGAGAATCCAGAGAGCCTAGTGGCCCATGAAATCACTGGATTTGCAAAGTGGTTCTCTCTTTAGCACGGTGCACTATCTGAGAACAAAATCTGTTGGCAAAGCACTTTAGTGGCAACCAATGGATTAGTATATAGAGACATTAGGAATGCCACATGGGGTCCAACCAATGTTCCATCCAGGCCAGCCTAGTGCAAAGGCAACATGAGAGGATTTTGGAGAATGAGGTTGTCTGATGTGATAATCAGTTTAAAATGTTGGAATTGTTTAACATATCTTCGAATTGTTTAACATATCTTCCCCAAATCATTTTGTGAACATGTAACTCTAATCTATCATTTTATACAAATCCCTTGGTCTTTTCCCTCAGCTCTCCCTCTTTGTGTTAGAATATCATAAATGTAATGCCCAGTACGTGAAGAGAAAATTAACATTCCCCTTTTTCTACTTGCAGACTTCCAAACATTTCAACATTTCCTGAAACCTTAAACTCTTACTGATTCTTTAAACTATTCCCATTCCACTTTTCTCTGCAGCAAATAGCTCTCAATGTGTAGCCCTCAGGTGGGCAGCATCAGCTGGAAAAATGCTAGAAATACATATTCTCAGGCCTCACCCAAAACCTGCTGAATCAGAAGCTCTGAGGTGGTATCTAACAACCTGCCTGCATTTTAACAAGCCCTCCAGATGACTCTGAATCATGCTCAAGACTGAGAACTACTGCTTTATGCTCCATTTACCAACCCACCCTCTGGAAAAAATAATGACTAATTGCATTTACTTTTTAGTTTGATGACTACTTCTTTTGGTATCTTTTAATTCACCTGATGTTTCCATTGGTAACAAAACCAACAAAAAAAGTTGCAAATTTAGTACACTGAAATACAAAATAAAAGAGAAGGAGAGAACATTGGTAGTGAAATCAACAACTATAAAGCAGTTTGGGGCAATTCAGTTTAGGGATAGGCATTATACCTCAAAAACCCAATGAGCATCACATTATAAAAGCATAGCTCCAAAGATGATAACATCAAGTGAAGACCCCCTAAGTCACAAAAAGAGGATTAGCTCACATTTATTATTTCCAAATTTCCCACACCAAAGCAGATTATTAAGGCATTTTGAGAAATTTCTATCAAAATAAAAATAAGTGTGTTTCACAAAGAGTGGAGCAAACTGAAATATATAAAATATTTGCTTGTTTGAATATCTGAAGATACTAGAAAGGTCTTCCTAATTTACTCTATTTGTCTTATATGAAATGTGAAACAATACTATTCATTAGCTTTTAAAGATGTTCCAACTGAAGCGTGTTCCAAATGCTCTAGCCCTGTTGCATAGGACAAGACTGAAGAAGCTTGTGATTTTCAGCCAAATTTTATAAGGACACAATTTAATGTGTTTAATCATCATGGTGGCCACTCTTTATAAATGACTTTTTAAAAACTTAAATGCAAACTTCACAACCTTTGCCTCATAGTGAATTGTACCTCAGTACCCGTAGAAGTCTGATTTTCTGTTCGATGAGTGTTTGTTGAAGGAGAATATGTGTGCCTGTGTTCTGCTGGGCTTTGCTGATCTTAGGCTAGCTGTGTCACAGACTGGCACAATGGCAGAATGAATATCTCTGAGAATTTACATGCTGGCAGAGGCAAATTGTTCAGTCAACTAAGGAGAAAAACACTGTTAGATTCAATCTGAAAAAAGTTAAAATTTTCTCATATTCTTTGTCATCTAATATCTGATATGTTTTTATCAGTTCAGTTACTCTTCTCTGGATTTCAAACAGAATTTTTAATAATAAATATGTACCAATTCTTTCATCAAGCTGTTTATGTTCTTTACATTTCTGTTCTTGATAATTATATGCTAGTCTTTGAATATGAAGATAATGCTTCTGACTCAAGATTCACAATGCAGGTGCCTCGAGTTGTTGTATTTTATAAAAGAAATAAGTTTATATTGATCCGATGCATTCTCTTTCCCAGTCCTCATGTGACCAGTAGCACCAACTGTAAGACTGTGTGTCATCTGAGTGTGGCTTGCAACCAAGCACACGTGGGAATTCAGTGAAGGCCCCTGCCTTGGCCTCATTATCAACAGGAACCAGCCAAAGACAGTGGTCACTCTTTATCCATATAAACAGACACTGTAATTTATTTTCAAAAAATCCAAAGGACAGCATTTAAAACCATTGTTAATACCAGAAATCTGCTGCTGTGGAACTTGGATGATAACAGCGGATAAACCTGGGAGGTTTACAATGGTTAGATTGTCAGAAGGGATTAAATGCATGTTTTAATACTAAGAGAACAAGAAGAAAGAATGCCTTGGTGATGTGTAACTTTAAAATACAGCGGTACATGTTAGGAAAAACAAAAATCAATCCCTGAACTTTGAAAAAAAGGGAGATGGTTCTGAGAGAACTAGAGGAACTGGGCTTGAGATCCTAGTTTAAAATTTACTCAATTTATTTTTGTATAGCTACTTTAAGTATGGAAAATTTAATTTTATTATGACAGATAGTAAGGCATAATACAGCATATAAAGTCCCTTAAATTAACGTGAGTATAGATCCTAGTTTTCTTGGCACTCCTATATCATGCTGATGGCTCCTGTGTGAATATTAACATTTCTCCCTTCATTTTACAAGTGTCTTGCAGTGTGTGTGTGTGCATGTGTGTGTGTGTGTGTGTGTGTGTGGCTTTTGTTTTTATTCTTGTTTGTTTCGCAAAAATGAAATGATAGCGAACATGTGATCCTGAAATTTTTTTCACTGAATATGTATCTTAGAATCTTTATTTTTCTTATTATTCAAAATAATTCTTTTTTAACCTACTACTTACTTCTCATTAAATATAGTTAATCATCTATTAAAACCATTTGCATTGTTTTAAATTTTGTGCTACTCCAAGTAATTTCACCACATTCTTTTAACCTGTAACTGCGCATATATTTTAGTATTTCTGTAGGTTAAATTTTTGGAAATGGTATCAGACCAAAAATATTAACATTAAAATTATAATCAACATTCCTGAATCATTTTTGAATCTTCAGTTTAATCAATATCATAAAATTTCAACTTTCCTTAATAATACTTCTAATTTAAACTAAGGGCCATGAAGATTTCAATATGAGGGAGGACAAAATGTGAAATATTTTGTTTTGTAATTTATTTGTTGCAAAAACATCACTGCTGTTTGGAAATTGAGAAATTGTCCAAACAAGTTCACCATGGACAATCAATGTCTTGAACTGCCTGTCCACACTGAAGTTTCAGAGCCATGGGAGACTTGAGACATCTTCTAAGACAGTTAAAGGAAGTTTATTTGTCTTTTTATACAATGTTGAAAAGCTATATGTTAAATAAGGTAAGAACACCAAGTTTTCTTACATATAAAACTAGAATAACCTATGGAACAGAGCTGTTCCATGTAACTAAGAATTCATTAACCCTGAGCTTCTAGGACTTTATGATGTCGGTGAAACAGCAGGTGATAGTCTCTCGTATGCAACTAGGGCTGCTGATGAAAAAAATACAATATATCAGATTCACCAGCGATGTGGCTGCACTGTTGGGTGTGAGAAACACACCAGCTCTGACTCAGAGATGCCCTCCCTTGTTTGTCTTCCTGTTCTTCTGGTGCTGAAGCCTGTGTCCACCCATAGCTACCTGTGACAGAGGGCATGGGCACAAACACCTTCCCTTTCTCCCTTTTTCCCTTTATTCATCCCTCTATCCTTCTTTCTCCCCCTCACAACCCCAACTCTTTCCATATCACCAACAAATGGCAAGTACAGGCCCTGAGGAAGATACAGATGACTAAGACAGAGCTTCTGCCGTTGACAAGCCCATGATCTAGTCTGGGAGACTGACAGATAATCGGAGGATCAGACAGCCTGATGCACACCATGATCATGTGCCTGACACCTTAGAATAAAGAAAATGCGGCAACTCATGTTGCTAGGAGGAATCAGGACAGCTTTGCAGAGCACCCGGCGTTTGTGATGTGTCTGGAAGTTCATTGTCTTTGAGTGTAGGAGACCACTCTTGGGGCACTTAGACTGGACCCAGGAACCCGGGACCCTGCATCAAAAATAGGCTGCTGAATGGAAGGCAGGTGACATTGTCACTGCCCTCAGTCACTGTCCTGGCTTGCCCAGAAAGCAAGAAATTAATTGCTATGGATGGTGTGTACTTGTACCTAAAGATGTCACTGCTAGCTGAAGGAAATAAGCTCCTGAAAATTGTTAGGGCTGTGAAACTATCCTTTATAATACTGTAATGGGAAATACATGGCATAATGCATTTAGCAAAGCCTGTAGAACCATACAACACAGGGACTAAACCCTAATATAAGCTCTGGATGTTAGTTAATAATAATGCATAAATATTGGTTCAACAGTTGTAACAAATGTACCACACCAACACAGAATGTTAACAATAGGAAAATTCCATAGGCTGGCGGTGGGAGAGTATACAGGAACCCCATATATTTTGCTCACGTTTTCTGTAAACCTAAAACTGGTCTAAAAATCAAAATGTATTAATTTTTTTAAACACCCTGAAACAGTATGTCTACCTTCTCTTAGCTTCCTGCCTTTGTGAAAATAAAAACAGGATTTTGGTTTTCCTTCTTTAGGACAATTATATTTTTTTAAAAAAAACACTCCTCCATCACTTTTGATATATCTAATTATTTCTTTAATAACTGGATCAAACAATTTAATATTAATGAAGGTAGAGCCAACAGGATATCCTGGCAAATTGGAAGTAAGAGTAAGACAGAGAGAGAAACAGAAGCATAAATGATGCTGCTGAAGTTTTGGCTTGAGCAAGAAGAAGCAGGGCTGGTACTAGCATGAGCCAAGTGAAATGCTGAGAGGATAAAATTTAAGGAGGCCCTTGAAGAGCCATGCAAAAGCAAGGTCGGCACTTCCTTGATACTCTGAATGCCTTAAATGTTGTGTCCAAGTGGCTGGCTTGCTTCACACTTTGTCCTAGTCCTGATTGAAACAATGGTGTCACCATCCTCTGAGTTAGGGCAGGCTGAGCAGAATCACATTTGGGGAGGTTGGATTGAATACAGAAGTCTGGTTCTGGACATGTTGGATTTGAGATGGATGTTGAATGTTCAAGTGGAGACATCAGGTAGTCAGCTGGATCTCTGAGTCTATGTCTCAGGAAAGAGGCTGAGTCTAAAGTTATATATTTAGAAGTTATCACAAGACTAGATGACTTCATGAAGAAAGGGAGTGTGAATGGATGGATGGATAGATAGATAGATAGATAGATAGAAAGATAAGGGAAGAGTTTCAAGGACTGAACCATGAAATACTTCTATTTGTCAGAAAGGAAAAGAGGAACCAGCAAGGAACCTCAAAAAAAGAGCAGACAGTAAGAGAAGGAACACTGGCAGTGTAGATTCCTGGAAGACAAGACAATGCTTCAAGGAGCAGAGAGTACTAAATCGTGTTTCATGCTGCTATAGTTGAGTTAGACAAAGCTTGAGACTAGAACTTCAGTGTTAGTAGCATTGAGGTCATTGACGATATTGACTAAAAACATTTTAAGTGGATAGATGACATCAAAATCCTGAACAAAGTTCACTGAACACAGAAGAAGAGAGGAGAGAAATCTGATTCTTCAAATACATACAACTCTTTCAAAGGCTTCTTCTAGAAAGAGGAAGGGAGATAGGAAAGAGAGACAGAGTGAGAGAGATGAGAGAAGAGCCAGAGGGGAAGAGAGGTCCAGAACTTAGTACTTTCCCAGTTTCTCCAACTTGCATGCCAACCCCTTATCTCTGGGTTCAGCAGTGGGTACTTTGAGATTCTAGTATTTCCCTCCTCAGAAGGTGAGATGCAAAAGAGGAGATAGGAAATGGGGATAACAACTACTTTGCTCTGATGGGTGGGAAAGATTCTATATGAGAGTTTTTACCAAGACATATGTGAAAGGAAGTGGCAACATGTGGCAATTCATCTAAGATCAGCAACATTTTTCTCTGTTTGAATTTGTTGATTTGGAAATTATTTGTCTGGCTCTGCAACTGAATCATCATTTGCTCTACCAGTTTTTTGTTTTTTTTTTGTTTTTAATTTCACATGCTGATGCTAGTTAAGAAAGAATACATTTTAGTCTGTCAACTTTTGCTTACCAATGAGGATCTAAAAGTGTGTTCAAAGGTAATTTGAGCAGGCTCTTTCAAGATAGTGCATCTTTTAGTAGATCCGCAGAACAGTAAATATAACTTGATAATCATGCCAAACATTTCTTTGCATTGTAAAATTGAATTGGCAGCTTTGCATAATAAAGGGCTAAAATTATGAACCACACAAGATTTGCCTGAAACTTGATTGTTCAGGCTCAAAATTCTCTACTGAATACTCTTGTGCTTGCTTTTGTATTTATCCATTTTCATGTAACTGCTTACAGCAGACATTTCTTTTTTTAATCTTTTTTCATAAAAATAAATTTTAATAAATATGCCAAAGCCACTCCAACAGCATCCATCATATCATATGTATTATATAAGTGCATATTTTACCATTATAATCGACAAGCCAGCATTTATGAACTTGGTTCTTTGTGGATGCATTAGGAGCAGTGTTTCTTCAAAGGATGTAATATTTCATAATTTCTTATTTTTTATTGCTTTCTGTGCTTTACAAACTTATAAAATGGGTTGCTTTTGGGGTGTGAAATGAATAATCATCAGAGGAAGAGTATTACAGACAAGAAAGTGGAGTGAGGATCATGAAGCATTTGCATTTCTTTCTCAAGGTAGTGGATAAATTTCAGCTCCATGGAAAATCTTAAGAAAGAATCTAGCAAGAATGAGATCATGAAATGTTAGCTTTCCCCAAGTAGAAATTCCATAATAGAACTATAAAATTGCTGCTTACAAATTTTATCTGCCAACTTCTACTTGAAATTAGGGAACTGAAAGGGCCAGAAGGAACCTTGGAATTCATCTAATTTGAACTCATTGTGCATAGGGAAAGCTAGGCTGAGCCATTCTGCAAGACACGCTAATGTGACAAAGAAAATAGTAGAACCTAAGGTTCTGCATTACTGTTTCAGGTGTTCATCTGCTACAACAAATGTTCATCAAGCACCTCGTAGGTATAAGAGATCATTTAAACCCACTCCAAAGGATACACAGTTGAGGGAAACACTCTTTGCCTTTGCAGAAATCACGATCTAATATCAAAGGATATGCTAGAAATTTCAATAGCTAAAACACAAGATCTAATTTGTTAAGTGTCATGACAATGCTATAAGAGTTTACAAAGGGAGAGATACAATGAAGTTTGGGCAAGCCAGCATATTTCTTGAAGGAATAGCACTTAATTTGTGATGCACAGGTAAAATCTCAGTAAAGAAAAATGAGGAAGAAGATGGTAAGCCTGGCAGAAGGAATATATTAGCAAGTCCAGGAAAATATGCAATAATAAAAAAGAGCAAGTAGCCACATGTGACTGGATTCCAATTTACCTTTACATTTTTCTATCATGTTATTCCATGACCATAAATTATGGCAATAGTCTAAACGAACTTGAAGACCAAATTGCCTTGTCTTATGTATTAATCCACTCAAGTCTCTAAGCAGAAAATAACCTGACCCCATTTTCTAAGATTTGAGAAAAAAAAAAAAATTGTGTATCCTTCGCTAAAGTTTGTTATGAATTTTGGAAGGAAAGAGGAAAAGAGGACGAATGTGTCCTCACCGTGTGTATTAATCGTTTGCTCTGAAAACCGTACCCTGCCCCTTTTCCTGCTCTGCTCTGAATATTAGCCTCATAATTAGGTTTAGCTAAGTGAAGGTAGAGGAGCAGGCATCCAAAGGGTGGAAGTGAAGGAGAAGTCAGACTATTTCTTCTCACTCTCTGCACTTGAGGTCACATCTCTTCTCTGGTTTTGGTTCCTGTTGTGCAATCTTTGCCACGAGTCCACCCTGGCAGCCTCAGCATTTCCTCAGAAGTTCCTTCTCCATGATTCCAGGTCCTACTGAGGCCCCAACTCAGAGAATTCCATAGTGCCACAGCCCCCCTTTAAGTTCCATTTCTGGTATCATAGAGACAGTCTACTGTTGCTAACCTCTGGGTGCTTCACATTTCCTCATTAACCCTTTCAACTATTCCAATATAGGATATTAAAGAATCATATTACTGAAATGTTAAAAAGCATAACTGCCTTAAGATACAATTAAACAAAGGGCCCTAAACAAAGTCACCATGGATCTGCTTCTTTCTCCCCATCCCTGGACTCTTCCATGCTCTTTTTGGATTGTCTTTGCTGTCAGGCCAGTTCTTTCTATATAGTTGGAAAGATGACTGTTGCTTGGCCCAAGTCTCCATCCTTATGGCTCATAATCCAGGTGAAAAGAGATTATCTGTTTTCCAGAAATCGTGTATTAAATCTCAAAGTTGAATTTGATTGGTTTGCTAGAGGATAGGGTGGTGAAGTTCTCTGGTTCTGGTCATTGTTGGGAGTAACATGTTATTTTAGCCTTATTCAAGTTTTATGGAGTGAGGCATCATGTTTACTCAAAAGAGGGATACTGGGCAAACAACAACTATCTAATACAGAGAGATGCTGAAAATTCTCCATTTGATCCTCCATATCCACTCTTCGTCCTTTTCTAAGCTGATTTTGTGCAAAGAAAGCTCACCTCCTTGGCCACTGTTTTCTTTTGCCCTCTAACTTTATGTCAGGTGCAGCCAATGGAGCACACTGCCATGGGATTGGAAGGCAAGAGGAAAGAAACTTGGTGGGGTTTACTCCACCCCTACCTGGCCAGGCAGTGATGTGGCGGTGGCAGCGGCAGCATCCGTCACTGAAGCAGCTCTTGCTGGGCAGTCTCTCCCACATGCAGCTTCCCCAATGCTCTGATAAGAGTTACCAACTCCCCTGTCCCTACAGGCCTGGTGGTGGGAATCAATCGCTTTCACCGCCACTAGTCCCTGGGTACCTCACTACTTCTAGTGGGTTCCTTAGCTTTGTCCGTGCCCTGAATGAACCCTTAATTAACCTCCCTTCAGTTATGCTTTTTTTTAGCATGGCCAGTGACCTAGCGAGGACCTGGTACTTATGGGTTAAATGACTGTTTCCACTTTCTGCCTGACAAAGCCAAAGTTTGAACATTTTCAGAAACTTTCTGAAGACCACATAATGAGGAGGAGCTGGGGTTGGGACTGAAATTTTGGTTTATTTGCCTTCAAAGTCTGGATCCTAAAAGGATAATTTCTCCCCTTTTGACAGACATAAACCCAAGAGGATCCATGCCACTGTGATATGCCTTGTCTGTCTATATTTTACTGAGTATGATGGGCCAGGCAGTCAGGGCTCTTGGCTTCCTTAGTAAAATTGAATCTTAAGTTAAAAAGAAAAATTAAATAAGATGGAGAATCCCCTCGCTTGCATTCACAACTTCATGGCTGACTCCAGTTTGCTTTTTGATAACGTACGCACTCCATTTCTTACAGTCTGTGAGTAAATGGGCCCTTCATAAGCCAATCCAAAGGGTAACTTAAAATTTTCATTCTGTTCCCTCTCCTTGTACTTTTCTTAAAGTGAATCGCTAGTTAATGACTGAGAGTGTAAAATTCCTCATCCAATTTTTTAACAAATTGTATAGTTTTATGTGGAGGCAAATAGGAGTCCAGAGGGTAATCGGTCTCAATGAACTTTACTCCTCTGGGAAAGGTTAGCAATGGGGATAGGACTCAACAGAGATACCCTCATTAGTAACCAGCTCTGATCGTAAACAGTGGGATAACCAGTTTTAATTCTTTACCATAGAGCTTTCTCTGACACCAGATTCATGTAAGTATAATTCGGAAATGTAAACGGATAACGGTTTATTATCCAAGGCTCCCAGGGACCAAAAAACAAGATGTAAAAATAAATGCTTAAAAGTAGCCAAGTGACTCTGACCTGGAGTGCTGAAGTTCATTCCCTTTGTACATCACTTCCATATCTCCATTCCCAAATGATATTCCAAAATACACCAAGGAATTAGGAAGTCTAAGTAGTTAAATGGAAAATAATAAGAGGGGTAAAGCACAATTAATGCTATAGACAGGAAAGGCAAATACACTGATTTAGCTGAGATTTGACACAACGTGGCAAAGCAAGAAAGGACATTGGAAAAGCCATACCTTGCTAAGAGAGAAAGTAGATTTCTGTTCTGAAGAAGCTATATATGTGCAGTCATAAAAGGCCCAGTCCACAAGAGAAATGAACAGTGCAGTTTATGGGAAGAACCTAATGCAAGAAAGCATTTAGATGCAGCTAAAGCACTGGTCCTGAGGGGTCAAGGAAGAGAGATCTCTTATTTAATGACAAGGTAACAAAAACAGAAATCATACTTTTAAAATGATTTTTAAAATATTACTTGTGATGCATACTAACGTCCCAGAGTTTTATAGGCTTTTCTCCAGAAGTACCGATTCACAAAGGGTTATTATTATAATTTTTTATTATACTTTAAGTTCTGCGAAACATGTACAGAACTTGCCGGTTTGTTACATAGGTATACACATACACATGCCATCATGGTTTGCTGCACTCATCAATCCACCATCTACATTAGGCATTTCTCCTAATGTTCTCCCTCCCCTAGCCCTGAGCCCCCAGCAGACCCTGGTGTGTGATGTTCCCCTCCCTGTGTCCATGTGCTCTCATGTTCAACACCCACTTATGAGTGAGAATATGCGGTATTTGGTTTTCTGTTTCTGTGATAGTTTTCTGAGAAGGATGGTGTCCGGTTTCATCCATGGTTATTTGAGAAAAGTTTAGAGTAAAATGAAGGAGAGATAAAGGCCCTTTGCGGTCAGAGTTTGTGCTTTGAGAGGGGTCCCTTTCTCCATGGTGCTAGGCAGTCACAGTGACGCACAGACAAAATAGCCATGATCTCCTTTTGTTCTTCAACAAAGTTCCAATTACTCCCAGCATCTTCACAACAAGAGGGAATGGACTTCTGCTGAGTGCAACATGCTTCATGGTTTGTGTTTATTTGCTTTTTTTGCTGCAAGGTTGCAGCCTCCTTTGTAGTCCACAAACACTTTGAGAACAGGGATGGTATTTACTCATCATTGTTCTCATTCCTTAGCTCAAGGCCTGGACACATAGCAGGTATTTAATAAAGTGAGTTCTGTTAACCTACTCTTTAAATGTTGATTTCTTTTTTCCAGGAGAAAGTCTTATTTAGGTCACACACATACACACACACCACATGCATTCACACTCCAGAAAACTAAATCCAACACCACAAATACGCACACACAAAGAACAATTGATGTAAAAATAACAATGGTAAATTGAAGGCAAAAAAATGTTTATTTTTATACTGAAATTAATAAATAAGTTATAAAGAAAGAAAAGCACAGAAGATTGACATATGCAGAAGCTACAGGAAAACAGACCCACAAAGCATTATTTCATGTCTCCATGTATTGACTTTTTTTTTCTAACATGGAGAATGAGGTAGGATTTATATTGCCCCCACTTTCCGATGGCTGCTGATGGCTACTTTTTTTTTCTGAGACTCTCACATATTGACCATAGATGTTGTTGTCACTAAATAAGCCACAGGTAACATTAATCAAACAGGAATTGGTGAAAAGAGGAAAAAGGTATAGTGGGTTGAATAATTGTCCCCTAAATTTATGTGCATCTGTGTCTTAGTTCATTTGAGCTGCTATAACAAAAGTGCCATAGGCTAGCTAATTTATAAACAACAAAAAAAAACTTATCGCTCATAAATCTGGAGGCTGAGAGCTGCAAGATCAAGATGACTTCCTATTCAGTGTTTGGCGGGGTTTACTCACTGCTTCATAGATGGTGCCTTCTTGCTGTGTCCTTACATGCAGAAAGGTTGACCGAGGTCCCTGAAGGCTTTTTTACAAGGCATTAGTCCCATTCATGAGGAATCTGTCCTCAGGACTTCCAACCTTCCAAAAAAGCTGCATCTCTTAATACTTTCATATTGGGAATTAAGTTTGAACATATGGGCCAAGTATGTTGGCTCACGCCTGTAATCCCAGCACTTTGGGAGGCTGAGGCTGGCAGATCACCTGAGATCAGGAGTTTGAGACCAGCCTGGACAACATGGCAAAACCCCATCTCTACTAAAAATACAAGAATTAGCTGGGCATGGTGGCATGCACCTGTAATCCCAGCTACTAGGTAGGCTGAGGCAGGAGAACCAATTGAACCCGAGAGACAGAGGTTGCAGTGAGCCAAGATCATGCCACTGCACTCTAGCCTGAGTAACAAAGCAGGACTCTGTCTCAAAAAAAAAAAGAAGTTTGAACTTATGAATTTTGGGGTACACAAACATTCAGACCATTGCAACCTGGAACATCAGAATGTGACCTTATTTGAAAATAGAATCTTTATACATTTGGGATATAAAAAGGATTCTGGTTTAAAATCGCCCTGGATTTTCAGTGCATACAAAAATCTAATGACTGCTGTCTGTATGAGGAGAGGGAAAAATACAGAGACACAGGGAATACGGCCATTTGTAAACTCAAGCAGAGATTGGAGTTATGCTGCCACAGACCGAGAAATGCAAGGACCCACCAGAAGCTGAAAGAGGCAAGGAAGGCTTGCAGCCTTCCAAGGGAGGGTGTCCCTGCTAACACCTTGATTTTGGACTTCTGACCTTCACAACAGTGAGAGAATACATTCTTGTTGTTTAAGACACCCAGTTTGTGGTACTTTGTTATGGTAGGCTCAGGAAATTAATACAGGAAGTTTTTTTGTTTATCATATTAGAGGATATTTGACTTGAGTAGGAACTCAGATTCCACAGACAGCTAGTTGGATGAGGTCTATGTATTAATACCACATTGAATATAAACTCTGTAAGTGGGACGTCATTGTTTCCGGGAAGAACAAATACCACATTCCAACCATATTTATGGTCGTTGAGTTAGGACCCTCTTAGTCTATGAGACTCCTGTCAAAACTACCTTATCAGCAACTGTCTGCCTGAGAGCAAGAATGACCTTTCACCTCTTTTATGTACAGATTTTATGTAGTTAATTAAATATTAATTTAAATTTTAAAAATCATACTAAAATTATTTCTAAAAATATATTTATTAGCCACTTTTTTTAGGTCTTCAATAGAATAATGAAATCCATGAAAAATTATCAATTCTTCAGGATTTCATCTTAATATCTTATTTTTTTGTCAAACTATAGGCTAAGGGAGAAACATTCTGCAGTTTCCCTTAGAAGACCCGCTTTGGATCCACCTTTCCACAGAGGCATTTTTGAGGATTTCTGCTTCTAGATTTCTCCCTGGGAAAACCAGGGATAAACCCATCAGTCACATTAATTGCAGCCCAGGGACTGTTCACCTGGCATACATGACTAGACCAGTGGCAGAAGGCATACAGGACTTAGGATTTTATACTTCTTTACATTTGACCTTTACATTTCTTGTTACAGACATGGTTTATTAATGTCATCATTTTACACAGGAAACAAAATGAAAATCAGGATAGTTAAGTAAATTGCTCAAGATTACACAGCTAGTAAATGGCAGACTGAAGTCCTGAGCCCAGAATAGCCCCCGTAGGGCTGCAGGCCATGTTGCTTTTTTCAAAATGTGCTTAAGCCTATTTGCTTGATCACTCTCCTTCTTGAGCTCTAGAAGGGCAAACACCATCTGTCTGTTGAAAACAAAATGAGAGTGCCTATTTTTTGCCAGACACTGTGAGAGTAAACAGTGGTTTATAATCCAAGCTCAAACAGTGTATTGGGTGACTAAAATTTAATAATCCTTTTTTTTTTTTTTTTTTTGAGACAGAGTTTTGCTCTTGTTGCCCAGGCTGGAGTGCAAGGGTGCCATCTCGGCTCACTGCAATCTCCTCCTCCCAGGTTCGAGCAATTCTCCTGCCTCAGCCTCCCAAGTAGCTGGGATTATCGGCATGAGCCACCACGCCTGGTTAATGAGTAAAGACAGGGTTTCTCCATATTGGCCAGGCTGGTCTTAAACTCCCGACCTCAGGTGATCTACCTGTTTTGGCCTCTCAAAGTGCTGGGATTATAGGCATAAATTTAATAATTCTTTTACTTCATTTAGATGGTCTGGTTGGATGAATGACAGTAATTTGCCTAGGGTTTTCACTGTTTTGAGGAACAGGCTGGCCCTAGGAGATGGGATGCAGTGAGAAGGAAGAACAGGCAGCATAGTTTTTATAAATATTATCAAGGTCTTATGGACATACCTTTGCAATAGCTTCCCTGGAAGTGATTTAAGTGTTCTGTGTTTCCACATGCCCTTGTTTTAGTAATTTTCCCATAGGAAAACAAACCCATGACTCAATAAAATTTGACAACGTAAATCACCTAAAATTTCACAACAAAACTCCCCCCCAAATGGTGGTGGGAAGCCACAATCAGAAATAAATTTTGGCTTACTATTTTTCAACTAATTTTTAAAACAGTGGTAAAGTACACATAACATAAAATTTACCATCTTAGCCATTTTTAAGTGTGCAGTTCAATAGTATTGAATGTATTTACATTGTTGTGTAATCAATGTCCAGAACTTTTCCATCTATCACAACGGAAACTCAATCTCCATTAAACAACTCATTTTCCCCTCTCTTCAGTTCCTGACAACCATAATTCTACTTTCCATTTCAATAAATTTTATTACTTTAGACACTTTATATAAGTGGACTCATAGTATTTGTCTGTGACTTGCTTATTTCACTTAGCGTGTCTGCAAGATGTATCCATGTTGTAGTCTTGTGTCAGAGTTTCATTCTTATTTAAGGCTGAATAATATTCCATTGTATACATATAAAAATTTTCTTTCTCATTCATCCACAGATGAACACTTGGGTAGTTTCTAATCTTGACTATTGTCAGTAATGCTGCTACAAACACAGGTGTACACTCTGCCTACTACTTTTAATCATAATTTAAGCCCTTCCATTTTGAGAAAATTTCAAATTAACAGAATATGTTTTATTTAGATATTTAATCATCATTTTTATTCTCTGATGTAATGGAACAACACAAAGAAATTATTTTTTCTTTGAAGTACACAAAGTGCCATTGCATCACCTATTTTGACATAAAAATACTTTCTGGGTTGAGCATGGTGGCTCATACTTATAGTCTCAATACTTGGGGAGGCTGAGGTGGGAAGATCACTTGAGGCCAAGAATCCAAGACTAACCTGGGAAAGATAGTGAGACCCTGTCTCTACAAAAGCTTCAAAAAATTAACCAGGCATGGTGGTGCATGTCTGTAGACCCAGCTACTCAGGAGATAGAGGTGCAAGCATAGTTCGAAGCCAGGAGTTCAAGGCTGCAGTGAGTTATAATCATGCCACTGCACTCCAGCCTGGGCAACAGAGTGAGACCCTGTCTCAAGAAGAAGAAAAAAGAAAGAAGGAAGGAAAGAAGGAAGGAAGGGAGAAAGGAGGGAGGAGGGAAGGAGAGAGGAGGCGGAGGGGGAGGGTCCTCTCTTGCAATGGATTTCTCTTGCAATGGATCTCTCTTACATCTCTTCAGTAAGAGCACTAATCTCATTCACTGATTCACAAATCACTAATCACTTATGAAAGGTCACATCTCCTAATACCTTCATATTGGGAATTAAAATTTCAACATAGTAATTTTGGGGGAATATTAGTCTATTATTTGATGGTTTGATGACCTAATTCTCATGGTGGTTTTAACCCTTTTTTATTTGTTTTTGTTTTTGTTTTTTTTGAGACGGAGTTTCCCTCTTGTTACCCAGGCTGGAGTGCAATGGCGCGATCTCGGCTCACCGCAACCTCCGCCTCACCGCAGAGTTCAAGCGATTCTCCTACCTCAGCCTCCTGAGTGGCTGGGACCACAGGCACGCGCCACCATGCCCAGATAATTTTTGTATTTCTAGTAGAGACGGGGTTTCGCCTTGTTGACCAGGATGGTCTCGATCTCTTGACATTGTGATCCACCTGCTTCGGACTCCCAAAGTGCTGGGATTATAGGCATGAGCCAACACGCCCAGCTGTTTTTTTTTTTTTTTTTTTTGAGACAAGGTTTCGCTCTTGTTGCCCAGGCTGGAGTGGAGTGGTACAATCTTGGCTCACTGCAACCTCCGCCTCCCGGGTTCAAATAATTCTCCTGCCTCAGCCTCTGAATAGGTGGGATTACAGGAGCCTGCCACCACTCCCAGCTAATTTTTGTATTTTTAGTAGAGATGGGGTTTCACCATTTTGGCCAGGCTGGTCTCAAACTCCTGACCTTGTGATTCACCTGCCTTGGCCTCCCAAAGTGCCAGGATTACAGGCGTGAGCCACTGTGCCTGGCCCATGCTCCTTTTTAATAAACATAGAAGTTTGCAAAATTATGTATTTTTTCTGATAGAAAGCTTCCTCCCCCATACTTTATCCTCTTTAAAATCACTGATATGCTTAGAAGACAGTTTATTTTCCAGACATTTCTGCAAACCAGTTGAGCTTTTATTTTTCTTTGGCCAAATGTATTTATTTTGAAATATATGCATTCCGCTTTGATCCTCCTAATTCTGATCCTCCTTCCATTACCCCTCAAAAACCTTTTAAGGATCATGTCAATTTAATTAGGAAGTTCTTTGGCCACATTCAAAATATGATTTTTCCTTATAAATACTGGACTAATAGCTCCAATTAGTGCAGACCACATATGAAAAATGTTACAAACATGTGTGAACTCTGTAAGCCTCCCAGCCCAACTTTTATTTCTTCATTTTCATCTCTCCCAATTCATCCTTGTGTTGGAAGCTTCTTCAGACTAAGCCAAGTAAACCTTAGGTCTTCATGTTCATGTGGGGACCTAAATATTGATATGGTGTTTGTGTACTTTAAAATATTCACACATATGTTAACCTTGTGGTGATTCTCTGAGGCTTGACAGATGCTGTTTTCCTTGTTTCATAGAAGAGAAAACTTGAATTATGGAGAGGTAAAGTGATGGCCCTGAAGGCTTCCTCAGCTAGCAAGTTCAGGATAGGCTGAACTGGCCCTGGTTCCCTGGCTTCCAGTCTGGTACTCTTCCTGCTATTCCGTGTTGTGTTCTCTTTGAAAAATAGTAAGTCTTTGATATTTCTCAGCTTGGTCAAATCTGTTTAAAGATCACTTAGCCCACTTTTGTCTGAGTCCATATGAACCAAGTGATCCTTTAATCTGGCTTACTGAGTAAATGCACCCTTCCTGAAATAAGCGAGTGCCCTAAGGAGTTAGGTGCCAAGCTGAGCTGCAGGCCTGGGTTATTTATTGCCAATGTGACATCACCAACACTCCCTTCTAAGGGTTACTCTGTCTTTCAGAGAAGTTGGGAGCTATATTTACAGAATGCCCTTCCCCATATGCTTACAGGTTGGTTTACCAAGAAGTCCCGTGCTGAAGATTTAGAAGGCTGAAAGGAACGGCAGGCTATCATTTGCCCAGAGGTTATTATAGGCAAAAATGTGGACAGCCATGAGATTCTAAGAGGCTCCACTGGAAAACCACTCCCTTCATCACTGCAGACTGTGATAGTTGAAGAGAGATGTCTAGAAGTTCAAGGATAATGGACAATGAACAGGGAACCGTTCCGCTGGGAGCTGAGGCTGAGGTTGTCCACTGTGGCTTCGTTGGCCTCAGCTTCCTCCAGTCTTCCCATGGTTGTGTAGGCTTCTTGACATCTGCATTAAATCTTTTTAATTTGGATTATCTAGAGCAAAAAATTCTTCTTGACTAAACCCTGGCTGATATAATCATTCCCATGCGAAGTGTTAACATTTTGATTATAACTTTTATTCCAATTGCTAAAGTATAATTTCAAAGTATATAATTAGGATACCGAAGCAAATATAATATGAATACATGTCAAAGATTTTGTTCAACTCATTAATAGGTGGGGGAAACAATTAGATATTTAGACCAGTTCAAAGAATATTTGAGGAGCTAGGCATTTATAGACTATTTAATTTTTAAACGTTAGGATAAGATACTTGGGTTATATATAAAACTTGTTAAAATCTTATAGAGTGATACATAATAACCTTTGGGGTTATATTTTTCACCAAATTATATACCTTTCCACAGGACAAATTCAACATGTTAAAGTAAAACTTCTGGGACCTTTAATAGATATTTTTTAAGTTAGTATCACCATCATACTAATACGCTATACACTCGATAGTTTATAGACACTACAGTAACATGTTCTCAAACATGTAATTGTCCTTTCAACAATTCTGTGAGGTAGATTTTGTCACCTCCATTTTAGAGATTTGGAAACTGAGCCCAGTGAACCTACCTGACCTCCTCAAGGTCATGGACTGAGTTAGAGCTAGGATTTAAATCCAGATTTGTCTCACACTGAGACCTGTGATTTTTCCTAGTTCACTATCATCCATTTAATTCAGATACTCCTGACCCTCTCTGCATTAATTAACAAAATCAGCTTGGAGTATAACAAAGTTGAAAACTAAGCCAAGGAACATAGCTGAATACAAAATGTTATTTAAAAAGATTAACTATATTGAAAAGTAAAAATGGTATAAACTAAGCCATGTAAACCTTAGGAGGATGAGGGTTTTAGATAATTCAAAAGATAAATATATTTGGAAAAATTTTATCAACTGGGATTAACAATTCAAAATTGCCAACAATTTCACCAGATTATTTTTTCATGGTCTGTGATGTGATGAGTATAGAGCTTAGGAGCAGCATAAATGCAGGCTCATGCCCTTGAGCAGGCCCCACCAAGCAGAGTCTCTCAAACTTGAATACAGCATGGAACTTACTTAGCAGAGGGAGTGAGGGAGAGAGATGTCTTAGACTCTGAGTCCATGCCCTCTCATCTCAAAGTCTAAAGAGCACAGCTTGAGAGATTCGTGGTTAAAATAGGCCTGATCATTTCGGGTGCTAGAATAAGATAAATTGTGTCTTTCAATTAACATTTTTCTATTTGCAAAATTCTTACCTCATCCTCAGCCAGTGTAAAATCAAAGTCGTATTGTAGGTGAAAGAAAATAAATGAAAACATGAACAAAAAAGATAAATGAATTAGTATAGGTAGTGGTTAAGAGCATAGACTCTGCAGTCAGAATGTCTGTGTTCAAATCCTGACTCTACCGTGTCCTGTGAAACTTTGGGTTGGTGACTCAGCCTCTCTGTGCCTCAGTGTTGTAAAGACAACAGGTTTACCTTGCCCACTGCTTAGACAGAGCCAATTAATCAAGACAGGGGGATTGCAACAGAGAAAAAGTAAATTCACACAAAGCCAGCTATGCAGGAGACTGGAGTCTTATTATGACTCAAATCCATCTCCCAGAGCATTTAGAGTTTTCAAGGATAATTTGGTGGGTAGAGGAAGGCCAGGGAGTCCAGAGGGCTGATTTTTCGGTCAGGGAATCATAGGGAATTGAAGCTGTCCTCTTTCACTGAGTCAGTTCCTGGGTGGGGGCCACAAGATCAGATGAGCCAGTTTATCGATCTGACTGTTTCAATAAACTGGGTGCCAGCTGATCCATCAAGTGCAGGGTCTGCAAAATATCTCAAGCACTGATCCTAGGAGCAGTTTAGGGAGGGTCAGAATCTTGTAGTCTCCAGCCTCATGACTCCTAAACTCTAATTTCTAATCTTGTGACTTATCTGTTAGTCTTACAAAGGCAGTCTAGTCCCCAGGCAAGAGGGAGGTTTGTTTTGGGAAAGGGGTGTTAACATCTTCATTTTACACTATAAAGTAAGTTCCTCCTAAAGTTAATTCACCCTACACCCAGGAATGAATAAGGACAGCTTGGAGGTTACAAACAAGATGAAGTTGGTTAGATCAAGTATCTTTCTCAGTTATAATCTTGCAATAACTGTTTCAGTGTCTTCATCTATAAAACAGGTATAATAAGATGGATGAAGCTAGAAACTATCATTCTCAGCAAACTGACACAAGAACAGAAAACCAAACACTGCATGTTCTCACTTACAAGTGGGTGTTGAACAATGAGAACACATGGACACACGGAGGGGAACATCACACACTGGGGCCTGCCAAGGGATGGGGGCACTAAGGGAGGGATAGCAGTGGGTAGGGGCTAGGGAAGGGATAGCATTAGGAGAAATACCTAATGTAGATGATGGGTTGATGGGTGCCGCAAACCACCATGGCATGTGTATACCTGTGTAACAACCTGAACATTCTGCCCATGTACCCCAGAACTTAAAGTATAGTAATAATAGTGATAACAAAGAATTCTACTTCATAGATTTCTATAAGAATGAAATAAGAGTCATAAAATGTTTGAAAAATTAGCTGGCTTAAATACTCATTTTTAAAGTATCTGTTAATGAAGTGTTAGTTAGCTTTTTTCTTTCTTTCTCTCTTTTTGTTTTTGGTAATAATCTCGGGTGTTGACCCTAAGTAATCTTTTGCACTAAGGTAAAGTTTGCATATAAAAATTGAGCCTGTACATTTTGAGAAAAGGGATATCACACACTTGATTAGCTCTGTGCAGTCTTTGTATTAGAAATGTAAACACAAGCTGTTGTAAGTGATAAAGCCTGACATCTCAGTAGCTTAACAAAAAAGACGTTTATTTTACACCATGTAAAATTCAATCTGCCACGAGGATTGGGGCGAGGGTGGGATCTATGGTTGTATTAGTCTGCTCAGGCTGCCATAACAAAATACCATAGACTGTTTGGCTTAAATAACAAAACATTTTAAAATCAGAGTCCTGGAGGCTAGAAATCCAAGATTAAGATGCTGTCAGGGTTGGTGTCTAGTGAGGGCTCCTTTCCTCACTCACAGATGGCCTCCTTCTCATTATGTCCTCACATCTTTCCTCTGTGCTGTCAATGATGGGCAGGGGGAGAGAGAGCATGCTCTGATCGCTCTTCTACTTATAAGAAGAAGAGGAGAGAAGGGTCTACACAGTCTTTCAGAGATCCAGGCTGAAAGAGGATCTACCATCTTCAGCATGGAGCTTCTGGGATCTCCCTAAGTGTCAATATGCAGCAGGAAGTGAAGAGAAAGAATTATACACAGGAGGGGAAGTGGCCGAGGTCAGTAATCACTTCTTCCAACGTCCCACTCGCTGAATGCAGTTGCATGCCACCTACCTGCAAGGGAGATTGGGAAACACTGTCTCTAGTATGGAAGTAAGTAAGTTTCATGAATAACTAGCTATTGAATAGTCCTACTGAATCGGTCTCACAGTCCTTGGACCTCCTAGACATAAGGGGGAAAGAAGTGTACCTTTTCTTAGCTCTTTCAGAGTGTTCTCTAGTTCATGATACTTTCATGTTTGCCTGTGGGGTTATGTGACTCAGGAAGTTCATAGGCAACGTGTTCCTATAAAGAAGAAGGAGTGTAGGGCCACCTACAGCTTATGCTTTAGCTCTAGAGGATGAGGGGAAAGTCAATGTGTATTAGTTTGAGGATGGATGTACACTGAGTAGTGAAGGGCTTTTTCCACCCTGAATGCAGGAGAGCTCCTGAGGCTCTCCCATTGCATATTCAGAGTCACCAGATTTGTGCATGATATCTCAGCATATGCAAGAAAAGAGTTCCTGTGATTGCTTCCTATTTTCTGTCATGGTAAGAATGAAGAGGAAGAGAGCTAGGATAAGGCCCTAGAAAAAGGCAATGACAAAGCAGATATGTGCCTTTCACCCCTGCCACTATCTTTCCAGAAAACCCCATGTTAACCGTGAGCACACTGCAAAGTCGTGGTTTGGACAGGTTTCTCTCACCAGCAAGAAAGCCCCAAGCCACTCTGCCAGTTCACTGGGGCCCTATCAGGCACCATTCCCAGCATGAGCTATTGGTTGGGTCAGTATGTAGGGGACCTGCCAGCACCCCTGAAGTCACGTGATAATTATGGGCTCCTGGCCAGGAAGCAGCTCATCTAGCTTGGGGACAGGGCAGGCAGGATGTGCCATTAATTCCTTTGTGAGAAATTCCTAAGAACCTAATCTCCATCTGTAGTTAATTCTCCCAGGAGAATTAAGGATTTTTTTTTTTTTTTTTTTGCTCTTTTCTCTAAAGGGAATAAATGAAGACCCAATTATTTTTCCAGCAATCTGAGTTTAAGAGTCTACAAATTATAATTTTTTGTTTCCTGGAAACAGTAAAATTCCACTGCCATTTGTTTTCTTCTATTACAGTCCCCTTACTGTACTTTCAAAGTAGGCTTTTCTCATAGCCCTGAAAAGCCTTTGTCTTTAGGCTGTCAGTAACGACAAGTTGGCCTTTTTGACTCAGTTGGTTGAGACATGAGTGCACTGAAATGTGTCCAACAGGCCATTGCCAAAGTTGTGGTTTTTCAATTTATGTTTGAGACGAAAGAGTCCAAGGAGAATTCCACTTGTGTAGGCTGCATAGGAGCCGACAAACAAAGCTGAACTGGATAAGAGTATAAAGAAAATAAGAGAAGCAAATGTGTGATGGAGGCCACAGATACTGCCGTCGAGAGCGAGATGGTGACAAGGTGAAAAGGGGCTGCAAATTTATTAACCGGCTCAGTCCTCGCTGAGAGCTCTGCACCATATCTCCTCTACACAGGTGCAGATTTTGCTTTTAGTTTTACAAAGATTAGAGCAAGAAAGAAGCCGCTTTTGAAACAAGAAAAAAAAATCAGTTTCAGTGCACCGTCTTGTATAATATTATAGCATATTGTACTCTGTCATGGTTTAGGTATCACCATATTCTCTCATTGTGTCATGTATATATTAAGAGCTAAATAAATTTGTTTCATTGAATAGTTCAGCTCTGCTCTCACCTCTCCTAATTAAACCAACACCACATGCCACTTGCTACCTCCTGAACAATCATTATTTTTTGTGTTTCCTCATTTCTCCAACGAACAGCTCCAAAGAGGTAACATTCAGCTCTAACATTAACCCTGTTGCTTCTAGAGGCTCTGCACCCATCCCCCTGTTATGCCACACTGACATTTAGACCTACAAGAAGACAACTCTTTTTCCTTTATGTCTCCTTACAGGTCCCAATGAGTCCCTAAAGACAAAAGGCACATTGCATACCCAACATCAATTACATTTATCTTCCTTCATACACAAAGCATCGTATGTTTCCACATTCAAGAAACAAAGAAACTCATGAGTCATCATGGGAAGACCATGACTTTTGGATTCAGACTGATTTATATTCAAATGTGGAACTGATTCCACATTACATGTCTAGCTGTAAAACTGAAAGTAAAATATATGACCTTTATAGATCAGGTTTTTTTTTTTTTTTCATAGAAATAACAGCAATACTTACCTTGCAGGTTTGTTCTGGGAATTCAGTGAGATGACACACGTGCAGTGTGGTTGCGTATGTACTCATGTTAGAGTCAAATGCAGGAAAAACAGGGCCTTTTAGTGTTCTATACGTAGACTAGTCTTTGCAAACTTGCACCCTCAATGATAGTGGAGGCAACTGTGTGATCTTGGTCTGATCTAGTAATTGACATGTCATTCAGTTAACACAATCTCTTTCAGATGCTTTTCAGACTTTCAGATTCTTTCTTCTACCCCTGAACTTCCCTGGAATGACATCAAGGTGTATGAGGGGTTTACTCTGTCCTTGTGATAATGGGGAGAAAAACATTCAGATCATGCGGAGTCCTCAGATGCCCTCTATGTCCAGTTGTGGACAGGCTGATCCACCTCTCCTTGTCTGAGGATTGCTGAGCTATGGCTAGCTCTGCCTATCCTTTTGGAAAGAAGCTTTGGCTTCCTGGAGTCCAAGGTTTCAGGCATTTGTGTGTATTCAAGTCCACCATCACTTTATCCTATCCACTCTGACCCCAAGCCTCTGACAGGTTGCCCACTCCTTTCTAAACACTTCCACATTCCTTCTGGAGCATTTCATATCCCTTCTGGAGCATTTGGGAAATCTTAGATCTCTGTCATAACAAGTGCAGACAATGGAGAGCCAGGGCTTCATTGTGGACTCATCACCTGAACTCATTCTGCATCTTCCCCCAGAATTTCTCCAGAGCCACAGTGGATCTGATTTCCAGCTGAAGGCATGAGTTGTTCTAGGGGCCTGCAGCCTCTGCCTTGGAAAATAATCTACTCCTTTTCTATTTGTGTACTGCCCCATACTTAACTTCCATGTTCCTGAAAGACTTTTGCTTTTGAGGTTTGATTCTTACGTGGGACAATGGGAATAACAACCTTTTCACTCTACTTTCTTTTCTTTTTTCTGCCTCCATTATCTGTCAGGATGGGAAAGGGTAAGCTTTTCTTTTACTTTTCCTTCCTGCCTGAATGCAACTGTCCTATATCATTTGCTCCTCATTCCTTTAATATTTTAGTATCAAAGTTCAGCCCAAATGATGAAATTGGCTGTATCTTAGTTTATTCAGGCTACTACAACAAAATAGCATAGACTGGGTAGCTTATAAAAAAACAGAAATTTATTTCTCAGAGTTCTCACATCTGTGAAGTCCAAGATCAAGGAACCAGCAAATTCCATGTCTGCTGAGGGCCTGTTTCCTGGTTCACAGATGATGCCTTCTCACTGTGTTCTCATATGGCAGAAGAGGTGAAGGCTTTCTCCTGAGTGTCTTATAAGGGCCCTAATCCCATTCATGAGGATCTGCCCCCATGACCTAGTCACCTCCCTAAGTCTTCACCTTCTGATACCATCACCTTAGGATTTAAAATTTCAACATACAAATTCTGAGGAGGCAGAAACATTCAGACACTAGCAGGATGCAAGGAACAAAATCAGTCCAACCATAAAAAAACTTAGTGAGAAAATACCTTTAAAACTTTATCCCTGTTAAAGATGGAAAACACTTAGTGCAGAGCCTGGAATCTCCTATGAACTTGGATAGGTGAATAACACTGTACTACACAGTGATTCCTGTGAAAGATACACGTGTTACACTTAGAACTGACATATTCAAAACATTTTACAAGACAGGCATTGGGCTCATTCTGTCTGTTCCACAGTCTATAGGCTGAACTCTGCTAAACCTGTCTGATTGAATAAAGACATCTGTGAAAGTCTTTATGATGGTCACACAACAAAGCTCTTTAAGTAACCAACCCCAGTGTTGGCCAGCAACGAGTCTTAGGGAAGTTCTTCACATTGACCTGGATGCCAAATACCTAATGAAAAATAGCAAGTGTCAAACTCAGAGTGTGTGCATCTCTCTTCCTGTTTATTTGTGAATGGTTTTTAGTGATTAGGAAAAGAATCAAAACTATAAATGCCACTTGTCAACCATGACAATGTGCCTTTTCAACTTTTGGCTGATCAAGGCATGAAAAGGTTATAATTTCACTACTCTTTATATAAACATAACTGCATATTTTCACAGCTTTGCTTTAAGACTTAAGCTCCTCCAGCTGTTGGTAAATTGCCAGGAAATGTCTGTCCAGTCTATCACAGTGCCTTAATTAAGCAAAGGCATAGAAATTATATGGGGGCCTCAGCCCATGGGACTCACCAGGTGTAATGAATTCCGAAGAAGTGGTAGTTACAGATTTCCAATGGTGTGCTAATAATAAATACTAGTTGAAGGAAAACAGAAATAAAAAAGTTTTTTTTTCTCCTTTCTACCAATTTCTTCCTTTTAAAAAAGATAGCAACAATTAGATCTTTAAGCCTCAATTTTGATGTCATTTCTTTCCAGAGAATTTCTTGGTTTCTCCTTTCCACACTCCATCATAGGCTGTGCTAAGGGCCCCTCCTCTGCATTCCTATTGGTAAACAATGTTAATATTGCAATATTTACACCTGCCATAATTGTCTTGTTTTATGTTTGTCTCCCCCAATAAGTCTGTGGCCTTGTTTTGCAGATGTTTTATTCATCAAAATATCACTGGAATTATAGAAACTAAAAAAAACTGGCCAAATAAAACATACAAAAATTACCTTTTTAAGCTCCCAGAGCACTTTAGTAACCATAGAAGCAGAGAAGTTCCTTATTTTTTATCTTTACTTTTGGCTATGAACGAGCCTTCAGTGAGTAAACCTTCAGTTAGTTAGTTCACTGTGTGTTTCCACCAAACTGGGAACTAAAACATTTGCATTGTATTCTCTGTGGATGTTGTGTTTCCAATAATTCACTCCTCGGAGGGCTTTCCCAGGGGGTTGGGGGTGGAAGGGGCCCACTGATAAACAGCAGATGCCCGGCAGGCCTGAGGCATGTCTGACACATGGATGACAGAGATGGGAAAAAAGGAGCAGCAGCTCCTGGGATGGCATATTTAAGAGCCTGAGGAGGCGCATTGCTTTAAAATTACTGATCATAAGAAATAGTTCCTGCAAATGGTGTGGGGTATGCGCCCTTCTGTCCATGCCAATTCAGTTGGTAAACACACAGAAACAGAATTCTCCTTGGATACTTGAAGCTCACAGAAATGTCAAAAGTAAAAGGAATGGTGCAGTTGGAATTCCTGTACAATCTGAAGCTCTCACTTGAAAATGAGAGAGAAACAAGAAGCCAGGAGTGAACAGACCGGGGCATCAAGCAGAAATAATATATGGTTCAATACTTGTCTAAAGTAAGAGAGATGATATATTCACTGCCTTAGAAAAAGTGAAGTGCTCACCTTTCTGAGGTCATGGCCTTCCAAGAAGAGATATTTTAGTTGCAATAAATGAGTTCTTTCTACATGAGGCTGAGGGTTTGGTTTCCTTAATCCCGCAAAAAAAAAAAAAAAAAAAGAGAGAGAGAGACAAATAAAATGCCCCCACTGATGTTCAAAGAGGAAAGTGCAAAAGAGTTCAAAGAGGAAAGTGCAAAAGACTGAACTTGCCGTATCAATGACTAACTACAGGGTTATTCATTGGAATAAGATACATGGGATTTGCATCCCAAGAGAGGGCACTCACCCTGTTTGAGAAAGATCATTTGGTTAAGAATTAATTTCCTTCCTTTTAAAATCCGAAACAACAAAACCTATTAAGCAAAAAGTGATAAGGGAGCACAAGATGCAAAAGACTTTCTCTGTCCCAAAGGACCTTATTGAGAAGATTGTGTGAATAGGTGAAAGTCACCAAACAATGGCATATGTGCTTGGCATAGAGTGGGCAATTGGATAATGTCTGTATAGATTGCTGCTTAATTAATGAAGTCTGTGGTGTATTTACTAGCCTTAAGTACATGATGTTGACTAAACTGTGCTCTACCAGACAGGCAATGAGGCCTGCTCTTGGCCTGTACAATGAGTCCCTGAGCTTGCTGTCCTCAGGAGCCACTGCCCTTTGGTCTCGTGAGGCCTTTCAGACCACAGTGCTTCTGCCCTAACCTTCTCACTTAATTGCTGCAATTTTAGTTTATTTGCCAAAGGAAACTAACCTGTGTGATTGTGAAAGTAAGAAGTAATATGAAGTAATACAAACAAGTGGGATAAAGTATGATGATTTTGTATTTAGATGAGAAGTTGATTGGCTCACACACAGAGGGAAGGTGCTGCCCTTGGAGTCAGAAGTATAAATTGATGATCCAGGCCTGCCTCTTCTAAGTGTGCACCCTTGGGCAACTCACCAATGCGCAAAACCCACATTTCCTCATGTTTGCAGAGAAGGGATCTCAACAGTAGCACAGGCTCTGTTGGGCCAGTTGGGGGAGCCCAGCTGGAGTGGACAGCCTTGAGTCCATTTTGCATGAACAATGGCTTGTTTGAATAGAAATGACTGTAGGTCCTTTATTGGTGGTGAGAGAGGGCAAAAACAAGTCGAATGTAGGTTATAGTCAATCGATTATTTCAACTCATTGGTGACAGTCATTTGAAAATGCTGGTTACGTACAACAGGGAGGTAATGCAATTTTCCTCATAAGGTTATTATGAGGATTAACCACCAACCACAGTATCCAACAGGGGCTAATGATTTTACCTGTACATTATTTGAATCTTCTATTTTACAACTAAAATTAAGGAAAACTTTGTTTTTTGTTCTGCTTCTTTTTTTTTTTTTCTGCCTCCATTATCTGTCAGGATGAGAAGAGGTAAGCTTTTTTTTTACTTTCCCGTCCTGTCTGAATGCAACTGTCGTATATCATTTGCTCCTCATTCCTTTAAGATTTCAGTCTCAAAGTTCAGTTCAAATGATGAAATTGGCTGTATCTTATTAAGAAACATATGTATATTATTAAAGAAAAACTTTTGTTTTTCCTTAATTATTTTAGTTGCAAAATAGTAAAAATACAAGGCTTAGAGGGAAGCAAAATATAAGACTTAGAGGGAAGTAAAAATACAAGTAAAAATAGTAAAATATAAGGGTTAGAGGGAAGAGAAGTAATTTGGAGTTTGTATTCCTGATTCCATAATGGTGGCTGGACATGCTACATTCCTCTAGAGGTCACCCTAGCTGCTAGCTTCCAGCACCTTGAGGCATAGACTCCATCCTATTTATCTATATGTACTCCACAGAATCTAATAATGTGGCTTATTGCAGTAGAAGCTCAATATGGATATGCCAAATGAAAAATGAATGAAATTATAATTGGAAGTATGTACCAGAAAGGAGCAGCAGTACTGTGTTCACTGAGGTCTTATTTAGTAGCTCACAGTTTGGAAATGCTATGCTCATGGGGTGCAACGTTAATTAATGAGCAGCCATGTGCTGAGTTCAGGAACAGCAGAAGACAAGTGTACCTCTGCTGCTGGTGCAGCACCTCCTTCATCGATGTGTGAGCCCTGCATAAAGCCTTGGAAATTTCCATTCTAATAAAAACAAACTGGAGGATCATCGGAGACAGGAGACTCTGTTCTTTATCTTTGACAGTATGGTTGTCTCCTAAAATGAGGTTTTGCCAGCCTGATGCAAAATCCTTGTTGCAAGTTTTGTTTGCATTTAGGGGCTACTTCCTAGTGCTCAGTAAACGAGATCAGACAGAGGTTGTGGATATTAAACTCCCATCAAGCCTCCTTTCATGCTGATCTGAGTATAATTTGATTTTAGTCTTAGGTCAGAGGAAAATGGGTAATTGGGGAAAATTGGTATTGATCCAGGCACTTTGTTATATGACTTAGATTCTGAACGCAGATGAACTTGACCTCGCCGAAGACTCCCCGCCTCTTCCAGATGTCTCATATCCCTCCTGTTGTCTCCCCCATTACTAACAGCTCTGAGCACTCAGAATCCCAGTTTGGGATCCCTTAGTCATTATTTACTTCTTGATAAATCCACTTAGCCTTTTCCCTTTAAACATCTCGCTGAAGATCCCAATTTTCAGCAGTTTTTGCATTCCTTTGCAAATCTGAAAGAAAGGATCCTTACTTAATAATTACTTGTGGATTGGCAGGAACTGAACTCCAGTAGTATAGTCTTTGTGACTGACATCAAAGATTTAGCCAGAGATGAGCTGGCTAACTGATAACATTTTTTGTTGTTATTATTTAAAATCTGCACAAAAAGTTGAATCAAGATAATTAAGATTCATGTGTTAAAAAGTCACAGATATGCATTGAGCCCCAAGGGGGCAGGGTGGGAGGAAGACATAGTACAGACCTTCTTTGTCTATATAATAATGTCAAAGAAGCTCCTGGGGGTTGGGGCGTGTTAATGTTCTTGTCAACGCTGTTTTTATTAGGGGCTAACGGTGGAACAACTCCCACCCTACGGACAGCCAGAGTCTGAGATAACTCAATGACACTCTGGCATCCAGAGAATCAGGAGCCAGCAAGGAGTTATGACTAGTTTAACTACAGTGAGCAGAACAGAGACTCGGGGAAGGACAGACTCCTGGGGATCAGGGATTAAGAATGAAGGATGCAGGACTAGAGTAAATGTCCTGAAACCACCACTGAAGGTGGTAAGTGACAAATGCAATATGGTCCTTTTAGTTTTCTACGGCTGCTGTAATAAACTGCTACAAACTTAGGAGCTTAAAACAGCCTAACTTTATAGTCTCATAGTTCTAGGATCAGAAGTCTAAAATGCACCTCATTAGGCTAACATCAAGGTGTTGGCAGGGCTACGTTTCCTTCTGGAAGCTCTAGAAGAGAATTAATTTTCTGATTCTAAATCCATCTTCTCCTTTTTTTTTTTTTCAATTTTGGCTATTTTTGGGGGGACATATTTTTAAGAGATATCCTTAATTTTTTCTCCTAACCCTTTTACTGAATCTATTTTGGCTATTGTATTTAAAATTTTCTTTTTCATAGCACTCTTGTCCTCCGAATATAAACCTTTTCTTACCAATTTGAGATTGCTCTCAGTAGTGTTATTTTGCTTTTCAGTCTTTATTTCTTGGACTGCCTCTGTTTCCTCCATGTTCTGCATACTTAACCTCAGGCTTCTTGGACATCGTCTTTTACCTTGTGTCCAGAACATGGACAGGTGGTCGGGAGCTAAATCCCTGGTAAAGATGGAGGCATTCTCTGTAGAGAAATTGAAGAACCCCAGAAACTATGTCTACATGTTGTCAGTGAATGGATTTTCAACAGAAGAGCCAAGGCCGTTGTTATCCTTCATGATGAAACTGAGCTGTTAGGTTTCTGAGCTTTACCACCACCTATGTTTTCTGAGCCCTAAGAAACTGATTAAAAATTCAGGGTTCATGAATGTTACAAGTATGCAAACTCTTACAGAAACTCTGCATTCATCTCCCACCCCTCATAAGATCACATGTTTTCAAGGTCTGTAACATGCTTATTCAATTTCTCCCTAGAACTGTCATCCTGGAAGGTGGGATAGAGGCATTGTCTGTTCTAGTAACCATCAACAAAAAGAATATCTGGAATACAGATATGAAAGACACAGTGTTTGATCCTATGAAGGCTAAAGTGCAGTGATACTGTTACACATTTAAGCAGATGTTGTACATGCTATGATTAGAAAGTTTGTGTCACCCCAAAATTTACATGTTGAAACCCTAGCCCCAAGGTGATAATATTAGGAGGTCATGGCCTTTAAGAGATGATTAGATCACATGGGAGGAACCTCATGAATGAGATTAGTGTTCTTATAAAAGCGACCTTCCTTACCCCTTCCACCATGCGAAGACATATATCGACGGCTCCATCTATGAAGCAGCAAATCCTCACCAGACCCTGAACCTGCCAATATCCTGATCTTGGACTCCCCACCTTTAGAATTAAAAGAAATAAATTTCTGTTGTTTATAAGATACCTAGTTTATAGTATTTTATTACAGAGGCCCAGACAGACTAAGGCAGTACATATTGTTTAGACAGGAGTATAATGAGGATTTAGTAAGACTACAGCAAGGTAAAAACAAAATGCAATCAATTGTGGAACAGGGGAGAAATGCTGCCTGTGCTTGGAGAGAGTGTTGGAAGGCTTTACAGCAGGGGTAACCTTTGAACTAGGGGTTGCTGAAAGAAATGAGTACAGGGTAGAATTTTCAATCAACAGGACGCATTAAGTAAAGCATCAAGAAGTCTTAAAATAGGTTGTTCTTGGCAAATGATATAAAGTTATAGGTGAGGGAATGTTGGTCGTGAGAGGAAGTTTAGTTCTCAGAATCAAAATCAGTAGCAGCTATGAACCCATCTCACAATGTTCTTTTTGAAAAATACAATTGTAAACTTATTCCTTGAACTATTGCAGGCTGCTGGGTTTCTCACTGTGACTGTCTGTCACCTAGCACTTCCTCTTTCCTTAGCTACTGTGCTTGCCATGTCTTCTATTACTCAGTAACTCAGGAGAGAGAGATGGGCTTAAATTGCCAAGGCCCAACAGAGAGGGAGACATGAGGCTGTTGAATCAAAAAAAAAAAAAAAAAAATAAGGAGTAATCCAACGTACATGATGGGATTTGAAGGCTTTAATTCATATCAGAGTTCTTTCTGGATTCCAGCTTTGGCTGCAAATTTCCTAAGAAATCATTAAAGTATGGGTATTTATCACTAGAGGATCTCGAAGAACGAGACATATTATGGTCCTCATGCCCTGTGCTTCAGAAACGTAGGTCCCTGGTGTTCCAGGCCAGTGTTCTTTCTATCCTGCTTTATCTCTGCTTAGGTATGCAAAATCCAAAATAAACAGTTTCTTCTTTCAGTGGAAACAGGGTCACAAGCCACCAGGTGGCAGTGGTCATTAAAAGTGGATACAAGTTACAGGACAAGAATATTCTGTACTCCTTTCTCTTTTCATTGTGGCCATATTGGAAAAGTTTTTCATGTTCCAGAATTTCATTGAACATCTCCAGCTGGATCCTACTTTTCTATGGGCAATGCCATTCTTTCAATTTCTGAAATTTATGTATTTTTTACCTTTCTAATTACTTATTTCTTTAATCCAATTACTCTGCTTCTTACTAACACATTGCTCTTATCACATGAATTTTCTCAAATACTTGCAATGGCTTCTTAGCAAGTACTTTGCTCTTATGAAGTTGCTGTGAAGTTGTTAACAATTACCTTGTAGCTAAATAGTTTTCAATCTCTTCGGGCTAATAACCAAAATTCATACAACTTAGACCAATCCACCTTTACATAAAATAAGCACAGAATCACATGGTGTTGTACATTGAAAGTACTTAGTAAAGTCTGTAGAAATTATGAATTTACAAATTTGCAATACACATAAAATAATAAAATACATAAATATTATTCAAATCTATCAATATATATATTTAAAATACAAATCATTGACATGGCATGTAATTGATATATGTATATAATTATAAATATACAAATTTATACAAATGAAAATGTAAGGGTTTTTGTCCTTATATGTTTTATCACTATTGCATCTCTCCCTGTGCAGCATACTAAAAGCTAGTAAGTCATTTAAAGCTGTCGACTGAAAAGTGAAATAACAGGCACTAAAACTCGGAAAAATTATGGTTAGGTTTATTTTGAGCCAAGTTTGAGGTTTTAAGCCTGGAAGCACAGACTCAGTGCAGACTGAGAATATGTATCCAAAGCAGGTTTCATGAGGCGCAGTACATAATTTCCTAATAGAGGGATGCAGATGGTACAGAGTAGGGAGAAGCAGGGCCATGAAGCAGCAGTTCCACTCCTGTGATTCTGACTGGTGCTCAGTAACACCTCCACAGGTGATATGTATACATAAGGTGGATATGCAGTTGAGTGGGTAGGGAGTAACGTTAGGCATCTGAGCGTCTGGTAGAGGATGACTAATTCCATCCTGTCTTTGTTCCCTATCTGATACACGTTTATAACCTGTACCTGTCAGTGAAATACTTAACAAACTCCAGTTACAACAAGAGGTCAAATTTAGTTTATAGGCCTCAGTTTTATTACCCATGTGCCTGACTGCAACCATCGTGGCCACTGTTAAAATTTTCTTTTGAATTTTTTTGTTTTCTGACAAAGCCTATAGGCCCTTGATGTTTAAAGATTACACGTTATAAAGTTTCAGCCAGGTGCAGTGGCTCATGCCTGTAATCCCAGACTTTGGGAGGATGAGGTGGAAGGATGGTGAGAGGCCAGGAGTTCAAGACTAGCCTGGGCAACATATGTCTAAGAAAATACAATAAAATAAAATGTTCGTGTCATATCAGAATTTAACCACAGAGCTGTGGTATAAAACAGTGCATCCTCCTGTGACAAGAGGTAGCTGCTCTTACATAGGATAAACTAGCTTAATTCATTCACATCCAGGAGACAAAATCACCAACTGATTGAAGATTTCATGCTGACTATAATAGTTGTAATAGTTTCACCTTGTATGAATAGAATAATTTATAAAGGCATAAGGTATGATCCTCACAGGTATCATATGAAGTTGACAGAAGAGTGTTATCCATGTTCTATTTTACAGAGAGGGGAATTTATGTTCAGTAGAAGAAAGGTATTTTTCCAAGATCAGATGGCTAAGAAGTAGCAGAAATCAGATCTACACTGGGTCTCCAGGTAACAGATAGAAGCAGGACCAGCTTCGGCTGCTGAGGAGATAGCAGGCAGCTGCTAAGACTATTTACTACTAGATCTTCCATGTCAACCTAGAAGACTTAGGTTTGGAAGGCTCTGTCTTGGTATCCAGATAAAGTCTAGAAAAATTCAAGAAATTTGGTAAAGATAAAATAACTTCTTTCCTGCCACACACATGTAGTTTCCAAACTTTTTCTGACACGGCAGAAATCCTTTTTCATGAGAAAACTTTAAGTTGAGCTGCTCTGGTTGAAGGAGAACCCAAGGAACTGCTGGCTTGGGTTACTCTACCCTCTCCACATGGCTCCTGAGAGACCCACAGGATGCAAAGTTTCCAAGAAATATAGTCAGAAAAATTGTCTTAAGAACACTTGTAGTATTCAGGACTCCTCTTTATAAGCAATAGAAACAGATGTTAGCCCACCTAGGCAGGGAAGGCATTTATGTGAATCCTCGGAATGTTTTGTTTCACTCACAGCATCATGGGGAGGCCTGGAGAGGTGGACCTGGTAGCTGCTTGCCAAACAGAAGCCTGAAGCAGCACCCTGAATAGGTATGGTGAGGTATATCTGCTTCATGTCTTGTGCTCTATTGGGCGTTGGTGCTTTCAGCCCATCCATATTTCTCCCCTTAGTTACTGAATAAGAGAAGACATGGCAAGCACGGTAGCTAAGAACAGAGGAAGTAATAGGTGGACAGAGTCACTGTGAGAAAGATAGGAAAAATGAGCAGCGTGAAATATTTCAAGGAATAACTTAACAGTTGTATTTTTTTGAAGCAACATGGCAACATAGGTACATAGTGGCTATTGACTTTGATTCTGAGAATAAACGTTCCTCTCATAGTCAATATTCCATCATCTATAACTGCTGATCATTTCCTAAGAACAACAGGCCATTTTAAGATTTTCTTTTTTCCTTTCTTTCCTCTTTCCTTTTCCTTCCCTTTCTTCCCTTTCTTCTCTTTCTTCCCTCTTCCTTCCTTCCTTCCTTCCTTTCCTTCTTTCTCTCTCTCTCTCTCTCTCTCTCTTTCCGACAGAGTCTTGCTGTATTGCCCAGGCTGGAGTGCAGTGGCGCAATCTCAGCTTACTGAAATCTCTACCTCCTAGGTTCAAGCGATTCTCCTGCCTCAGCCTCTCGGGTACCTGGGATTACAGGTGCATGTCAGCTCACCCGGCTAATTTTTGTATTTTCAGTAGAGATGGGGTTTCACCATATTGGCCAGGCTGGTCTTGAACTTCTGACCTCAAGTGATCCACCTGCCTCGGCCTTCCAAAGTGCTGGGATTACAGGTGGGAGCCACTGCATCTGGCGTAAGATTTCTTGATGTCTTTATTTTATAAATGTTTTTAACATTTCAATAGCTTTTGGGACACACATGGTTTTTGGTTATATGGATGAATTGTATCGTGGTGAAGTCTGAGATTCTAGTGTACTTGTAACCCAAGTTTTTTTAAATTTTAATAATGGCCATTCTTGCAAGAGTAAGAGGTATCTCTTGAAGGCTTTGTTAATGCTTCCTGCTGCTTGGAAGTGCAACCCTGCCACCTACACATTTCTTTCAGAAACTCTTAGTTCAGAGGTTACCCATGGTGGAAAGCATGATTCATACCTCAAGTCAAACGTTCACATCCTAGTCCTGTGACCATTCACAATTCACCCTTCTGGGCCATGATCTCTTCATCTGGAAAATGTGGGCAATGCAGGTTGATGGAGTATTAAAGAAGTTTATTGAAGACGGCTATAAACTATAACACAGTTTACAAATACAGGGTATGATTATCATAGTATCCTTCCTTTCTTCCCCCTCTTTAGAGTCACAGGTTTCTTGCAAACAATAAAAGCAAATACAAATAAAAGAGTGAAAGCATGCCCCTCTCCCACCCACACGCACTCTCTATGACCGTTTTCCATCAGCACATTCTCCTGACTTTAGCGACATTCCTTCTCAGGTATGAATTCTTTAATCACCATGATTAAAGTTTCGTTTTTGTTTTTGTTTTGGTGTGTATGTGCAAAGGAAGAGAAATCAAGACATCCTACCAAAATGTAAGGAAGTGGAAAACTGAGGAGAGGTGGGAAGGAAGGCGGCTTTGAAGAAGTAATTAGGGAGGTGGCGAGGAGAGGTTACACGTCAAGTCTACTGATGAACATGTCTAACCTAAAGCAAAACTGACACACTTTTTCCAAGTTTCCAAGTTGACAATGTTAATTTGTTAATTTTTTAAAATTTGCATGCCGTGAAAGTCATTCTTTTTGGTGTATAGTTCTAGGAGTTTTAACAAACACCATCACCACGTTGGGAATGTAGAATGGTGCCATCTCTCCATACAAACTCCCTCTGGCTGCTCCTTTGTAGCTCACCCTCCCACAGCCTTAAACCCTGAAAGTCACTCATCTGCTCTGATTCTCTCTTGGAATTTAAAAATTGGAAATGAAAAATTTTCATGTGAGCAGCAGATGAGGCTTGCCTCTTACCTCAGTATTGCCTGTGGTCTAAACTTTTGTCATACTGTACTTATAGTAATAAAGTTTAGAGAAGAGCGATCATCTTCAGTGCATTCCTATCACTGTTTTGGCAAACACTCTCCTGCCTGGGTGCTAAAGAAAGGTCCTGAGGGCAGGGAGGATATATTGTGTTTGTAAAAATGAACATGACTTCATAGAAAGGCCATTTTCAGCACAGAATTGCAACCCTGGTCTAAAATTAAAATTGCTGCTCCATGAGAAACAGCCTTTATTAAAGTAAGTACAAAATCTTTCAGGAGAATCCCAGGTTTGATATAATTTTTAATTAAGTTTCTCAAAAGCTGGAGCTCATTTATTCTTTCCTCTATCTGCCACCTAGCAGCAAGGTGCAACACCCTTTATTCATGGAGATCTTGCTTTGAATTCCAATTCCAGGTTGAGTTTTGATACATAATTTTGGCTCATTCTGGGGGCTTTTCTGAAATTATTTTCTTGACTATCATCGATATCGACTTTCGGCCTGCATTTTCACTGTAGAAGTCTCCCTGGATATGCCTATTAAGTTTGAGCTGTATCTCCTCTCAATACCGGATTGCAGCTAATATTTTAAAACAAATTAAACAAAATGAATTCCCCAAACAAATTAAATTCCAATGTGCATTAATTTCCTATCCTGACTAGAGATAAAAAGGTGATACAAATGAAAGTTAGAAAAATGATTCTAGCAGCAGTATTATGAAAAGCATGAGCTTTTCACTGTTTATCTGACAAGTAAAAGACCAAATATATACTGTGAAAAGTTTAATCAACTTTGACATTTTGTTCCCGGACCAAACTGAGGGTCGGGCTGTTATTTCTTGTGGGCCAATAAGGAGATGCAGATGAACTGGGCAGAAAGAGTTTTTATTTCTGTAATCAGTCACAGGAAGAGGGCCTGGATCACCAGACCAACTCAAAATTACAAAGTTTTCCAGAGCTTATATACCTTCTAATCTATATGTCTACATGTAAGTGTGCATTCATCTAAAGACAGAAGTGATTAACTTCTTTTAATCTATAACTAAGGTCTGAGTCCTGAAGACCTTCCTCTGGAGCCTCAGTAAGTTTACTTCATGTAAATGGGTCCAGACGCTGGCATGATCATCTTTATCTTGTCTCTTGCTAAATCACGGAGGTTTGGTGAGTTCCTTCAGACCCCCAATAATCTTGTTTGTGAAGGCCTGGGGAATTTCTTCAGACCCAAAATAAAACCTGTTTAAGGCTGGGTGCGGTGCCTCACGCCTGTAATCCCAATACTTTGGGAGGCTGCAGCCGGTGGATCATGAGGTCAGGAGTTCAAGACCAGCCTGGCCAACATGGTAAAATCCCATCTCTACTAAAAATACAAAAATTAACCAGGCATGGTGGGGCATGCATGCTTATAATCCCAGCTACTTGGGAGGTTGAGGCAGGAGAATTGCTTGAACCAGGACCTGGGAGATGGAGGTTGCAGTGAGCCGAGATTGCACCACTGCACTCCAGCCTGGGTGACAGGGCAAGACTCCACCTAAAAAAAATAAAAAATAATGTGTTTAATCCTGAATAGGTTCTGTTAAGAGCTCCTTTGTTATTTTGGCATGCTTTAAGGCCCAGGAAAGGCCTACACAAAACTCTTGGTAGGCTTTTGTTACATTCCAGCCTTTGCATAAGGGCACTGGCTTTTAACATTTAACTTTACCACTTAGTCCGTACTGAAATAGTTGCTGTGGAGGCCTGCGTTAGTGAGACCTGGCCTGCCACAATTTCAATCAACATTTCATTAGGAACCATAACTAAAAAACACAGTATAAAACAGAGCATACATTCTGAGAGGCACAAATCATTGTACTTTTAAAAACTGTGTTTTAAAAAAATTTTGTTTTTGTTTTAGTAGTGTGGAGTTTCAGTGACAAGATAATCCACAAGTCAATTTAGAATTACCAAACAGCAAATTTTAAAAAATTATTGAGTTCATCTCCGTAGACTTTCACCATCTTTGACTCAATCTGCATTTCACTGCTGCTAGAACTGCACCAGTGGAAGTATTAATTTGGAATTGTAGAGCAGAGAGGCTTTAAATACACTTTTGGGAACATTATGCCTCTGTTTTTAACCATGTGTTTATTAACTACAAATTTCACTTGATGGCACAAAAATGTGTGCAGAATTGATAACTCTGAAATGAAACAGCAATTGTGTTTGCCAGAGATCACCTTCGAGCCACTTGAACTGACTGACACCCCATGACCCCATGCATAATGTCTGACTATAGACCATCCTGGGAAAGGGGCTACTTCTTATATAGGCATTGATTGTATTTAAAAACAACTGCTCTGCTTTGGGAGGCTAATGCAGGAGGATTGCTTGAGGACAGGAGTTCAAGACCAGCCTGTGCAACACAGTGAGACTTCTCAACTCTACAACAACGACAACAACCACAACAAAATTTAAAGTAGCTAGGCATGATAGCATGCGCCTGTAGTCCTAGCTACTTGGGAGGTTAGGCAAGGGGATTGCTTGAGCCCAGGAGTTCAAGGCTGCAGTGTGTGGTGATTGTGCCACTGTACTCCAGCCTGGGCGACTGAATGAGACCCTGTCTCTAAAAACAACAACAACAACAACAGCTCTTAGATTCCTATGTAGGAAATAATAAACAAACATTGAATACATACGCCTTTTGTTTTTAATTTGCCATATTGATAAACAGACTTCAATTATTTTCTACTGCCTGAGAACATATGGGTAATTACTTTGATCCCCTTATGTTTTCCAAATTGTTAGTGCATCACGATGGTATAATCTATGCTTAGAAATGGAAAGTAGCTTTGAATTTGTATTACGGAAAGAGGAGCAACAAAGAGTCAGAGAATGAGACACATTGAGTGCCAAGTGTCTGAAATGGCATCCTAATTCTAGCCTGAAATATGAGCCATGTCTCTGATTAACAGGTGTAAACTCAAGTAGTCTTAGAATTTCAGAACTGGAAGTGAATGATGGCATCTAGTTCTCTACATCTGAAGAAATTCAAGCCAATTGAATTAAGTATTTGCTCAAAGTCACACAGGGAGTTAATAAGCAGAGTAACAAGGAGAAGCAGGAGTGGGAGTCACCCGTTCCTCCATCTCCTGACCCTCTGTGAATGCAGGAGGAGAAAGAGACAGACAGCTCTGAAATTCTCAGATCTGAAAGGAATCCTCATCATTATAGGACTCCTAATTACCTCCCATCATCAGGTGCCCACTGATGAGTTTCCCAAATCCCTGATAGATTCCCAAGAAATAGTTTTCAGCCAAATACCCTCATCAAACAAAGTCAATCTTCTTAAAGAGTTCATGAGTACCAACCCTCATTGACCTGTAGCTATCTTAATAACCACCTTTTATTTTCACTATTTTATCTGGCTTTCAATGAGTACTTAACACATTCTAGGTATTTTGCTTTACGCTTTCTTTTTTCTTTTTCCACTGCCACAACAAATTAATTTAATATACTGTGGTAGGAAATTGTTCTAGTTATTTCCTGTTTAATGGTAGATACATTTCTGGTCCTTCCCATCCTCTACTAAGTACTGCAAAAAGTTGAATCCTGCAAGTTATATCACCCACGCTTTCTTGCCAACTAGTTATAGTAAAGTGGGAAAACCGGTAGAGATGAGGAGTCAGGAAGAGGAGATACACTGGGTACTTCTGCCCATGTCCTTGTGTTTCAGGCAGCATCCTCAAGAGTGCCCATGTCCCCTCCATTGTTCTACCTCCCACTAGGCAGCTCAGGCTCCAGAGCTTTAGTAACACCTGCTCCTACAGGTGGTACAGGTGGCAAGAGGATCCTGTCCCGAGGGCTTGCTCACCCTCCCTGTTTGCTTTTCAGTTCTTCCAACACTTTTATCGTGAGCTACTTGTATTAAAAATTATCTCTGGAACCCTGGACAGAGATTCTGCCGTTTGTATTGAAACCTGACTAATATACTATTATTGTGGTCATCACATAAATGAAGGGACTGAAAGTTAGAGAAGTCAACCGCACACCAGAGAGTTTATTGTATGCCAGGCACAAGGCTGAAAACTTGATACGCATTATTTCTTTTAATTCTCACACATTTTTATGAGGTAGGAATTATTATCTCTATTTCACAGGTAAGAAAATAAGGCTCAGGGAACATAATTAACCTAATCAATGCCGTGCTAGTAACTGGTAGACCTAGGCACAATGATAGTTCCATCTCTAGATCATAGCAACGGTACAACGAATTACTTAAGAGATGCTGAAAGATGGCACCACCTCTTCCAGTGGTTCCCACATACATTCATTAGTCATACCCCTCAGGAATTTCTTGCTAGAGACTAGGAATGGGTGGCCTCTATGGCATTACCACAACTCCGCCAACTTAGAAGAAGGTTCGAGTTCACCAAAGCTGCTTTGCAAATAATCACAGGACTGAAAGCCATAGTGCACTGCTAATTCTTTAACAATCTGCTCTCTAAGGAGGTTTTTTAAAAAAACAAAAACCTGATTCATAGGGTTTTCCAATCTTCATGGTGTAAATGTAATTGGGCAGTTTAACGTCAAA